>NC_134267.1:234258291-234858291 GCF_031893055.1 Leptodactylus fuscus | reverse complement strand
TGTGTACCATGTAGTAGAGACGAGCCTGTACCATGTATTAGAGCTGAGCGTGTACCATGTAGTAGAGCTGGGTGTGTACCATGTAGTATAGATGAGTGTGTACCATGTAGTAGAGCTGAGTGTGTACCATGTAGTAGAGCTTAGCATGTACCATGTAGTAGAGCTGTGTGTGTACCATGTAGTAGAGCTGGGTGTGTACCATGTAGTAGAGCTGGGTGTGTACCATGTAGTAGAGCTGTGCGTGTACTATGTAGTAGAGCTGGGTGTGTACCATGTAATAGAGATGAGTGTGTACCATGTAGTAGAGACGAGCCTGTACCATGTAGTAGAGCTTAGCGTGTACCATGTAGTAGAGACGAGCCTGTACCATGTAGTAGAGCTTAGCGTGTACCATGTAGTAGAGATGAGTGTGTACCATGTAGTAGAGCTGAGCGTGTACAATGTAGTAGAGCTGAGCGTGTACCATGTAGTAAAGCTGGGTGTGTACCATGTAGTAGAGACGAGCCTGTACCATGTAGTAGAGCTTAGCGTGTACCATGTAGTAGAGCTGAGTGTGTACCATGTAGTAGAGCTGTGTGTGTACCATGTAGTAGAGCTGAGTGTGTACCATGTAGTAGAGCTGTGTGTGTACCATGTAGTAGAGCTGAGCGTGTACCATGTAGTAGAGCTGGGTGTGTACCAAGTAGTATAACTGAGCGTGTACCATGTAGTAGAGCTGAGCGTGTACCATGTAGTAGAGCTGAGCGTGTACCATGTAGTAGAGCTGGGTGTGTACCATGTAGTATAGATGAGTGTGTACCATGTAGTAGAGCTTAGCATGTACCATGTAGTAGAGCTGTGTGTGTACCATGTAGTAGAGCTGTGTGTGTACCATGTAGTAGAGATGTGTGTGTACCATGTAGTAGAGCTGTGTGTGTACCATGTAGTAGAGCTGAGTGTGTACCATGTAGTAGAGCTGTGTGTGTACCATGTAGTAGAGCTGTGTGTATACCATGTAGTAGAGCTGGGTGTGTATCATGTACTAGAGCTGGGTGTGTACCATGTAGTAGAGCTGAGTGTTTACCATGTAGTAGAGCTGAGTGTGTACCATTTAGTAGAGCTGAGCGTGTACCATGTAGTAGAGATGAGTGTGTACCATGTAGTAGAGACGAGCCTGTACCATGTAGTAGAGCTGGGTGTGTACCATGTAGTATAGATGAGTGTGTACCATGTAGTAGAGCTGAGTGTGTACCATGTAGTAGAGCTTAGCATGTACCATGTAGTAGAGCTGTGTGTACCATGTAGTAGAGCTGAGTGTGTACTATGTAGTAGAGCTGAGTGTGTACCATGTAGTAGAGCTGAGCGTGTACAATGTAGTAGAGCTGAGCGTGTACCATGTAGTAGAGCTGGGTGTGTAACTTGTAGTAGAGACGAGCCTGTACCATGTAGTAGAGCTTAGCGTGTACCATGTAGTAGAGATGAGCGTGTACAATGTAGTAGAGCTGAGCATGTACCATGTAGTAGAGCTGAGCGTGTACCATGTAGTAGAGCTGTGTGTGTACCATGTAGTAGAGCTGTGTGTGTACCATGTAGTAGAGCTGAGCGTGTACCATGTAGTACAGCTGGGTGTGTACCATGTAGTATAACTGAGCGTGTACCATGTAGTAGAGCTGAGCGTGTACCATGTAGTAGAGCTGAGCGTGTACCATGTAGTAGAGCTGGGTGTGTACCATGTAGTATAACTGAGCGTGTACCATGTAGTAGAACTGGGTGTGTACCATGTAGTATAGATGAGTGTGTACCATGTAGTAGAGCTGAGTGTGTACCATGTAGTAGAGCTGAGTGTGTACCATGTAGTAGAGCTTAGCATGTACCATGTAGTAGAGCTGAGTGTGTACCATGTAGTAGAGATGAGTGTGTACCATGTAGTAGAGCTGCGTGTGTACCATGTAGTAGAGCTGGGTGTGTACCATGTAGTAGAGCTGAGTGTGTACCATGTAGTAGAGCTGTGTGTGTACCATGTAGTAGAGCTGTGTGTGTACCATGTAGTAGAGCTGAGTGTGTACCATGTAGTAGAGCTGTGTGTGTACCATGTAGTAGAGCTGTGTGTGTACCATGTAGTATAGATGAGTGTGTACCATGTAGTAGAGCTGGGTGTGTACCATGTAGTAGAGCTGAGTGTGTACCATGTAGTAGAGCTGAGCGTGTACAATGTAGTAGAGCTGAGTGTGTACCATGTAGTAGAGCTGAGTGTGTACCTTGTAGTAGAGAGGAGCCTGTACCATGTAGTAGAGCTTAGCGTGTACCATGTAGTAGAGATGAGCGTGTACAATGTAGTAGAGCTGAGCATGTACCATGTAGTAGAGCTGAGCGTGTACCATGTAGTAGAGCTGTGTGTGTACCATGTAGTAGAGCTGTGTGTGTACCATGTAGTAGAGCTGAGCGTGTACCATGTAGTACAGCTGGGTGTGTACCATGTAGTATAACTGAGCGTGTACCATGTAGTAGAGCTGAGCGTGTACCATGTAGTAGAGCTGAGCGTGTACCATGTAGTAGAGCTGGGTGTGTACCATGTAGTATAAATGAGCGTGTACCATGTAGTAGAGCTGGGTGTGTACCATGTAGTATAGATGAGTGTGTACCATGTAGTAGAGCTGAGTGTGTACCATGTAGTAGAGCTTAGCATGTACCATGTAGTAGAGCTGTGTGTGTACCATGTAGTAGAGCTGTGTGTGTACCATGTAGTAGAGCTGTGTGTGTACCATGTAGTAGAGCTGAGTGTGTACCATGTAGTAGAGCTGTGTGTGTACCATGTAGTAGAGCTGGGTGTGTACCATGTAGTAGAGCTGAGTGTTTACCATGTAGTAGAGATGAGTGTGTACCATGTAGTAGAGCTGCGTGTGTACCATGTAGTAGAGCTGGGTGTGTACCATGTAGTAGAGCTGTGTGTGTACCATGTAGTAGAGCTGTGTGTGTACCATGTAGTAGAGCTGTGTGTGTACCATGTAGTAGAGCTGAGTGTGTACCATGTAGTAGAGCTGTGTGTGTACCATGTAGTAGAGCTGAGTGTGTACCATGTTGTAGAGCTGTGTGTACCATGTAGTAGAGCTGTGTGTATACCATGTAGTAGAGCTGGGTGTGTACCATGTAGTAGAGCTGGGTGTGTACCATGTAGTAGAGCTGAGTGTTTACCATGTAGTAGAGCTGAGTGTGTACCATGTAGTAGAGCTGTGTGTGTACCATGTAGTAGAGATGAGTGTGTACCATGTAGTAGAGCTGGGTGTTTACCATGTAGTAGAGACGAGCCTGTACCATGTAGTAGAGCTTGGTGTGTACCATGTAGTATAGATGAGTGTGTACCATGTAGTAGAGCTGAGTGTGTACCATGTAGTAGAGCTTAGCATGTACCATGTAGTAGAGCTGTGTGTACCATGTAGTAGAGCTGAGTGTGTACCATGTAGTAGAGCTGAGTGTGTACCATGTAGTAGAGCTGAGCGTGTACAATGTAGTAGAGCTGAGCGTGTACCATGTAGTAGAGCTGGGTGTGTACCTTGTAGTAGAGACGAGCCTGTACCATGTAGTAGAGCTTAGCGTGTACCATGTAGTAGAGATGAGCGTGTACAATGTAGTAGAGCTGAGCATGTACCATGTAGTAGAGCTGAGCGTGTACCATGTAGTAGAGCTGTGTGTGTACCATGTAGTAGAGCTGTGTGTGTACCATGTAGTAGAGCTGAGCGTGTACCATGTAGTACAGCTGGGTGTGTACCATGTAGTATAACTGAGCGTGTACCATGTAGTAGAGCTGAGCGTGTACCATGTAGTAGAGCTGAGCGTGTACCATGTAGTAGAGCTGGGTGTGTACCATGTAGTATAACTGAGCGTGTACCATGTAGTAGAGCTGGGTGTGTACCATGTAGTATAGATGAGTGTGTACCATGTAGTAGAGCTGAGTGTGTACCATGTAGTAGAGCTGAGCGTGTACCATGTAGTACAGCTGGGTGTGTACCATGTAGTATAACTGAGTGTGTACCATGTAGTAGAGCTTAGCATGTACCATGTAGTAGAGCTGTGTGTGTACCATGTAGTAGAGCTGTGTGTGTACCATGTAGTAGAGCTGTGTGTGTACCATGTAGTAGAGCTGAGTGTGTACCATGTAGTAGAGCTGGGTATGTACCATGTAGTAGAGCTGTGTGTGTACCATGTAGTAGAGCTGGGTGTGTACCATGTAGTAGAGCTGAGTGTTTACCATGTAGTAGAGCTGAGTGTGTACCATGTAGTAGAGCTGAGTGTGTACCATGTAGTAGAGATGAGTGTGTACCATGTAGTAGAGCTGCGTGTGTACCATGTAGTAGAGCTGGGTGTGTACCATGTAGTAGAGCTGAGTGTGTACCATGTAGTAGAGCTGTGTGTGTACCATGTAGTAGAGCTGTGTGTGTACCATGTAGTAGAGCTGAGTGTGTACCATGTAGTAGAGCTGTGTGTGTACCATGTAGTAGAGCTGGGTGTGTACCATGTAGTAGAGCTGAGTGTTTACCATGTAGTAGAGCTGAGTGTGTACCATGTAGTAGAGCTGAGCGTGTACAATGTAGTAGAGCTGAGCCTGTACCATGTAGTATAGCTGGGTGTGTACCATGTAGTAGAGACGAGCCTGTACCATGTAGTAGAGCTGAGCGTGTACCATGTAGTAGAGCTGAGCGTGTACCATGTAGTAGAGATGGGCGTGTACAATGTAGTAGAGCTGAGCATGTACCATGTATTAGAGCTGAGTGTGTACCATGTAGTAGAGCTGAGTGTGTACCATGTAGTAGAGCTGTGTGTGTACCATGTAGTAGAGCTGGGTGTGTACCATGTAGTAGAGCTTAGCATGTACCATGTAGTAGAGCTGTGTGTGTACCATGTAGTAGAGCTGGGTGTGTACCTTGTAGTATAGATGAGTGTGTACCATTTAGTACAACTGAGCGTGTACCATGTAGTAGAGCTGAGCGTGTACCATGTAGTAGAGCTGAATGTGTACCATGTAGTAGAGCTGGGTGTGTAACTTGTAGTATAGATGAGTGTGTACCATGTAGTAGAACTGAGCGTGTACCATGTAGTAGAGCTGAGCGTGTACCATGTAGTAGAGCTGGGTGTGTACCATGTAGTAGAGCTGGGTGTGTACCATGTAGTATAGATGAGTGTGTACCATGTAGTAGAGCTGGGTGTGTACCATGTAGTAGAGCTGAGTGTTTACCATGTAGTAGAGCTGAGTGTGTACCATGTAGTAGAGCTGAGTGTGTACCATGTAGTAGAGATGAGTGTGTACCATGTAGTAGAGCTGCGTGTGTACCATGTAGTAGAGCTGGGTGTGTACCATGTAGTAGAGCTGAGTGTGTACCATGTAGTAGAGCTGTGTGTGTACCATGTAGTAGAGCTGTGTGTGTACCATGTAGTAGAGCTGAGTGTGTACCATGTAGTAGAGCTGTGTGTGTACCATGTAGTAGAGCTGGGTGTGTACCATGTAGTAGAGCTGAGTGTTTACCATGTAGTAGAGCTGAGTGTGTACCATGTAGTAGAGCTGAGCGTGTACAATGTAGTAGAGCTGAGCCTGTACCATGTAGTATAGCTGGGTGTGTACCATGTAGTAGAGACGAGCCTGTACCATGTAGTAGAGCTGAGCGTGTACCATGTAGTAGAGCTGAGCGTGTACCATGTAGTAGAGATGGGCGTGTACAATGTAGTAGAGCTGAGCATGTACCATGTATTAGAGCTGAGTGTGTACCATGTAGTAGAGCTGAGTGTGTACCATGTAGTAGAGCTGTGTGTGTACCATGTAGTAGAGCTGGGTGTGTACCATGTAGTAGAGCTTATCATGTACCATGTAGTAGAGCTGTGTGTGTACCATGTAGTAGAGCTGGGTGTGTACCTTGTAGTATAGATGAGTGTGTACCATTTATTAGAACTGAGCGTGTACCATGTAGTAGAGCTGAGCGTGTACCATGTAGTAGAGTTGAATGTGTACCATGTAGTAGAGCTGGGTGTGTAACTTGTAGTATAGATGAGTGTGTACCATGTAGTAGAACTGAGCGTGTACCATGTAGTAGAGGTGAGCGTGTACCATGTAGTAGAGCTGGGTGTGTACCATGTAGTAGAGCTGGGTGTGTACCATGTAGTATAGATGAGTGTGTACCATGTAGTAGAGCTGAGTGTGTACCATGTAGTAGAGCTTAGCATGTACCATGTAGTAGAGCTGTGTGTGTACTATGTAGTAGAGCTGTGTGTGTACCATGTAGTAGAGCTGATTGTGTACCATGTAGTAGAGCTGTGTGTGTACCATGTAGTAGAGCTGAGTGTGTACCATGTAGTAGAGCTGGGTGTGTACTATGTAGTAGAGCTGAGCGTGTACCATGTAGTAGAGCTGAGCGTGTACAATGTAGTAGAGCTGGGTATGTACCATGTAGTAGAGCTGAGCGTGTACCATGTAGTAGAGCTGGGTGTGTACCATGTAGTAGAGCTGAGCGTTTACAATGTAGTAGAGCTGGGTGTGTACCATGTAGTAGAGCTGAGCGTGTACCATGTAGTAGAGCTGTGTGTGTACCATGTAGTAGAGCTGTGTGTGTACCATGTAGTAGAGCTGAGCGTGTACCATTTAGTACAGCTGGGTGTGTACCATGTAGTATAACTGAGCGTGTACCATGTAGTAGAGCTGAGCGTGTACCATGTAGTAGAGCTGAGCGTGTACCATGTAGTAGAGCTGGGTGTGTACCATGTAGTATAACTGAGCGTGTACCATGTAGTAGAACTGGGTGTGTACCATGTAGTATAGATGAGTGTGTACCATGTAGTAGAGCTGAGTGTGTACCATGTAGTAGAGCTGAGTGTGTACCATGTAGTAGAGCTTAGCATGTACCATGTAGTAGAGCTGTGTGTGTACCATGTAGTAGAGCTGAGTGTGTACCATGTAGTAGAGCTGTGTGTGTACCATGTAGTAGAGCTGGGTGTGTACCATGTAGTAGAACTGAGCGTGTACCATGTAGTAGAGCTGAGTGTTTACCATGTAGTAGAGCTGAGTGTGTACCATGTAGTAGAGCTGGGTGTGTACCATGTAGTAGAGATGAGTGTGTACCATGTAGTAGAGCTGCGTGTGTACCATGTAGTAGAGCTGGGTGTGTACCATGTAGTAGAGCTGAGTGTTTACCATGTAGTAGAGCTGAGTGTGTACCATGTAGTAGAGCTGAGTGTGTACCATGTAGTAGAGATGAGTGTGTACCATGTAGTAGAGCTGCGTGTGTACCATGTAGTAGAGCTGGGTGTGTACCATGTAGTAGAGCTGAGTGTGTACCATGTAGTAGAGCTGTGTGTGTACCATGTAGTAGAGCTGTGTGTGTACCATGTAGTAGAGCTGAGTGTGTACCATGTAGTAGAGCTGTGTGTGTACCATGTAGTAGAGCTGTGTGTGTACCATGTAGTAGAGCTGTGTGTGTACCATGTAGTAGAGCTGAGTGTGTACCATGTAGTAGAGCTGTGTGTGTACCATGTAGTAGAGCTGTGTGTATACCATGTAGTAGAGCTGGGTGTGTACCATGTAGTAGAGCTGGGTGTGTACCATGTAGTAGAGCTGAGTGTGTACCATGTAGTAGAGCTGAGTGTGTACCATGTAGTAGAGCTGAGCGTGTACAATGTAGTAGAGCTGAGCGTGTACCATGTAGTAGAGCTGGGTGTGTACCTTGTAGTAGAGACGAGCCTGTACCATGTAGTAGAGCTTAGCGTGTACCATGTAGTAGAGATGAGCGTGTACAATGTAGTAGAGCTGAGCATGTACCATGTAGTAGAGCTGAGCGTGTACCATGTAGTAGAGCTGTGTGTGTACCATGTAGTAGAGCTGTGTGTGTACCATGTAGTAGAGCTGAGCGTGTACCATGTAGTACAGCTGGGTGTGTACCATGTAGTATAACTGAGCGTGTACCATGTAGTAGAGCTGAGCGTGTACCATGTAGTAGAGCTGAGCGTGTACCATGTAGTAGAGCTGGGTGTGTACCATGTAGTATAAATGAGCGTGTACCATGTAGTAGAGCTGGGTGTGTACCATGTAGTATAGATGAGTGTGTACCATGTAGTAGAGCTGAGCGTGTACCATGTAGTAGAGATGAGTGTGTACCATGTAGTAGAGCTGGGTGTATACCATGTAGTAGAGCTGTGCGTGTATCATGTAGTAGAGCTGAGTGTGTACCATGTAGTAGAGCTTAGCATGTACCATGTAGTAGAGCTGTGTGTGTACCATGTAGTAGAGCTGTGTGTGTACCATGTAGTAGAGCTGTGTGTGTACCATGTAGTAGAGCTGAGTGTGTACCATGTAGTAGAGCTGTGTGTGTACCATGTAGTAGAGCTGGGTGTGTACCATGTAGTAGAGCTGAGTGTTTACCATGTAGTAGAGCTGAGTGTGTACCATGTAGTAGAGCTGAGTGTGTACCATGTAGTAGAGATGAGTGTGTACCATGTAGTAGAGCTGCGTGTGTACCATGTAGTAGAGCTGGGTGTGTACCATGTAGTAGAGCTGTGTGTGTACCATGTAGTAGAGCTGTGTGTGTACCATGTAGTAGAGCTGTGTGTGTACCATGTAGTAGAGCTGAGTGTGTACCATGTAGTAGAGCTGTGTGTGTACCATGTAGTAGAGCTGTGTGTGTACCATGTAGTAGAGCTGTGTGTGTACCATGTAGTAGAGCTGAGTGTGTACCATGTTGTAGAGCTGTGTGTACCATGTAGTAGAGCTGTGTGTATACCATGTAGTAGAGCTGGGTGTGTACCATGTAGTAGAGCTGGGTGTGTACCATGTAGTAGAGCTGAGTGTTTACCATGTAGTAGAGCTGAGTGTGTACCATGTAGTAGAGCTGTGTGTGTACCATGTAGTAGAGATGAGTGTGTACCATGTAGTAGAGCTGGGTGTTTACCATGTAGTAGAGATGAGCCTGTACCATGTAGTAGAGCTTGGTGTGTACCATGTAGTATAGATGAGTGTGTACCATGTAGTAGAGCTGAGTGTGTACCATGTAGTAGAGCTAAGCATGTACCATGTAGTAGAGCTGTGTGTACCATGTAGTAGAGTTGAGTGTGTACCATGTAGTAGAGCTGAGTGTGTACCATGTAGTAGAGCTGAGCGTGTACAATGTAGTAGAGCTGAGCGTGTACCATGTAGTAGAGCTGGGTGTGTACCTTGTAGTAGAGACGAGCCTGTACCATGTAGTAGAGCTTAGCGTGTACCATGTAGTAGAGATGAGCGTGTACAATGTAGTAGAGCTGAGCATGTACCATGTAGTAGAGCTGAGCGTGTACCATGTAGTAGAGCTGTGTGTGTACCATGTAGTAGAGCTGTGTGTGTACCATGTAGTAGAGCTGAGCGTGTACCATGTAGTACAGCTGGGTGTGTACCATGTAGTATAACTGAGCGTGTACCATGTAGTAGAGCTGAGCGTGTACCATGTAGTAGAGCTGAGCGTGTACCATGTAGTAGAGCTGGGTGTGTACCATGTAGTATAACTGAGCGTGTACCATGTAGTAGAGCTGGGTGTGTACCATGTAGTATAGATGAGTGTGTACCATGTAGTAGAGCTGAGTGTGTACCATGTAGTAGAGCTGAGCGTGTACCATGTAGTACAGCTGGGTGTGTACCATGTAGTATAACTGAGTGTGTACCATGTAGTAGAGCTTAGCATGTACCATGTAGTAGAGCTGTGTGTGTACCATGTAGTAGAGCTGTGTGTGTACCATGTAGTAGAGCTGTGTGTGTACCATGTAGTAGAGCTGAGTGTGTACCATGTAGTAGAGCTGGGTATGTACCATGTAGTAGAGCTGTGTGTGTACCATGTAGTAGAGCTGGGTGTGTACCATGTAGTAGAGCTGAGTGTTTACCATGTAGTAGAGCTGAGTGTGTACCATGTAGTAGAGCTGAGTGTGTACCATGTAGTAGAGATGAGTGTGTACCATGTAGTAGAGCTGCGTGTGTACCATGTAGTAGAGCTGGGTGTGTACCATGTAGTAGAGCTGAGTGTGTACCGTGTAGTAGAGCTGTGTGTGTACCATGTAGTAGAGCTGTGTGTGTACCATGTAGTAGAGCTGAGTGTGTACCATGTAGTAGAGCTGTGTGTGTACCATGTAGTAGAGCTGGGTGTGTACCATGTAGTAGAGCTGAGTGTTTACCATGTAGTAGAGCTGAGTGTGTACCATGTAGTAGAGCTGAGCGTGTACAATGTAGTAGAGCTGAGCCTGTACCATGTAGTATAGCTGGGTGTGTACCATGTAGTAGAGACGAGCCTGTACCATGTAGTAGAGCTGAGCGTGTACCATGTAGTAGAGCTGAGCGTGTACCATGTAGTAGAGATGGGCGTGTACAATGTAGTAGAGCTGAGCATGTACCATGTATTAGAGCTGAGTGTGTACCATGTAGTAGAGCTGAGTGTGTACCATGTAGTAGAGCTGTGTGTGTACCATGTAGTAGAGCTGGGTGTGTACCATGTAGTAGAGCTTAGCATGTACCATGTAGTAGAGCTGTGTGTGTACCATGTAGTAGAGCTGGGTGTGTACCTTGTAGTATAGATGAGTGTGTACCATTTAGTAGAACTGAGCGTGTACCATGTAGTAGAGCTGAGCGTGTACCATGTAGTAGAGCTGAATGTGTACCATGTAGTAGAGCTGGGTGTGTAACTTGTAGTATAGATGAGTGTGTACCATGTAGTAGAACTGAGCGTGTACCATGTAGTAGAGCTGAGCGTGTACCATGTAGTAGAGCTGGGTGTGTACCATGTAGTAGAGCTGGGTGTGTACCATGTAGTATAGATGAGTGTGTACCATGTAGTAGAGCTGGGTGTGTACCATGTAGTAGAGCTGAGTGTTTACCATGTAGTAGAGCTGAGTGTGTACCATGTAGTAGAGCTGAGTGTGTACCATGTAGTAGAGATGAGTGTGTACCATGTAGTAGAGCTGCGTGTGTACCATGTAGTAGAGCTGGGTGTGTACCATGTAGTAGAGCTGAGTGTGTACCATGTAGTAGAGCTGTGTGTGTACCATGTAGTAGAGCTGTGTGTGTACCATGTAGTAGAGCTGAGTGTGTACCATGTAGTAGAGCTGTGTGTGTACCATGTAGTAGAGCTGGGTGTGTACCATGTAGTAGAGCTGAGTGTTTACCATGTAGTAGAGCTGAGTGTGTACCATGTAGTAGAGCTGAGCGTGTACAATGTAGTAGAGCTGAGCCTGTACCATGTAGTATAGCTGGGTGTGTACCATGTAGTAGAGACGAGCCTGTACCATGTAGTAGAGCTGAGCGTGTACCATGTAGTAGAGCTGAGCGTGTACCATGTAGTAGAGATGGGCGTGTACAATGTAGTAGAGCTGAGCATGTACCATGTATTAGAGCTGAGTGTGTACCATGTAGTAGAGCTGAGTGTGTACCATGTAGTAGAGCTGTGTGTGTACCATGTAGTAGAGCTGGGTGTGTACCATGTAGTAGAGCTTATCATGTACCATGTAGTAGAGCTGTGTGTGTACCATGTAGTAGAGCTGGGTGTGTACCTTGTAGTATAGATGAGTGTGTACCATTTATTAGAACTGAGCGTGTACCATGTAGTAGAGCTGAGCGTGTACCATGTAGTAGAGCTGAATGTGTACCATGTAGTAGAGCTGGGTGTGTAACTTGTAGTATAGATGAGTGTGTACCATGTAGTAGAACTGAGCGTGTACCATGTAGTAGAGCTGAGCGTGTACCATGTAGTAGAGCTGGGTGTGTACCATGTAGTAGAGCTGGGTGTGTACCATGTAGTATAGATGAGTGTGTACCATGTAGTAGAGCTGAGTGTGTACCATGTAGTAGAGCTTAGCATGTACCATGTAGTAGAGCTGTGTGTGTACTATGTAGTAGAGCTGTGTGTGTACCATGTAGTAGAGCTGATTGTGTACCATGTAGTAGAGCTGTGTGTGTACCATGTAGTAGAGCTGAGTGTGTACCATGTAGTAGAGCTGGGTGTGTACTATGTAGTAGAGCTGAGCGTGTACCATGTAGTAGAGCTGAGCGTGTACAATGTAGTAGAGCTGGGTGTGTACCATGTAGTAGAGCTGAGCGTGTACCATGTAGTAGAGCTGGGTGTGTACCATGTAGTAGAGCTGAGCGTTTACAATGTAGTAGAACTGAGCGTGTACCATGTAGTAGAGCTGGGTGTGTACCATGTAGTATAACTGAGCGTGTACCATGTAGTAGAGCTGAGCGTGTACCATGTAGTAGAGCTGAGCGTGTACCATGTAGTAGAGCTGGGTGTGTACCATGTAGTATAACTGAGCGTGTACCATGTAGTAGAGCTGGGTGTGTACCATGTAGTATAGATGAGTGTGTACCATGTAGTAGAGCTGAGTGTGTACCATGTAGTAGAGCTTAGCATGTACCATGTAGTAGAGCTGTGTGTGTACCATGTAGTAGAGCTGTGTGTGTACCATGTAGAAGAGCTGTGTGTGTACCATGTAGTAGAGCTGTGTGTGTACCATGTAGTAGAGCTGAGTGTGTACCATGTAGTAGAGCTGTGTGTGTACCATGTAGTAGAGCTGTGTGTGTACCATGTAGTAGTGCTGGGTGTGTACCATGTAGTAGAGCTGAGTGTTTACCATGTAGTAGAGCTGAGTGTGTACCATGTAGTAGAGCTGAGCGTGTACAATGTAGTAGAGCTGAGCCTGTACCATGTAGTAGAGCTGGGTGTGTACCATGTAGTAGAGACGAGCCTGTACCATGTAGTAGAGCTGAGCGTGTACCATGTAGTAGAGCTGAGCGTGTACCATGTAGTAGAGATGAGCGTGTACAATGTAGTAGAGCTGAGTGTGTACCATGTAGTAGAGCTGAGTGTGTACCATGTAGTAGAGCTGAGTGTGTACCATGTAGTAGAGCTGTGTGTGTACCATGTAGTAGAGCTGGGTGTGTACCATGTAGTAGAGCTGGGTGTGTACCTTGTAGTATAGATGAGTGTGTACCATGTAGTAGAACTGAGCGTGTACCATGTAGTAGAGCTGAGCGTGTACCATGTAGTAGAGCTGGGTGTGTACCATGTAGTAGAGCTGGGTGTGTACCATGTAGTATAGATGAGTGTGTACCATGTAGTAGAGCTGAGTGTGTACCATGTAGTAGAGCTTAGCATGTACCATGTAGTAGAGCTGTGTGTGTACTATGTAGTAGAGCTGTGTGTGTACCATGTAGTAGAGCTGAGTGTGTACCATGTAGTAGAGCTGTGTGTGTACCATGTAGTAGAGCTGAGTGTGTACCATGTAGTAGAGCTGGGTGTGTACCATGTAGTAGAGCTGAGCGTGTACCATGTAGTAGAGCTGAGCCTGTACAATGTAGTAGAGCTGGGTGTGTACCTTGTAGTAGAGCTGAGCGTGTACAATGTAGTAGAGCTGGGTGTGTACCATGTAGTAGAGCTGGGTGTGTACCATGTAGTAGAACTGAGCATGTACCATGTAGTAGAGCTGGGTGTGTACCATGTAGTAGAGCTGGGTGTGTATCATGTAGTAGAGCTGTGTGTGTACCATGTAGTATAGATGAGTGTGTACCATGTAGTAGAGCTGAGTGTGTACCATGTAGTAGAGCTTAGCATGTACCATGTAGTAGAGCTGTGTGTGTACCATGTAGTAGAGCTGTGTGTGTACCATGTAGTAGAGCTGAGTGTGTACCATGTAGTAGAGCTGGGTGTGTACCATGTAGTAGAGATGAGTGTGTACCATGTAGTAGAGCTGTGTGTGTACCATGTAGTAGAGCTGTGTGTGTACCATGTGGTAGAGCTGGGTGTGTACCATGTAGTAGAGCTGAGCGTGTACCATGTAGTAGAGCTGAGTGTGTACCATGTAGTAGAGCTGGGTGTGTACCATGTAGTAGAGCTGGGTGTGTACCATGTAGTAGAGACAAGCCTGTACCATGTAGTAGAGCTGAGCGTGTACCATGTAGTAGAGCTGAGTGTGTACCATGTAGTAGAGCTGGGTGTGTACCATGTAGTAGAGCTGAGCGTGTACCATGTAGTAGAGCTGAGCGTGTACAATGTAGTAGAGCTGAGCGTGTACCATGTAGTAGAGCTGGGTGTATACCATGTAGTAGAGCTGAGTGTGTACCATGTAGTAGAGCTGGGTGTGTACCATGTAGTTTAGATGAGTGTGTACCATGTAGTAGAGCTGAGTGTGTACCATGTAGTAGAGCTTAGCATGTACCATGTAGTAGAGCTGTGTGTGTACCATGTAGTAGAGCTGTGTGTGTACCATGTAGTAGAGCTGAGTGTGTACCATGTAGTAGAGCTGGGTGTGTACCATGTAGTAGAGCTGTGTGTGTACCATGTAGTATAGATGAGTGTGTACCATGTAGTAGAGCTGAGCGTGTACCATGTAGTAGAGCTGGGTGTGTACCATGTAGTATCGCTGAGCGTGTACCATGTAGTAGAGATGAGCGTGTACAATGTAGTAGAGCTGTGTGTGTACCATGTACTAGAGCTGAGCGTGTACCATGTAGTAGAGCTGAGTGTGTACCATGTAGTAGAGCTGAGTGTGTACCATGTAGTAGAGCTGTGTGTGTACCATGTAGTAGAGCTGAGTGTGTACCATGTAGTAGAGCTGGGTGTGTACCATGTAGTAGAGCTGTGTGTGTACCATGTAGTATAGATGAGTGTGTACCATGTAGTAGAGCTGAGCGTGTACCATGTAGTAGAGCTGGGTGTGTACCATGTAGTAGAGCTGAGCGTGTACCATGTAGTAGAGATGAGCGTGTACAATGTAGTAGAGCTGTGTGTGTACCATGTAGTAGAGCTGAGCGTGTACCATGTAGTAGAGCTGAGTGTGTACCATGTAGTAGAGCTGAGTGTGTACCATGTAGTAGAGCTGTGTGTGTACCATGTAGTAGAGCTGAGTGTGTACCATGTAGTAGAGCTGAGTGTGTACCATGTAGTAGAGCTTAGTGTGTACCATGTAGTAGAGCTGTGTGTGTACCATGTAGTAGAGCTGGGTGTGTACCATGTAGTAGAGCTGAGTGTGTACCATGTAGTAGAGCTGAGTGTGTACCATGTAGTAGAGCTTAGTGTGTACCATGTAGTAGAGCTGTGTGTGTACCATGTAGTAGAGCTGAGTGTGTACCATGTAGTAGAGCTGAGTGTGTACCATGTAGTAGAGCTTAGTGTGTACCATGTAGTAGAGCTGTGTGTGTACCATGTAGTAGAGATGAGTGTGTACCATGTAGTAGAGCTGAGCGTGTACCATGTAGTAGAGCTGAGCGTGTACAATGTAGTAGAGCTGAGCGTGTACCATGTAGTAGAGCTGAGTGTGTACCATGTAGTAGAGCTGAGTGTGTACCATGTAGTAGAGCTTAGTGTGTACCATGTAGTAGAGCTGTGTGTGTACCATGTAGTATAGATGAGTGTGTACCATGTAGTAGAGCTGAGCGTGTACCATGTAGTAGAGCTGGGTGTGTACCATGTAGTAGAGCTGAGCGTGTACCATGTAGTAGAGATGAGCGTGTACAATGTAGTAGAGCTGTGTGTGTACCATGTAGTAGAGCTGAGCGTGTACCATGTAGTAGAGCTGAGTGTGTACCATGTAGTAGAGCTGAGTGTGTACCATGTAGTAGAGCTGTGTGTGTACCATGTAGTAGAGCTGAGTGTGTACCATGTAGTAGAGCTGAGTGTGTACCATGTAGTAGAGCTTAGTGTGTACCATGTAGTAGAGCTGTGTGTGTGCCATGTAGTAGAGCTGGGTGTGTACAATGTAGTAGAGCTGAGCGTGTACCATGTAGTAGAGCTGAGCGTGTACAATGTAGTAGAGCTGAGCGTGTACCATGTAGTAGAGCTGAGTGTGTACCATGTAGTAGAGCTGAGTGTGTACCATGTAGTAGAGCTTAGTGTGTACCATGTAGTAGAGCTGTGTGTGTACCATGTAGTAGAGCTGGGTGTGTACCATGTAGTAGAGCTGGGTATGTACCATGTAGTAGAGCTGGGTATGTACCATGTAGTAGAGCTGGGTGTGTACCATGTAGTAGAGCTGGGTGTGTACCATGTAGTAGAGCTGAGTGTGTACCATGTAGTAGAGCTGGGTATGTACCATGTAGTAGAGATGAGAGTGTACCATGTAGTAGAGCTGAGTGTGTACCATGTAGTAGAGCTGATTGTTTACCATGTAGTAGAGCTGGGTATGTACCATGTAGTAGAGCTGGGTGTGTACTATGTAGTAGAGCTGGGTGTGTACCATGTAGTAGAGCTGGGTGTGTACCATGTAGTAGATCTGGGTGTGTACCATGTAGTAGAGCTGGGTATTTACCATGTAGTAGAGATGAGAGTGTACCATGTAGTAGAGCTGTGTGTGTACCATGTAGTAGAGATGAGAGTGTACCATGTAGTAGAGATGAAGTTGTTAATCGTAACCCAGCTGTAATGGATGATCCTTTCTGTGTATTATATATATGTTATAGTCTGGTCTACAGTCTGTATATTTTAGGGGGTCTGTATTTTGAGGGTCTCATCTAAGATCTGAGCTACTTTAGGGGGTCTGTGTCTTTTCGAGGTGCGATTCTGTGTGACCATATACATGGTATATAGCGGTGTCACACGTGGTCACTTCCCCTAGATACCCCTTCTTAAAGGGGCTCTTTATACAGAATTTGCTCTTCCAGAATTTCCCCTTTGATTGTGTTTTTTCTTTTATCCTATTACATTTGATTATGAGAAGAAAACTATTAAAATCAACAATTCATCAAAAAATATGTTGAAAAATTTGCCAAAAATTTTTATACTCTGGCTTTCCTCTTTTGGCCACGAAGATAATGGGCGCGGTCCCAGCTTTATGTGAGGCCGGAGACCCCATCCGTCTTCTCTTTTCCCAGATTTTGTGTTTTGTTGTGTTTTTATCTCTTCTGAGAAAATAATAATAATCGATAATTTTCAGACAATAAGTTTTAACCCTTTACAAGAGGTTTTTTTTTGTCTTTGACCTCGGAAAACACAAACTTTTATCAGAATACATAAATAGAATAAAAAGAAGAGATTTGCATAAAATGTATCGTTAACAATTAGGGTTGAGCGATCGGAATCGGAAAAGATCGGATCCCGATCGGCGATCGAGCAGATTTCACGATTGGGATCGGCTGGAAAATGATCGGAAATCGGATTTTAAAATCGATCCTGAAATCTCAAGATTAACAATTAGAATATATTTCACCGAAATTTTTAAATTTTTTTACTTCTAATCATCAACTAAAACTTTATTAATGTTCACATTCATTGTATTAATTATCTCACTTCACAACCTTTATATTTGAGGCCACAACAATGTATTTGCTAGGTCTTGTCATAGACGAAATAAAATGGCGCCCATCCTAGTTCCCTATTCTTGTAGGAGGGGAGGCCAGTGTGACCTTTGGGGCCTGTTATCCAATTTCCATTTTCTTAAAATGTCTTTCTTAGACTTTGATATGGATGACTAGGGTCAGTATTTCTGCCGATCGCTTGCAGTGACCCCTTCTCCGTCCTATCCTACTTGGCTATTGTACAAGGGGAGGCCATTGTGACCCTTGGGGCCTGTTATCCAATTTCCATGGTCCTTAGGCTTTAATATGGATGGCCAATCTTTAGGATTGGTGAGGGTCAACTTTCAGTATATCTGCCAATTGCTCCAGTGACCCCCCCCCCCCCCCCCCCCCCCGCCATCCTACTTGGCTATTGTACAAGGGGAGGCCATTGTTATCCAATGTTTAGTTTTCTTCAAATGTTTTTCTGGGAATTGATATGGATGGCCAATCCATAGAATCGGTGGGGGTCCAATATCCAGATTGCCTGTTAGAAGTGATCACGCCCCCTTGCCTTTTCTTCCAATTTCTTGTACGAGTGGAGGCCAATGTGACCCTTGTGTCCATTTATCCAATGTTTAGTTTTTCTTAAAAAGTTTTCTTGCGACTTCGATATCAATGGCCAATCCAATACGTTCAACCTCTTGTATTGCTGCCGATCAGCTGATTGAAGGGACCCCATCCTAGTTGTCTATTCTTCCCATTTATTATAGGAGGGGAGGTCAATGGGACCCTTGGGGTCAGTTACTCAAAAACTTTTTCTAGGACCCTTGTGTTCCCCCCGTGCTGTGAGAGAACTCATTTGCATACAGACGAAAACCAGGATTTCTACTGAACGTCGGCGCGGAGAAGACATCTGAAGGTAGGAGAACAATACCCTTTCTTAAGGCTATTCCGATGTGGTAGGCAGAGAAAATACAATTTTAATGATAAGATCCCTTTAAAATATCTTTCTTAGACTTTGATATGGATGGCCAATGACGGTCCAAATCCTGGTATTTCTGAAGATTGGCTGATTGAAGTGACCCCCCATCCTACTTGCCTTTTTTTTCCGATTTCTTGTACGAGGGGAGACCAATGTGACCCTTTGGACTCCTTATCCATTTTCTCTTTTCGTAAAATGTTTTTCTAGGACTTTGATATTAGTGGCCAATCCATAGGATCGGTGGGGTGGTCAGTTGACCGAAGAGGCCATTAGTGTCCGGTGCCCTTACCAGGCACAGTCTAATATTGTCTAATATTGCATCTTAGTCCTGTTTCCTTCAGTCACCTGATCGGTGGAGATGCCGTATCTGATATCGATGACTTATCCTATGGTTAGGCCATTATCTCAAAGTCATGGAAATTTACTTTATTATTAAAGGATCAAACTATTTCAGGTCCTTACCAAGTGAAAGGGGCAACGAAATTTGGCCAAACTGAGCTAGGGAAAAGACCAAAAACCAAAAACAAGAGCCGGTAATGGAAAAGGGGTCTTCTCGAGACTCTTCTAAATCACTGAGGAAATCATGGACCGCCTCCTGAAGGACCTATTTTAGGTCCTTACCAAGTGAAAGGGGCAACAAGATTTGGCCAACCTGAGCTAGGGAAAAGACCAAAAACCAAAAACAAGAGCCGGTAATGGAAAAGGGGTCTTCTCGAGACTCTTCTAAATCACTGAGGAAATCATGGACCGCCTCCTGAAGGACCTATTTTAGGTCCTTACCAACTGAAAGGGGCAACAAGAATTGGCCAACCTGAGCTAGGGAAAAGACCAAAAACCAAAAACAAGAGCCGGTAATGGAAAAGGGGTCTTCTCGAGACTCTTCTAAATCACTGAGGAAATCATGGACAACTCCTGAAGAAGAGCCCTCCGTCTAGACAGGTATTACCCGGCATAATGGAGAAAATGCTTCTCCTCTAGCGATTCTCAGGGTTAATCCTCCAGGACACCACCCGCCATTCCTTAAAAACAATATCCTATTGGATCAACAAGTTGTCCTGCCAATTTCTTTAGGTTCGCCAACAGCTCGTAAAAGCAGCTTAGTTTTAAGATCTCATTGGGACCAATAAAACTGTCTTGTGTGCAATAACGCCAGCTCGGAGTTTGTGAGCCTCGAATAAGAAGATCGGGCTCCTTGGTACAGGTGCTATGGGGGGGACGGTGATATCCATCAGCCATAAACATGACACAAAGAGACTTCATAAACCCTTCATCAGGGCTTTAACAAGAAGTGCAGAAGACTGACCCTGAGCCTACGGAGCCTCAGTCTAAATAGACAAAACCCAAGAGGAAGATTCTTCACTGGGATAAATGTCTTCCTGGAGGATTTCCGAATCACATCAAGCTCCAATGAAGAGGCCTAATGGAGAGTCCGGAGAAAATTTCTGCCTCTTTTAAACCTTTTTCTGACCGGGATTTCATGACAGTGTCTATATTGTTGGCATACGCACAATGAAACCTGTAGACAGACACCTGCCACATTGTATACTATGTATAGTATATCAGAGGGGGCGGCTTTAGCATCATTGCTGGGCGGTGAGGAACGAGGTTATAGCACCGGCACCAGAGAGGATGGAACCGGCACCACGGAGGATAGCACCAGCACCAGAGATAATAGAACCTGCACCACAGAGGATAGCACCAGCACTAGAGAGGATAACACCAGCACTAGAGTGGATAGCACTTGCACCAGAGATGATAGAACCTGCACCAGAGTGGATAGCACTAGCACTAGAGATGATAGCACCACCATTAGAGTGGATAGCACCAGAACTAGAGATGATAGCACCAGCATTAGAGAGGATAGCACCAGCACTAGAGATGATAGCACCAGCATTAGAGAGGATAACACCTGCACCAGAAATGATAGAACCTGCACGAGAGTGGATAGCACTAGCACTAGAGATGATAGCACCAGCATTAGAGAGGATAGCACCAGCATTAGAGAAGATAGCACCAGAGAAGACAGCATCTGCACCAGAGAGGATAGCACAAACACCAGAGAGGATAACCTCAGCATGAGAAAGGATAGCACCAGCACTAGAGATGATAACACCAGCACAAGAGAGGATAGCACCAGCTCTAGAGATGATAGCACTAGCACTAGAGAGGATAGCACCAGCTCTAGAGATGATAGCACTAGCACTAGAGAGGATAGCACCAGTACTAGAGAGGATAGCACCAGCACTAGAGAGGATAGCACCAGCTCTAGAGATGATAGCACCAGCACTAGAGAGGATAGCACTAGCACTAGAGAGGATAGCAATAGCACTAGAGATGATAACACCAGCACTAGAGATGATAGCACCAGACTGTAATGTGTCCTCCTGTAATGTTTTTCATTGCAGACATTTGGTATCATTGGACAGCTGAGGCGCCGGGCTATAACATGACACCATGATCTAATCTCCAGCCTTTACATTCTAGTCTCGGTAAGAGTTTAATGTCATGACGTACTTCATACTGTATGTCCTTGGCAGCAACAGGCTTATAACATTTTTATTTTTACATCGATGTTGGAGGCCTTGAATTTTTGGCCGGGTGAGTTGACTTTATATGCCGACTATTTTGGAATACACATTCCTTCTTGTTCCATTACTATAAATTGAAATTTAGGGGAAAATAGAAAAACAAATGAGCCATGCATATACATACAAGGTCCATCTCGTAGAGCCTAACCAGGCAGCTGCTTTGGGGCTATTGGAGAGGTGGGCTATTCTACCCCCTTTGCTACTCGGTGGGGGAACCTGAATATGATTCCTATCTCAGTTGAACTACATAGTGGTAAGGGACTGGAGAACAATCCGGAAAGTTATGAATGTATGGAAGGGAACCAAACACCAAGCCATATTGTACTGAGAGACTCGGTCTTGCCTATGTACACCAATAGAACTGAAGAGGTACCATATTTCCACCCAATCCAGTAGGAATCTCCATGTCTCCACCCAATCCAGAAAGAAGCTCCATATCTCCACCCAATCCAGTAAGAAGCTCCATGTCTCCGCCCAATCCGGTAAGAAGCTCCATGTCTCCGCCCAATCCGGTAAGAAGCTCCATGTCTCCGCCCAATCCGGTAAGAAGCTCCATGTCTCCGCCCAATCCGGTAAGAAGCTCCATGTCTCCGCCCAATCCGGTAAGAAGCTCCATGTCTCCGCCCAATCCGGTAAGAAGCTCCATGTCTCCGACCCAATCCGGTAAGAAGCTCCATGTCTCCGCCCAATCCGATAAGAAGCTCCATGTCTCCGCCCAATCCGGTAAGAAGCTCCATGTCTCCGCCCAATCCAGAAAGAATCTTCATGTCTCCACCCAATCCAATAAGAAGCTCCATATTTCCACCCAATCCAGTAAGAATCTTCATGTCTCCACCCAATCCAATAAGAAGCTCCATATTTCCACCCAATCCAGTAAGAATCTCCATGTCTCCACCCAATCCAATAAGAAGCTCTATATTTCCACCCAATCCAGTAAGAATCTCCATGTCTCCACCCAATCCGGTAAGAATATCCATGTCTCTATCCAATCCAGTAAGAATCTCCATGTCTCCACCCAATCCAGTAAGAATCTTCATGTCTCCACCCAATCCAGTAAGAAGCTCCATATTTCCACCCAATTCAGTAAGAATCTCCATATCTACACCCAATCCAATAAGAATCTCCATGTCTCCACCCAATCCAGTAAGAATATCTATGTCTCTACCCAATCCAGTAAGAATCTCCATGTCTCCACCCAATCCAGTAAGAATATCCATGTCTCCACCCAATCCAGAAAGAATCTCCATGTCTCCACCCAATCCAGTAAGAATCTTCATGTCTCCACCCAATCCAATAAGAATCTCCATGTCTCCACGCAATCCATTAAGAATCTCCATATCTCTACCCAATCCAGTAAGAAGCTCCATGTCTCCACCCAATCCAGTAAGAATCTCCATGTCTCCACCCAATCCAGTAAGAATATCCATGTCTCCACCCAATCCAGAAAGAATCTCCATGTCTCCACCCAATCCAGTAAGAATCTTCATGTCTCCACCCAATCCAATAAGAATCTCCATGTCTCCACGCAATCCATTAAGAATCTCCATATCTCTACCCAATCCAGTAAGAAGCTCCATGTCTCCACCCAATCCAGAAAGAATCTCCATGTCTCCACCCAATCCAGTAAGAATCTTCATATCTCCAGAATCTCCATGTCTCCACACAATCCATTAAGAATCTCCATATCTCTACCCAATCCAGTAAGAAGCTCCATGTCTCCACCCAATCCAGAAAGAATCTCCATGTCTCCACCCAATCCAGTAAGAATCTTCATATCTCCACCCAATCCAATAAGAAGCTCCATATTTCCACCCAATCCAGTAAGAATCTCCATGTCTCCACCCAATCCAATAAGAAGCTCCATATTTCCACCAAATCCAGTAAGAATCTCCATATCTACACCCAATCAAATAAGAATCTCCATGTCTCCACCCAATCCAATAAGAAGCGCCATGTCTCCACCCAATCCAGTAAGAATCTCCATGTCTCCACTCAATCCAGAAAGAATCTCCATATCTCTACCCAATCCAGAAAGAATGTCCATGTCTCCACCCAATCCAGTAAGAAGCTCCATGTCTCCACCCAATCCAGTAAGAAGCTCCATGTCTCCACCCAATCCAGTAAGAAGCTTCATGTCACCACCAAATCCAGTAAGAAGCTTCATGTCACCACCAAATCCAGTAAGAAGCTCCATATTTCCACCCAATCCAGTAAGAATCTCCATGCCTCCACCCACTCCAGTAAGAAGCTCCATATTTCCACCCAATCCAGTAAGAATGTCCATATCTCCACCCAATCCAGTAAGAATCTCCATATCTCCACCCAATCCAGTAAGAAGCTCCATATCTACACCCGAGACTCATGAGAACCAAAAGTGCCTAATGGTATCATGATTCTGGATCTTCTTGCTAGAAAAGCCCTCTAAGTACCCTAATTTAAAGAAGTCCAAATTAGTGAACACCCCCCTTGTAGAAGACAGACATGACTTCTAACATACCAATAATACACATTCTCATGAGGGTTGGTTCTCAGAAGACGCCTATGCCCTCAAGGCGTCAGAGATGCCCGATGGACTTTGTGTTCCACCATTTCCTAAATGGAAATCCAATAAAATCTTGGAGGGTCTGAACCTTCTGAAGATTCTCATTCATCTCTTCCAGGCCCAGCTGATGGGGCGGGGGTCTTATTAAATTCTTCTGAGAAATTAGAATGAAGTTGGTTTCTGGTCAAACCATATGATGTCACCGCCGTAATAAACAGGAAGGACAGGGGTCACGGCGTCTTATTTTTTTTTCCACTCGGGTCGTATTTCCTTGGTAATCTAATTTTTCAGCGTTTGTCTTGTGGAATTGACATATCTTGTTTTCTTGTGAGTGTGACAGACATAGACATTCCTCTGTGGAAGAGGCCTGAAGAGGGCGCCAGGAGACCTGCCCCTAACTATTTTCTGGGCCAGGGGAGACCCCAAAGTATAATAATAGCACTCCAGCTTGTGCCGAACGAGTGAAAAGAAATTTGGTGAGGTTTGCCCATCATTACTTCTTACCTAATCTGGCAACAAGTGTTCCATTTGCCTGCAGCTCCCCCAGAGGAAGATTAAAGTATTACATGGTAACTCTAATGTAATGCATAGACGTGGCAGATCCTAAAGATATTCCATGTTCTAATAGGAAACATGAAGATTGGGGCTCAAGTTTATGTATGAGATAAATATTATAGGATGTGATGATAGATCCGGGGGCGGCTGTCATCCTACAGGGCTCGGGGATCACATGGATCTGATTGTGATATATGAGGATATAGTATACGGGGACCCTGCGTTGCGTTCGGACTGACTATGCCGCGACTTCCCCCCATAGCTCAGTGATGATATAGGAGAGGGGAGCCGGTAACATATGTAGGAGACGGTGATTTCCGAGAGGTCATGAAATATGAGGTGTCAGGTGACCCCCCACACACTATTAAAATATGAGCTCCCTATTTATCATTTATTGGGGTCCATGTGGTTTGTATTGAAGTGACGGCGCTCACGTGTGATCTGGAAAATATAAACCAGACGATCGGAAGAGTCGACCAACAAGTCAGAGAATGGCGATGGTATGGATGTGGGGCAAGGTATGAGTATGGGGCACACGATGGACACCCAAGGGCAAAGGATGTGCCAAGGGGCCATAAGTCGGGCTGAGCCGATCTTGAGATTTCAGGATCGATTTTAAAATCCGATTTCCGATCATTTTCCAGCCGATCTCGATCGCGAGATTTGCCCGATCGACGATTGGGATCCGATCTTTTCCGATCCCGATCGCTCAGCCCTAGCCATAAGGTGCCCATTACTTCGGACGTGTAACGTGGCGTGATAGTCATGTTCAAGGACATTGGTGCAGTTAGACCACGTTTTTGGGAACAGAGTAAAGGTAATTCCACCTATGTATCGGGGCCCCCATAGCTGGTACCAGTAAGGGCCCCCCATTTTGACTTTGCCATAGGAGTCTCCTCTGCTCCCTAAAAGCCCTTGGTTATGATTATACCATTCCAGGTATTGTCCTGAATAACACAGCGCCATACCTGTCCTTAGGTTGTGTCTGGAATTGCAGTGAATAGAGCTGAGATGCAATACCACATACAACCTGTGAACAAGAGTGGCGCTGTTTTTACAGCACAGCAGTTGTGTTTTTTTTTTTTTAACCTGGACAACCCCTTTAAATGTCACACATAAATAATAAATATCTGCATAGTCATTTATTCTCAAGTTTATTGATACCCTCCCCCATATCATCATTCAGAATCAGTATCCTGCAGAGCGGCTGGTTCTTGTAGTGCTTCTGTACAACACATGTACAGTATATATATTTCACAACTTAATTAATGTGCTGTCAGTACAGGGTGATGTACTGTTACTAGAGGGAAGTATACTGTGACTAGAGGTAGGTGTGCTGTTACTAGGGTTGAGCGATCGGAAAAGATCGTATCCCGATCAGCGATCGAGAAAATTTCGCGATCAGGATCGATTGGAAAATGATCGGAAATTGAATTTTAAAATTGATCCTGAAATCTCAAGATCGGCTCAACCCTTAGCTGTCACTAGAAGGTGGTCTGTTATCTTGGTAGATCGGGCAGTCCTCTCTTGGTTTGCACAATGTACATGGAGGGGCACTATTCTGACAATACTATTCATTGGGAACTCTTCTGGCACTGTTTATGGGGGCACTCTGCTGATATTACTAATAATGGGGCACTCTTCTGGCACTGTTTATGGGGGCACTCTGCTGATAATACTATTCATTGGGCACTCTTCTGGCACTGTTTATGGGGGCACTCTGCTGATAATACTATTCATTGGGCACTCTTCTGGCACTGTTTATGGGGGCACTCTGCTGATAATACTATTCATTGGGAACTCTTCTGGCACTGTTTATGGGGGCACTCTGCTGATATTACTAATAATGGGGCACTCTCCTGGCACTGTTTATGGGGGCACTCTGCTGATAATACTATTCATTGGGAACTCTTCTGGCACTGTTTATGGGGGCACTCTGCTGATATTACTAATAATGGGGCACTCTCCTGGCACTGTTTATGGGGGCACTCTGCTGATATTACTAATAATGGGGCACTCTTATGACACTGTTTATGGGGGCACTCTGCTGATATTACTAATAATGGGGCACTCATGACACTGTTTATGGGGGCACTCTGCTGATATTACTAATAATGGGGCACTCTTCTGACACTGTTTATGGGGGCACTCTGCTGATAATACTGTTCATGTGGCACTTTTCTGGCACAGTTTATCTGAGCACACAGCTTGCAGTATTATGTAATATGTTACACCTATTGGCACTATTTATGGGGCCACTCTGCTTAGTCTCTTTATAGGGGCACTCTGTACATTTGTGGGCGTGGCCTGTACTTATGGGCAGGGTTAACAGAGAAAAATTTTATAAAATAAATTCTTAAATGAAAAAAATTCTTAAAAGTATTCTAGTTGATTTGTGCGGCCACCGGAGGTCGCTGTGCTGTCATTGTGGTGACTAGTAGATGCTGTGTATTGTCACTAGAGGGGGCGGCCTGGTGTCACTGTAGGGTCCTGTGCTATATATTGGCACTAGATGGCGCTGTGTGTTCTTACTTCAGGCTACTCCCTGTAGTGTGCTATGTATGGCTGCACGTGCTGTCACTAGGGGGCGCTGTGGGACCAGATATTTTTGCTATTTTTGCTTTTTTGCACTTGGATCGGTTTTCTTTACCGCACTTGTTAAATCCTAATCGAGAACAGATTTATTGAAACCAAGAAGATATTAATTAGAAGACATGAAACTAGGGTGTGCCCTTACTGAGGCCCCTCCCTTTATTGAGGCTCCTCCCATTGTTGAGACTCCTCCCCTTCCCCATGTTGTGGTCACCTGACAATCATGTTTATTCATTATAATAGATATGATCTCTCCATGCACGGCTCAGGCTCAGCAACCAATATAGACAAGCACAGCAGCAGTGTAAAGCATGGGGGACAGAGAAGCAGACTGGGAACTAGGGGGACTGACCACTAGGGGGCCCACATTTTTGTTCTAAAGACACCAGTCTCTGTATTCTTCATGGGACCTGTAACCACTAGGGGGCCCCCTCGCTTTTTGCTATAGGGCCACCTGTACCAGGATAAAGATGTTTTCATGTTAATTTTCACCACTAGGGGGCCACATTCCTTTTTTTTTACTATAAGGCCCTGGATATAGGTGGTTTTTTTTTTGTTTTGTTTTTTGTATTATTGGGTCCTATCACCACTAGGGGACTCCATATTTTTGCTTAAAGGCCACTTGTACAAGATTAAAGTTTTTTCTAGTGCTGTGACCACTGGGGGGCGCTCCATATTTTTGTTATAAGGTCACCTCTCCCAGGATAAAGGTTTTTGTTTGCATTTTCAGCATTTTTATGGGATTTGTCACCACTAGGGGGCCCCCACTTTGTGCTATAAGGCCATCTATCATAAAATAAAGGTTTTTTCATGGTCCCTGTCACCACTAGGGGGCTCTGCATTCAGTCATCCTATGAGTACCTAGTGAGGCGGCAATAAATTCAATGGGATGCTATAAGGATGGCGGCCATATTGGTTGTAAGTGAGAGCATAACTATAGGGCAGCCATATACATGGTAGGTGGGGGCCATGCTACAACTTTGCCGCTACATACTAGAGATGACGAAATTTAATGTGAGTGACGAGGAGGTTGCTCCAAATCCTGGACAATCCCTTTAATAGCTATATAGACCTAATACGTCTCACAGCTGAGAGTTTGTTACTATTGTATCCAATCTATGTGAGCCAAACACATCACCACCAACCTCTCCTCTGTCCTTATAGTTTGTTACAATGTATCAGAGCATGTGAGGATTGTCTAGCCTGGATACAACTGTAACAAACCCTCAGCTCTGAGCTCTCGGGGTCTTTAGCCACAATCACTACCACGTCTATGTCATCCAGCGGTCACATATCTAGAGGCGCGGGTCATGAGAATCCGGGACACGCTGTGCGGTTATCATCCACAGCCTGAGAAGACTTCATAGACGTTGTATCTGCTGCAGGAGGCGCCATGTCTGGGCCGTGTCTGGTTTGTGTCATGCGGAGAAGTGAATGGGTCAGGTCTTTATTCTTCTGTAATATGGGGCCGACTATATCAGTGTATGGGGCTAGTGAATTGGGGGGCCATAGGGCACTGAACATGGAGGACAGGCCAGTGGGCTGAGCGTGCACCCCATTATATAGCTTGTGTCAGACCCCGATTCATGACAGGCCCTTTAAGGCAAATTGCAGACAGCTGACTGCTTTAGACTTTACATGCCACCCAACTGTGTCCTGGATTCAGCAGCAAAGTCCGGGATTCTGGGTCCTGTCCCGCTGTCCCGGTTGGTGGGAGGTACCATATGTCCCGGTATCCTCAGGACGCAGGTGGGTTAAATATAATGGTGAAGCAGGAGCCATCCTAAGACAGCTGTGTGCTCCGGCTCTGGGAGTTGTAGGCGCAGTGTGATGATGTCACTCACATTGCGCCTACAGCTCCAGGGACACTCCGAGAGAAGAGCGAGTGGAGCGAGGAGAGGTATCAATGGTTTTATGTTAAACTGGGAAGAGGGGCATTAAACTAGAGACAGATGAAGGGGACATTAAACTGGGGGAAGATAAAGGGGGGACATTAAACTGGGGGCAGATGAAAGGGAGCATTAAAGTGGAAGTAGATTGAGGGGGAGTTAAACTGGGTCTGATGAAGAGGAGACATTAAACTGGGGGAAGATGGAGGGTGGCATTAAACTGGGGGCAGATGAATGGGGGATGTTAAATTGGGGGAGATGAAGAAGAACATGAAACAGGGGGCAGATGGAGGGAGACGTTAAACTGGGGCAGCTAGAGGGGGGCATTAAACAGTGGACTGGGACATTATACTGGGGGAAAGTTGGAAGGGGACACTAAACTTGTGGAGCACATTAAATTGTTTGGGTAGCTAGAGGGGGACATGTCTGCCTCTAGTTACTCACAGTTTTTACTCGCAATTGTTAGGATTTTATCCTGTGTTTTTACATTGCTCAGGGAGGACAAATTTAAGACTGGGTTATCGTATGCCAATCTTACTAAACGGCCCGAGTGGCTCAGGGGCCAAGAGATTTATGCAGAGGCTGCGATCCTCCGCCCTGCAATGGCCACAGCCATATACTGGGGCTTACGGCAAAAGTGTACCTCAGTATCTATCCCCCCCTCCTTGCCCTTTCTGCCACATTTCGGTCCGGTGTGTCCTTACCCCTAAGGTTGCTTGTACACTAGGGTTGAGCGATTGGGATCGGAAAAGATCGGATCTTGATCAGCGCAGCGCCGCACCTCCCATGAGGCGACCTGAAGCGAGCGCTTCAGGCGGCGCTATGCCAGGGCCTCAGGGAGGGCGGCATTTTTGCTTCCCTAAGCCAGTCCAGGACAAGCTGTCCTGGACTGACTTATCACCGAGCGGTGGTTTGGGGAGGCCACTGGAGCAGCGCTGCTCCAGCAGCCTCCCCTCACGCTCAGGCAGAGAGCAGGCAGTCTCCGGCCTACTCTCTGCCGGCGAACGGCGCTAAGCCCCGCCCCCTTCACTTGGCCACGCCCCTGACCCATCCGGCCATGCCCCTTCTCCGCCCCCTCCTCCCGGCGGGGGGGGGGGGGGGGGGCGGCTTTCTGCAGCTAGCCTCGGGCGGCGAAAGGAGCAGGCTCGCCCCTGGATCAGCGATCGAGTAAATTTCACGATCGCGATCAGGTTCCGATCCCGCCTAAAAAAGATCGGGAACGGAATTACGATCCCGATCGCTCAACTTACCTGCACAGATCCACTGCCGCTCCCCGTTCTTCTCTTTCCTCTTCTTTCTCATTCACATGTGTTCAGAGTGCCGTGCGCGCCCCCGCCTCCCTAGGCTAGTGTTAGAGATGCAGGGAGAAGGCGGGGCTTGTGGCTTAGGAGAGTGTGGGCGGGTACTGGGAGGGGAGACGTAAGTGATGCACTCACATCTCCCCGCTCTGTACCCGCCCACACCCTCCAAAGCAACAACAAGCCCCACCTACTCCCAGGATCTCTAACACTAGCCTAGGGAGGCAGGGGTGCACACGGCGCTCTGAAGGCATGTCAAAGAGAAGAGAAGCGAGAAGAACGGGGAGCGGCAGTGGATCTGTGCAGGTAAGCGGACACCAGGGAGGACTAAGTAGCCGGCGGATTTTTTTTTAATCACTACACAGCGTGGAGTCCAAAAACTAAAGCATTAAATTTTTGGACTCCATGCTGTATAGTGAATAGGATAGTTTTTAAAATCCGATCTTTGATCATTAAAAAAAATCCCTTTGACTTGCATTAGGATCGGAATTGGGACCGGGATCGAATGGAAAATGATCGGAAATCGGATTTTAAAAACGATCCTGAAATCTCAAGATCGGCTCAACCCCATTGTACACAATGCACAAGGTGCACAGTTATAGCCTGGCTATTAGGGGGCACACATGACTTGCACGAATTGCAGGGCTGCATCTGTACTTCGTATACTATCGTACATGTCCTATATTTGTCCTTTTCATGGATCCATCAATAGACTTGAGCCTGTTGCCCTGTTCCTGGAACCTCCCCTTTAAGTAATTTAATTTTCGTCTGTAATGGCTCTTTAAGGCTTAGCACGGTAGAATCGAGCCCGAAACATTCCGAAAATTCAGGTCATTTTTTTTCTTTGGCAAAACATAAACTATGTGCAAGAAGGAAAAAATTCAGCGGATCCACTCCATTACTATTCATCTGGAGATGATGATGGCCGCCTGGACCGGGGCCAAGTGTGTCCGATGTCAGTGCTGCAGCAGGAGGGCGAGATATAAAGTAAGTGGCTGCATAGTCCTGAATGGGGGATTTATCACTGTTATACCATGCTATGTACTCAATGTCAGGCAGCTGCCGCAACAGCAGATACAATCCTGTAGTGTTCTAACAGTGGGAACGGCATCTTATATAGATCTACATGCTTAAAGGGACAAACCAGACTTGAGACTTACGTTAGACATCACTTTTAGGGGCAACCACTGGAAAGTATAGGTGTAGGTTAATGTAGTCGGTAGGGGAGCAGGACACTGCCTAAAATAAGAGTCAATAGACTGTACTTACAAATGTATACATGCCACAATGCACATGCACCACATGGATCAATTGTGTTAGAAACTTGGTCAATTGGGCGTGGCTTATAAAAGTGGGTGTGGCTTATAAAAGGGGCATGGCACATTAGAAAATGGGTGTGGCTTAAGATGTCACATTGAGTTCCAAAACTTTGGTATCCACAAAGGCAATAAAGGTGGTGTAAAGTTAAACTAAATTTGTCATCCGGCATCATCCACTGTGATAAATCTGGTGTAATATAAGAATACGTCAAAATCTGCCCCTATATATAGCCCCAGCCTATATGTCCAAGGTGATCCAGTACTATATGATACGCAGATTTATGGTTGTCAGGAACCTTGGGGACCAGGCCGGTACTAGTGCCCCATTCAGCATGGGCAGGTGATGTACTCTCTGATGACTAACCCATGGCCACCAAATGTCGAAGGTTGAGTACGGTCAATACCCTCACAGATAGACCATTTGCCTTAGGCTTGCCTATCTGTAGTGGCGCCACCATTAACATTCAGGACAATCAAACTGGGGTATCACTTTTATAGTGGAAACCAGTAGAAGCTGCTGCTGGAAACATCTGGTGCCAGTTATCTTAGGGTAAGTTCAGACGGGGTTTTTTGGACCGGAACCTGAGGCGGCCTCCAAAAGCCGGGTAGCCGCAACTGTAAGCCAGTGCACTGCACCGGCATCTAGCCGTGCACTCCACTCCAGATTAGGCCCAATGTATGGGCCTAGTCCAGAGGAGGGTGTGTCTTCAGGCCGAATCGCAAGGTGACTCGCCCTGAAGAATGAGCATCTCACTTCTTTTTTTTCCGGAAAAAACTCCTCATCGGCTCCCATTGATTTCAATGGGAGCCGTCTTTTTGGTCAGGATTTTGAGGCCGTATCCGCCCAAACCAAAAACCCCATCTGAACTTACCCATAGGGAAAGTAGTGAGATCAATTGCAAATGGCACCCACTAAAATCAATGTGCCTTCAGTCCATAGTGGTGGACCTCCATAACCATAAGGCATGCTTGGCATGTATCTTGGCACCAGTTGGGTTCTTAGACACCTCCAAGTACTGTGGTCTATGTATCTGGGGTATCTGTCCAGGACTTCGTCTCGTTCAAGCTGCAACTTTTAGAGGTTATGTTCCATTATTCCAAAGATATAACACTTGGCATCAAGTTTATCACCATCGCAAACCCCGATGAAACGAAACATTGACAAATTGACCCTACTTATCATGTCTGTGAAGGGAAGCTAACTATGGACATCATTTTTATGGTGGGAACCAGTAGAATCTGCCACTAGATACCTCTGGTGCCGATTATCTTGGGGAAAATAGGATCGACTAGGTCAGTGATTCCCAAAGTGGTCTAGGTGGACCCCCAGGGGTCCACAGGAGACTTGATGGGGGTCTACGTTGGCGTGGATATTATATGGAAATATCCAACCATAGAATATGGTAGAAATGTAGCAGCAGAGGGTCAACCGAAACCAATAAAATTTTGAAAGTGGTCTATGAGAGGTTGATCGGCTTGTCCATTCCCTGTTTCTTCTGATGACTTACACAAGTGGACGTCGCCCTATAACATCAATAAACCTCCAGTCCACAGTGGTGGACCTCCATAACAATACGTCATGCTCTTGGCACCGGTTGGGTCCTGTTCCTCAGACACTTCCAAGATTTGTATCCTATGTATCTCAGGTAATTATTCACACCACACTGTAACTTTTTGAAATTCTGCTCAACCATATTAGACGTGGCGCCAAGTTCATCGCCATCGCAGCCCCGATGAAACTAAATGGTAGAAACAGAAGTGATTTCAGGGAGATGGACGACTTATCCCGGCGCGGTGCAGCGCAGCAGACAGCTGAACTGGAAACAACAAGTCCTCTCCTAGCACGCCTGCCTATAAAAGCACCAGGAAATTGCTTACAAATGAGACATTCGTAGGGATAAAACAGATGCACATTTTTCGCTCCGTTTTGGAAACGCGAAGTGTCTGTTTCTGTCCTGAGAGGGGCTTTGCATCAACACAATGAGGTTTTGTTCACGGATAAAAGAATGGCTGCCTTGAAACGCGTTCACCGGGGAGGTGACCTCTCTCCTGTTACAGGATCTGATTACATGACTTAGGCTATAGTTATGCACGCGTTTCGCTCTAGGCTCACTTCTCTGACACGTCTGCCCGTGGATATGGATGTGACTGCTGAGGTGGAAAGGTTGGAATAGGTTAAATCCTAAAGACTAACATGGTCGGTACCTGCGACAGATACACTGGTTACCTGCAAATCTACAGAGCGCTCCATAAACATCTGTACATGTCTGCTCTCATCTGCAGTACTACACCACTCACTATTATCACTCACACAAAGACCTACAACTCCCATCATCCTATAATACGTATATCCTTTACTGTCTGCAGGACATCTCTTGTGCTGCACCATGTCTGTAGCTGACTGTCCGGGATCACTAACTTTTATGGGCAGGGTCTTCCCTCCTGTAGAGTGTAAGCTCTTATAAGCAGGGTCTTCTCTCCTGTATAGTGTAAGCTCTTATGGGCAGAGTCCTCTCTCCTGTAGAGTGTAAGCTCTTATGGGCAAAGTCCTCTCTCCTGTAGAGTGTAAGCTCTTATGGGCAGAGTCCTCTCTCCTGTACAGTGTAAGCTCTTATGAGCAGGGAACTCTCTCCTGTAGAGTGCAAGCTCTTATGGGCAGGGTCCTCTCTCCTGTAGAGTGTAGGCTCTTATTAGCAGGGTCCTCTCTCCTGTAGAGTGTAAGCTCTTATAAGCAGGGTCCTCTTTCCTGTAGAGTGTAGGCTCTGATGGGCAGGGTCCTCTCTCCTGTACAGTGTAAGCTCTGATGGGCAGGGTCCTCTCTCCTGTACAGTGTAAGCTCTTATGGGCAGGGTCTTCTCTCCTGTAGAGTGTAAGCTCTTATAAGCAGGGTCCTCTCTCCTGTACAGTGTAAGCTCTTATGGGCAGGGACCTCTCTCCTGTAGAGTGTAAGCTCTTATGGGCAGGGTCCTCTCTCCTGTACAGTGTAAGCTCTTATGGGCAGGGAGCTCTCTCCTGTAGAGTGTAAGCTCTTATAGGCAGGGTCCTCTCTCCTGTAGAGTGTAAGCTCTTATGGGCAGGGGACTCTCTCCTGTAGAATGTAAGCCCTTATGTGCAGAGTCCTCTCTCCTGTAGAGTGTAAGCTCTTATGGGCAGAGTCCTCTCTCCTGTAGAGTGTAAGCTCTTATGGGCAGGGTCCTCTCTCCTGTACAGTGTAAGCTCTTATGTGCAGAGTCCTCTCTCCTGTAGAGTATAAGCTCTTATGGGCAGGGTCCTCTCTCCTGTAGAGTGTAAGCTCTTATGGGCAGGGTCCTCTCTCCTGTAGAGTGTAAGCTCTTATGGGCAGGGTCCTCTCTCCTGTACAGTGTAAGCTCTTATTGGCAGGGTCCTCTCTCCTGTACAGGGTAAGCTCTTATGGGCAGGGTCCTCTCTCCTGTAGAGTGTAAGCTCTTATGGGCAGGGTCCTCTCTCCTGTAGAGTGTAAGCTCTTATGGGCAGGGTCCTCTCTCCTGTAGAGTGTCAGCTCTTATAAGCAGGGTCTTCTTTCCTGTATAGTGTAAGCTCTTATGGACAGAGTCCTCTCTCCTGTAGAGTGTAAGCTCTTATGGGCAAAGTCCTCTCTCCTGTAGAGTGTAAGCTCTTATGGGCAGGGACCTCTCTCCTGTAGAGTGTAAGCTCTTATGAGCAGGGAACTCTCTCCTGTAGAGTGCAAGCTCTTATGGGCAGGGTCCTCTCTCCTATAGAGTGTAGGCTCTTATTAGCAGGGTCCTCTCTCCTGTAGAGTGTAGGCTCTTATAAGCAGGGTCCTCTTTCCTGTAGAGTGTAGGCTCTGATGGGCAGGGTCCTCTCTCCTGTACAGTGTAAGCTCTGATGGGCAGGGTCCTCTCTCCTGTACAGTGTAAGCTCTTATGGGCAGGGTCTTCTCTCCTGTAGAGTGTAAGCTCTTATAAGCAGGGTCCTCTCTCCTGTACAGTGTAAGCTCTTATGGGCAGGGACCTCTCTCCTGTAGAGTGTAAGCTCTTATGGGCAGGGTCCTCTCTCCTGTACAGTGTAAGCTCTTATGGGCAGGGAGCTCTCTCCTGTAGAGTGTAAGCTCTTATAGGCAGGGTCCTCTCTCCTGTAGAGTGTAAGCTCTTATGGGCAGGGGACTCTCTCCTGTAGAATGTAAGCTCTTATGTGCAGAGTCCTCTCTCCTGTAGAGTGTAAGCTCTTATGGGCAGAGTCCTCTCTCCTGTAGAGTGTAAGCTCTTATGGGCAGGGTCCTCTCTCCTGTACAGTGTAAGCTCTTATGTGCAGAGTCCTCTCTCCTGTAGAGTATAAGCTCTTATGGGCAGGGTCCTCTCTCCTGTAGAGTGTAAGCTCTTATGGGCAGGGTCCTCTCTCCTGTAGAGTGTAAGCTCTTATGGGCAGGGTCCTCTCTCCTGTACAGTGTAAGCTCTTATGGGCAGGGTCCTCTCTCCTGTACAGGGTAAGCTCTTATGGGCAGGGTCCTCTCTCCTGTAGAGTGTAAGCTCTTATGGGCAGGGTCCTCTCTCCTGTAGAGTGTAAGCTCTTATGGGCAGGGTCCTCTCTCCTGTAGAGTGTCAGCTCTTATAAGCAGGGTCTTCTCTCCTGTATAGTGTAAGCTCTTATGGGCAGAGTCCTCTCTCCTGTAGAGTGTAAGCTCTTATGGGCAAAGTCCTCTCTCCTGTAGAGTGTAAGCTCTTATGGGCAGAGTCCTCTCTCCTGTACAGTGTAAGCTCTTATGAGCAGGGAACTCTCTCCTGTAGAGTGCAAGCTCTTATGGGCAGGGTCCTCTCTCCTGTAGAGTGTAGGCTCTTATTAGCAGGGTCCTCTCTCCTGTAGAGTGTAGGCTCTTATAAGCAGGGTCCTCTTTCCTGTAGAGTGTAGGCTCTGATGGGCAGGGTCCTCTCTCCTGTACAGTGTAAGCTCTGATGGGCAGGGCCCTCTCTCCTGTACAGTGTAAGCTCTTATGGGCAGGGTCTTCTCTCCTGTAGAGTGTAAGCTCTTATAAGCAGGGTCCTCTCTCCTGTAGAGTGTAAGCTCTTATAAGCAGGGTCCTCTCTCCTGTACAGTGTAAGCTCTTATGGGCAGGGACCTCTCTCCTGTAGAGTGTAAGCTCTTATGGGCAGGGTCCTCTCTCCTGTAGAGTGTAAGCTCTTATAAGCAGGGTCCTCTCTCCTGTACAGTGTAAGCTCTTATGGGCAGGGACCTCTCTCCTGTAGAGTGTAAGCTCTTATGGGCACGGTCCTCTCTCCTGTAGAGTGTAAGCTCTTATGGGCAGAGTCCTCTCTCCTGTAGAGTGTAAGCTCTTATGGGCAGGGTCCTCTCTCCTGTACAGTGTAAGCTCTTATGTGCAGAGTCCTCTCTCCTGTAGAGTATAAGCTCTTATGGGCAGGGTCCTCTCTCCTGTAGAGTGTAAGCTCTTATGGGCAGGGTCCTCTCTCCTGTAGAGTGTAAGCTCTTATGGGCAGGGTCCTCTCTCCTGTACAGTGTAAGCTCTTATGGGCAGGGTCCTCTCTCCTGTACAGGGTAAGCTCTTATGGGCAGGGTCCTCTCTCCTGTAGAGTGTAAGCTCTTATGGGCAGGGTCCTCTCTCCTGTAGAGTGTAAGCTCTTATGGGCAGGGTCCTCTCTCCTGTAGAGTGTCAGCTCTTATAAGCAGGGTCTTCTCTCCTGTATAGTGTAAGCTCTTATGGGCAGAGTCCTCTCTCCTGTAGAGTGTAAGCTCTTATGGGCAAAGTCCTCTCTCCTGTAGAGTGTAAGCTCTTATGGGCAGAGTCCTCTCTCCTGTACAGTGTAAGCTCTTATGAGCAGGGAACTCTCTCCTGTAGAGTGCAAGCTCTTATGGGCAGGGTCCTCTCTCCTGTAGAGTGTAGGCTCTTATTAGCAGGGTCCTCTCTCCTGCAGAGTGTAGGCTCTTATAAGCAGGGTCCTCTTTCCTGTAGAGTGTAGGCTCTGATGGGCAGGGTCCTCTCTCCTGTACAGTGTAAGCTCTGATGGGCAGGGTCCTCTCTCCTGTACAGTGTAAGCTCTTATGGGCAGGGTCTTCTCTCCTGTAGAGTGTAAGCTCTTATAAGCAGGGTCCTCTCTCCTGTACAGTGTAAGCTCTTATAAGCAGGGTCCTCTCTCCTGTACAGTGTAAGCTCTTATGGGCAGGGACCTCTCTCCTGTAGAGTGTAAGCTCTTATGGGCAGGGTCCTCTCTCCTGTAGAGTGTAAGCTCTTATAAGCAGGGTCCTCTCTCCTGTACAGTGTAAGCTCTTATGGGCAGGGACCTCTCTCCTGTAGAGTGTAAGCTCTTATGGGCAGGGTCCTCTCTCCTGTACAGTGTAAGCTCTTATGGGCAGGGAGCTCTCTCCTGTAGAGTGTAAGCTCTTATAGGCAGGGTCCTCTCTCCTGTATAGTGTAAGCTCTTATGGGCAGGGGACTCTCTCCTGTAGAATGTAAGCTCTTATGTGCAGAATCCTCTCTCCTGTAGAGTGTAAGCTCTTATGGGCAGAGTCCTCTCTCCTGTAGAGTGTAAGCTCTTATGGGCAGGGTCCTCTCTCCTGTACAGTGTAAGCTCTTATGTGCAGAGTCCTCTCTCCTGTAGAGTATAAGCTCTTATGGGCAGGGTCCTCTCTCCTGTAGAGTGTAAGCTCTTATGGGCAGGGTCCTCTCTCCTGTAGAGTGTAAGCTCTTATGGGCAGGGTCCTCTCTCCTGTACAGTGTAAGCTCTTATGGGCAGGGTCCTCTCTCCTGTACAGGGTAAGCTCTTATGGGCAGGGTCCTCTCTCCTGTAGAGTGTAAGCTCTTATGGGCAAGGTCCTCTCTCCTGTACAGTGTAAGCTCTTATAAGCAGGGTCCTCTCTCCTGTAGAGTGTAGGCTCTGATGGGCAGGGTCCTCTCTCCTGTACAGTGTAAGCTCTTATGGGCAGGGACCTCTCTCCCGTAGACTGTAAGCTCTTATGGGCAGGGTCCTCTCTCCTGTAGAGTGTAAGCTCTTATAAGCAGGGTCCTCTCTCCTATACAGTGTAAGCTCTTATGGGCAGGGACCTCTCTCCTGTAGAGTGTAAGCTCTTATGGGCAGGGTCCTCTCTCCTGTAGAGTGTAGGCTCTTATAAGCAGGGTCCTCTCTCCTGTAGAGTGTAGGCTCTGATGGGCAGGGGACTCTCTCCTGTAGAGTGTAAGCTCTTATGGGCAGGGATCTCTCTCCCGTAGACTGTAAGCTCTTATGGGCAGGGTCCTCTCTCCTGTACAGTGTAAGCTCTTATAAGCAGGGTCCTCTCTCCTGTACAGTGTAAGCTCTTATGGGCAGGTACCTCTCTCCTGTAGAGTGTAAGCTCTTATGGGCAGGGTCCTCTCTCCTGTACAGTGTAAGCTCTTATGGGTAGGGAGCTCTCTCCTGTAGAGTGTAAGCTCTTATGGGCAGAGTCCTCTCTCCTGTAGAGTGTAAGCTCTTATGGGCAGGGGACTCTCTCCTGTACAGTGTAAGCTTATGTGCAGAGTCCTCTCTCCTGTAGAGTATAAGCTCTTATGGGCAGGGTCCTCTCTCCTGTAGAGTGTAAGCTCTTATGGGCAGGGTCCTCTCTCCTGTACAGTGTAAGCTCTTATGGGCAGGGTCCTCTCTCCTGTAGAGTGTAAGCTCTTATGGGCAGGGTCCTCTCTCCTGTACAGTGTAAGCTCTTACGGGCAGGGTCCCCTCTCCTGTAGAGTGTAAGCTCTTATGGGCAGGGTCCTCTCTCCTGTACAGTGTAAGCTCTTATGGGCAGGGTCCTCTCTCCTGTACAGTGTAAGCTCTTATGGGCAGGGTCCTCTCTCCTGTACAGGGTAAGCTTTTATGGGCAGGGTCCTCTCTCCTGTAGAGCGTAAGCTCTTATGGGCAGGGCCCTCTCTCCTGTAGAGTGTAAGCTCTTATGGGCAGGGTCCTCTCTCCTGTACAGTGTAAGCTCTTATGGGCAGGGTCCTCTCTCCTGTAGAGTGTAAGCTCTTATGGGCAGGGTCCTCTCTCCTGTACAGTGTAAGCTCTTACGGGCAGGGTCCCCTCTCCTGTAGAGTGTAAGCTCTTATGGGCAGGGTCCTCTCTCCTGTAGAGTGTAAGCTCTTATGGGCAGGGTCCTCTCTCCTGTAGAGTGTAAGCTCTTATGGGCAGGGTCCTCTCTCTTGTACAGTGTAAGCTCTTATGGGCAGGGCCCTCTCTCCTGTAGAGTGTAAGCTCTTATGGGCAGGGCCCTCTCTCCTGTAGAGTGTAAGCTCTTATGGGCAGGGTTCTATCTCCTGTAGAGTATAAGCTCTTATGGGCAGGGTCCTCTCTCCTGTACAGTGTAAGCTCTTATGGGCAGGGTCCTCTCTCCTGTAGAGTGTAAGCTCTTATGGGCAGGGTCCTCTCTCCTGTACAGTGTAAGCTCTTATGGGAAGGATCCTCTCTCCTGTACAGTGTAAGCTCTTATGGGCAGGGTCCTCTCTTCTGTAGAGTGTAAGCTCTTATGGGCAGGGTCCTCTCTCCTGTACAGTATAAGCTCTTATGGGCAGGGTCCTCTCTCCTGTACAGTGTAAGCTCTTATGGGCAGGGTCCTCTCTTCTGTAGAGTGTAAGCTCTTATGGGCAGGGTCCTCTCTCCTGTACAGTGTAAGCTCTTATGGGCAGGGTCCTCTCTCCTGTACAGTGTAAGCTCTTATGGGCAGGGTCCTCTCTCCTGTAGAGTGTAAGCTCTTATGGGCAGGGTCCTCTCTCCTGTACAGTGTAAGCTCTTATGGGCAGGGTCCTCTCTCCTGTACAGTGTAAGCTCTTATGGGCAGGGTCCTCTCTCCTGTAGAGTGTAAGCTCTTATGGGCAGGGTCCTCTCTCCTGTACAGTGTAAACTCTTATGGGCAGGGTCCTCTCTCCTGTAGAGTGTAAGCTCTTATGGGCAGGGTCCTCTCTCCTGTACAGTGTAAGCTCTTATAAGCAGGGTCCTCTCTCCTGTACAGTGTAAGCTCTTACGGGCAGGGTCCCCTCTCCTGTAGAGTGTAAGCTCTTATGGGCAGTGTCCTCTCTCCTGTACAGTGTAAGCTCTTATGGGCAGGGTCTTCTCTCCTGTAGAGTGTAAGCTCTTATGGGCAGAGTCCTCTCTCCTGTACAGTGTAAGCTCTTATAAGCAGGGTCCTCTCTCCTGTACAGTGTAAGCTCTTATGGGCAGGGTTCTCTCTCCTGTAGAGTGTAAGCTCTTATGGGCAGGGTCCTCTCTCCTGTACAGTGTAAGCTCTTATGGGCAGGGTCCTCTCTCCTGTAGAGTGTAAGCTCTTATGGGCAGGGTCCTCTCTCCTGTACAGTGTAAGCTCTTATGGGCAGGATCCTCTCTCCTGTACAGTGTAAGCTCTTATGGGCAGGGTCCTCTCTCTTGTAGAGTATAAGCTCTTATGGGCAGGGTCCTCTGTCCTGTACAGTGTAAGCTCTTATGGGCAGGGTCCTCTCTCCTGTACAGTGTAAACTCTTATGGGCAGGGTCCTCTCTCCTGTAGAGTGTAAGCTCTTATGGGCAGGGTCCTCTCTCCTGTAGAGTGTAAGCTCTTATGGGCAGGGTCCTCTCTCCTGTACAGTGTAAGCTCTTATAAGCAGGGTCCTCTCTCCTGTACAGTGTAAGCTCTTACGGGCAGGGTCCCCTCTCCTGTAGAGTGTAAGCTCTTATGGGCAGTGTCCTCTCTCCTGTACAGTGTAAGCTCTTATGGGCAGGGTCTTCTCTCCTGTAGAGTGTAAGCTCTTATGGGCAGAGTCCTCTCTCCTGTACAGTGTAAGCTCCTATGGGCAGGGTCCTCTATCCTGTACAGTGTAAGCTCTTATGGGCAGGGTCCTCTCTCTTGTAGAGTATAAGCTCTTTTGGGCTGGGTCCTCTCTCCTGTAGAGTGTAAGCTCTTATGCGCAGTGTCCTCTCTCCTGTAGAGTGTAAGCTCTAATGGGCAGGGTCCTCTCTCCTGTACAGTGTAAGCTCTTATGGGCAGGGTCCACTCTCCTGTAGAGTGTAAGCTCTTATGGGCAGGGCCCTCTCTCTTGTACAGTATAAGCTCTTATGGGCAGAGTCCTCTCTCCTGTAGAGTGTAAGCTCGTATGGGCAGGGTCCTCTCTTCTGTAGAGTGTAAGCTCTTATGGGCAGGATCCTCTCTCCTGAACAGTGTAAGCTCTTATGGGCAGGGTCTTCTCTCCTGTAGAGTGTAAGCTCTTATGGGCAGGGTTCTCTCTCCTGTAGAGTGTAAGCTCTTATGGGCAGGGTCCTCTCTCCTGTACAGTGTAAGCTCTTATGGGCAGGGTCCTCTCTCCTGTAGAGTGTAAGCTCTTATGGGCAGGGTCCTCTCTCCTGTACAGTGTAAGCTCTTATGGGCAGGATCCTCTCTCCTGTACAGTGTAAGCTCTTATGGGCAGGGTCCTCTCTCTTGTAGAGTATAAGCTCTTATGGGCAGGGTCCTCTGTCCTGTACAGTGTAAGCTCTTATGGGCAGGGTCCTCTCTTCTGTAGAGTGTAAGCTCTTATGGGCAGGGTCCTCTCTCCTGTACAGTGTAAGCTCTTATGGGCAGGGTCCTCTCTCCTGTAAAGTGTAAGCTCTTATGGGCAGGGTCCTCTCTCCTGTACAGTGTAAGCTCTTATGGGCAGGGTCCTCTCTCCTGTAGAGTGTAAGCTCTTATGGGCAGTGTCCTCTCTCCTGTAGAGTGTAAGCTCTTATGGGCAGGATCCTCTCTCCTGTACAGTGTAAGCTCTTATGGGCAGGGTCCTCTCTCCTGTAGAGTGTAAGCTCTTATGGGCAGGGTCCTCTCTCCTGTAGAGTGTAAGCTCTTATGGGCAGGGTCCTCTCTCCTGTACAGTGTAAGCTCTTATGGGCAGGGTCCTCTCTCCTGTACAGTGTAAGCTCTTATGGGCAGTGTCCTCTCTCCTGTACAGTGTAAACTCTTATGGGCAGGGTCCTCTCTCCTGTACAGTGTAAGCTCTTATGGGCAGGGTCCTCTCTCCTGTACAGTGTAAGCTCTTATGGGCAGGGTCCTCTCTCCTGTAGAGTGTAAGCTCTTATGGGCAGGGTCCTCTCTCCTGTACAGTGTAAGCTCTTATGGGCAGGGTCCTCTCTCCTGTACAGTGTAAACTCTTATGGGCAGGGTCCTCTCTCCTGTACAGTGTAAGCTCTTATGAGCAGGGTCCTCTCTCCTGTAGAGTGTAAGCTCTTATGGGCAGGGTCCTCTCTCCTGTACAGTGTAAGCTCTTATAAGCAGGGTCCTCTCTCCTGTACAGTGTAAGCTCTTATGGGCAGGGTCCTCTCTCCTGTACAGTGTAAGCTCTTACGGGCAGGGTCCCCTCTCCTGTAGAGTGTAAGCTCTTATGGGCAGGGTCCTCTCTCCTGTAGAGTGTAAGCTCTTATGGGCAGGGTCCTCTCTCCTGTAGAGTGTAAGCTCCTATGGGCAGGGTCCTTTCTCCTGTGCAGTATAATCTCTTATGGGCAGGGGTGCTAAGCTACTTTTTGAGCTTGACTCTCTACTACGGAGCTCCACCTCTGTCTATGATACTTGATGCATACCCCATGTGTAGACCATCATCTATTAACCCTTTATGATAACAGTAGTCATTCCAGGAACAAACACAAGATGAATCATCTCTCACCTATTTCTCCTCTGTCTCCTTTCTCGCCCTTTTCTCCTCTTTGCCCGCGATCACCTGAAAATAAGAGAAAATTTGTGAGAAATGTATCGTCCACGATGAAGGATAAGAGCACTAGACAGACTTTTGGGGGATATATAAAAAATATTCCTTTGGCCATGGTTTGTGCAAATGCTCGTGGTAAGTAGAACAGTGTCTGGTCTAATCCGTACCTGTTCTCTAAAAGCCTCATGGCCCCTTTAAATTCCCCCTGCTAAATATAATGAAAAAGTAAATGCCCCCCTCCCCTTCATATTCTAGGGTATCTTAGTATATGAACATGGAATATTTCCCATTCAGCCGTCATATTAGGAATCTTCATCATGTAAAGTCAGTGTTCCCCGGTGAGCCGCGCGGCCTATACTCCCCTGCCATGTATACAGCCTGTATTACAGCATTATGGGTGCGTCCCCCGCATGTTCTTAGCGTGTACGGTCAGCAGTGATTATCTTGACGCAGCACAAGGTCTCGGAGCTTCAGTGAGAAGGATCTGGTTACATAACACAAGGAGTGTGGGGATATTTATTGGGAGCAGGGACTCAGCAGGAATGTGTAATTCCTCACATGGGACGCGGCTCCGCTTCCTCCGTGGCGGGCTGCACGCCATTTAGTTCAGATCTGCACTTGTTCTGATCGACGATTTACTAGGAACACGCAGGGAATCGGTGTAAATAGAGGCCACGATTACTGAGGGCAGTCCTGTATGTATGTGAACCTGTACGAATACGGAAGGATAAGGGACACAGGTTGTCAACCTGTCCGTGTATAATACTTACTGCGGTGATATCACTATCACTGTACTACAATTAAGTCAACCAGTTACCATATTATAATACCATCTGCATCAGGCACCAAAGCACCGCCATAGTGTGCATGTGATAGCACTAGAGACAGTACCTATGTATAGCATCCATATAATACTCCTCATAGTGCACATATAATAATACCGGTCACAATACACACGGGTATCATCCATAGCATCAGTATAATAATACTCTTTATAGTGCTCATATAATAATACCGCTCACAGTACACATGCATATCATCCATAGCGTCTGTCTAATAATACTCCTCATAGTGCACATATAATAATACCAGTCACAATACACACGGGTATCATCCATAGTATCTGTATAATAATACTCTTCATAGTGCTCATATAATAGTACCGCTCAAAGTACAAATGTATATCATCTATAGCGTCTGTCTAATAATACTCCTCATAGTGCACATATAATAATACCGGTAAGAATACACACGGGTATTATCCATAGTATCTGTATAATAATACTCTTCATAGTGCACATATAATAGTACCGCTCAAAGTACACATGTATATCATCCATAGCGTCTATCTAATAATACTCTTCATAGTGCACATATAATAGTACCGCTCACAGTACACATGCATATCATCCATAGTATCTGTATAATGATACTCCTCATAGTGCTCATATAATAGTACCGGTCACAGTACACATGTGTAACATCCATAGTATCTGTATAATAATACTCCTCATAGTGCTCATATAATAGTACCGTCACAGTACACATGTGTAACATCCATAGTATCTGTATAATAATACTCCTCATAGTGCTCATATAATAGTACCAGTCGCAGTGCCCATTGGCATTAGACATACTGGGAGAGCTTTAGCATCTTTTTAGGACAATTCTTTGGTCTAGAGGGTTGATACTTTGGAGTTCATATGACGCAAGGCCCTTTCTTGGGCCTGACATACGCCACAGGCCCCGTTCCTCGCTCACCACATCCCCCTTCCGTTTCTCACCTCGCAGGACGACACCTTGGTCCTCCATATTTATTATAACTCATGCCCGTTTTCTGGTGCGAGTTATGATTCAGGTCTACAGCGTAGATCTCCATTCCCTGTGAGGCTTCTATTAATAAATCTGCCCCATTATGCGGACCATCAGCAGCCGTACCCCTGACTACCATCTCCTGACCCAGACCCACTAGGACCCTTTCTTCCATACATACGGCCAATGTTTCCATTTATCTAGATAAATATGATCTCTCTGATCTGGTCTCCTCTGCAGCCGCCCGTTGCTCTCTCCAACCTCTCCCCCACATATGGTAGCCAGTACACCTTAACCCAAACCTGAGCAATCTCATGGAGCTCCATAAAACGCTCTTCATTAAATATCCCAGACCCCATCATCCGTTTTATGCCTCGCTCCATATTGTTTAAGCCTAAATATAAAAAAAATTGCAATAAAAACGAGCTGGAAATTCTTGAACTCAAAGACTCTGGGAAAGAATAGTTCTCAGGAGTCCTCCTCAGCTGTGCCGAATCCACCGAGGCAGCGGCGAGGCCTCCAGCCTGATGAGAAGCAGATGAGTGTTACTCCAGTTATTAGATACTACACGTTCACTGAAGGGTAATAAGTGCGGGCGGCAGATGAAGAGCCACAGTAAAGCCTTTAATGAACCTCATAAAGATCAGACGGGCGGTCACTTCTACTCCATTAGATGGTTAGAGCTCAGCTTGAAATCCAAGATGCCTTAAGAGTATAAATGTTTTTGTGGCTCTGATCCAAGGAGCCTACTAGAAATGTCGAACGTAAGCTCATGATTATCTCTTTGTCAGGCACATGTTCACCGCGAGAAGAAAATTGTAGATTTATGGATATCATGGTGGCCCAGTGGTCACTATAGCTTTTCTTATGGACATACAGTAAGGCCTCAAGCTTGGTTGATGTTGGTCAATGCCAGGATCTCCTTGACATGTCCAGTTTTTATGGCAGGTGCACCCTATATCTGACTGGACCTGGTTTCTACCTTTAAGTTATAGGTCAGCCTTTTCTGAAGTTTTTTCTGAAGTTCTAGGTCCAGTCTGTGAAGAATAGGAACATCAAGAAGCTAAGTAGAAGAGAAGAACCTCATCATCTTTGCTTTTACTATGCTTGGGTCTTGGAGGCATGGTCAGAACTTAGTAGGCCCCGTAGTGGGCGATGGGGTAGTAGTTGTAATGTTTGTTGGACCTTGTAGGGATGAGGGAGACTTCTCCAGCAATGAACTCAGAGATACATGGACTTGGTTACAAAACTGGTTCTATGGTGTTTTACCAAGGCTTAGGAGCATTAACCACTGTGGGATGTTCCACCAGATTTAGTCTGTGTTACCAACGTGTTACCAACTCCAAGCCTTTGTGGTTCATCGGCAAGTCCTACAACAAAGACCATTGTGCACCTAGGATTTGCTCCAAGACAACAACCCCTTCGAGTTAGAGGAGCTTTCATAAGACCAAGACAAGATCAGGATACATGTCCTTGTGGTGGCTAACTGGATGACAGACTCAAAACTTGAACAGTCAACAGGAAATTTTACAAGAATTTTTTTTTATAAGGGCCCCTTCACACGGCGTATACGCTCACTGCTTTGGAGCGTGTAAACGTTCCGTAGCAGCGGCGTCTAAAGCAGTTCCCATTGTTTTCTATGGGAGCCGGCAGACGTGCGCTCCCCATAGAAATGAATGGAAAAAGCAGCCCATTCATTTCTATGGCGAGCACGCGTCTGCCGGCTCCCATAGAAAACAATGCGATCTGCTCTTAGACGCCGATGCTACGGAACGTTTACACGCTCCAAAGCAGTGAGCGTATACGCCGTGTGAAGGGGCCCTAATAGTCTATTACAATCTCATAACTCCAACATCTCCGCAAACAGAACCTTCCCAAGTTCTGTAATGGTGATTTAATGTTACTGGCACATGCAGGTCGAAGAACTACAAAAGTCTTCATCCTTAATGTTCACAATCTAGGTCAATCTACTACGCAAAAGTGAGGTGGCTACATAAGATGACTCTACACTGGGGTTCAGCCGATCTTGAGATTTCAGGATCGTTTTCAAGTTGATCCTGATCGTGAAATCTGCTCGATCGCCCGATCCTTTCCCGATCCTGATCGCTCAACCCTAGTTACTCTATGTTTATGGAGTAGGGTTGAGCCGATCTTGAGATTTCAGGATCGTTTTTAAAATCCGATTTGTGATCATTTTCAAGTCGATCACGATCATGAAATTTGCTCGATCACCGATCTTTCCCGATCCCGTTCGCTCAACCCTACTCTACACTGTACATGGTCTCGTCGTGGTGCTCATACCTGGTGGCCTTGTTGATGCCCACCAAAGCTATGCAATGGGCACGGGCAATGGGCTTTATTCTTAGATGGGGCACCAAATTAACCATGAAGCAGTATGGAGTGTCCTGGAGTTGAGTGTGTTGCAACAGAACCTAGAGACCTTTCCACCGGTCTCTCTCAGTCAACTCTCGATAGCCTGTTCTTTCGGCCTCTTTACTTGGGTGAAACACTCACCTCTTCTTCCTCTTCTGGTGCCTAAATAACAACTGTCCTCAAACTGATCTCCCTCTACCCTACCTACGTAAGACTCCACCTCCGTCATGTTCTCCTTGTATCCCGTATCTCACCTGTGCCACTCAGCAAAGCTTAGACAAATTGTCTACGAAACCAGGAACCTGGATTAAGGGGTCAAGAGTTTCCTCTTCTGCGGTCTATACGATATTTTGAGTCTTTGTTACAGATTTTGTATCAGGGCTCAGGAGATTCCAGTAATTCAATTGGGTAAATCTAATGCCAAAGCCAAATTTAATCTTCTGATTGTAGAAAAAAAAAAACTTGTCAAAAATGTCTAAATGTTGAAACAACACAAGATGTCGGGTCGCGAGTTAAAAACATCAAGATTTTTCTGTGACCAAATGGAAAGGTCAAGAACTCCACCTTGATTGACTGCAATCACAATTTGTGGGATTTTCCATAGGGATAATTGATTGGAGCAGCGGGTTCATTTTTCGTTGTGTACCTCTCATTTAGGCTCAGCTTCTCGAGGACACAACTGTCAAACATGGATATGGGTGTGGAGCTCATGAAAATCATTAGAATACATTAGTGATGACGCCGTTTGTTATACCGTACAATGTTCACCCAATCAGTGTCCGGTATCATCTCGTCCCGCAGCGAATACACAAAATAGACATCATGGAAACATCATATTAATCAACTTCTCGGCCTACGTTCCTGGAAACCAACCCAACAATTCATCTGGTTGATTTGATGGAACTGTAGGGTTCTATGCAATGGCAACATGAAATTTTGGATGACCTTTGAGTTGGACGTATTGTTCAGCTACACAGAAGTGCAGATGGAGGTGGTGGGGCCATGGAGGAGGAGTGGGTAGAAACAAGTGCCCCGTTACATTCCATAGGTTTCTCCTAAATTACACAGACATTGCATCATCCCAATCAGACGAGAGACTATTATTAGCACCTTCATGGCCCTAGACCACATAGGATATAACTACTAACCCATTCACTGCCCTAGACCACCAGTAACTTTGTTATTGACACCTTTTCTGCCGTAGACCAACAGATAGATACATATTAGAAGACTATGGATAATAGAAATGAGCGAGTAGTATTCGATCGAGTAGGTATTCGATCGAATACTACAGTATTCGAAATACTCATACTCTATCGAGTACCACTCGCTATTGGAATGGAAAAGTTCGATGCAGAACCAGCATTGATTGGCAGAATGCTATACAGTCGGCCAATCAACGCTGGTTCTTCTCCTACCTTTAGAAGTCTTCTCCGTGCAGCTTCCCCGCGGCGTCTTCCGGCTCTTCATTCACTCTACCAGGCATCGGGCCTGGGCAGAGCCGACTGCGCATGTCCACTTGTAGTGCGGGCATGCGCAGTCGGCTCTGCCCAGGCCCGATGCCCGGCAGAGTGCATGAAGAGCCGAAAGACGCCGCGGGGACGCTGCAAGGAGAAGACTTCTCGGAGGATCCAGCCCGACCCTCACTCGTGGACTTGGTAAGTATAATTTGATCGAACGTTGCCTACCCCTGAAACGAGCATTTTCCCCCCATGGACTATAATGGGGTTCGATATTCGATTCGAGTAGTCGAATATTGAGGGGCTACTTGAAACGAATATCGAATCTCAAAAATTTTAATGTTCGCTCATCTCTAATGGATAATATTATTAGCCCCTTTAGTGCCCTGGACCATCAGGGATGTGATCATTACTCCCACTACCGTACACCACAAAAATATTACCACTAACTCCATCACAACCATAGACTAGTTTATTATCAATACATTTACTTCTCTAGACCACCAGGGATGATATTATTAACCCCATCACTGCCTTAGACCACCAGAGGTTTATTATTAACACATTTACTTCTCTAGACCACCAGGGATACTTATATTGAGACAGTCACTGTCCTAAAAGTGTTAGGATGTTACCACTAACCCCTTCACTACACTAGACCACCATGGCTCACGGTATTAGTTACATACCATGCTGCCCCACTACTGGTGATATGTGAGGGTCACAAGTGTCGGACCCAACAGATCTAATATTGATAGCGAAGCGTGATGCTTCAGTTATGGTGACTTGGGGTCCTGGGTGTTGGACCCAGCAGATGTAATATTGATGGAGAACCATGGTGCTTCAGTACCGGTGACCTGGTGTCCTGGATGTTGGACCCAGCAGATGTAATATTGATTGCCTATTGTAAGGATAGACTATCAATGTTAGAAACCGGATAACCCCTTTAACACCTTCACTGCCATAGCCGAGCACAACTGTTATCAGTGACTTCCTCACTGCCCTAGACCACCAGTGAAACTCATCAGACCTAGAACATCGGGTAAGTTATCATTAACTCATTCTCTGCCATAGACCACCAGGGCTATTACCATTAACCCATTCACCACCACCAGACATGGTATTGTATATCCCTTCTATGCCCTAGCCCACCAGGAATGTGACCATTAACCTTTTGTTGACATACAGAGCTTAGTAATGATTATAATAGGAAACTATTTTGACGTGCGGAGTCTTAAAGGGTTAATGCCGAGCCCTATAACCCTGTGATTGGAAGAAGTGAGAATACTCAGATGTTCCCTACATTCTCCGGGGCAGTTAGGGGGTAAGATAACAAACACGGCTCCGAGGACTTAACAAAACATCTTCCTTTACAAAAACAGTTTACGTTTCCTATACACAAGGCAGACTCAATGTTTTACATTCACAATAGGCCCCGAGTCTGAATAAACAAGAGAGGAAGACGGACCCTGGAGATCCCGGGACTGTACTGGACTGTGAGCCCTATTGTGCGGGAGGTGACAGGGCCGCCATCGCTGCACTGCATCAAAATACAAAAATATACAAGGCCTGACCCACATTCTTATTTCTTCATGTCGTAGGAGGGGGGGGGGGGAACAAGACACATTGCTCCAAACATCTGTAGACCCAGCACAGATTATTTCTGGTATTTGGATATACTATGATATTGTGTATTTATATAGTATCGTATATGGGCAAGTGCAGGGTTTCGGGGAGGGGGAGTTAGGTCCAAAAATGTAAGTTGTCAAAGGGAAACACTTACATAAGGGCCAGGGATCCTATCCTTCCTACTTATATATATACTAATATGTGAAAGTTTGGGTGTTTGTTCCTCAATCACACCAAAACAGCTGAACGGATTTGCCTGAAATTTCATACATACTTGGATGGTCACCTGGAAGGAAACATAGGCTGCTTGTTATGGCACTAAATGCACCGGCGTATGCATGAGGACCCAAGATGACGTCATCTAAGGTCCTTCAGCCGCTGTCTGATAGGTTCGCGGCATTGTGTGGACGGCCCGAGGGACAGTGTTCGCGCCGGAGAACATGGAGGCTACTCACAGCATCGCCGAGATGCAGACATGCGGCCACGACACGTCTATTGGGTGTGCCGGGTTGGTGAGTACCCTGCGGGAACTGTACGGTTCAGGTCTGGGTGCCTGGCCGGGGGCATGCTGCAGGGGGTGGCGCAGGAGAGAGGTTTCGGTGGGCCGGGGGGCGCCAGGGTCCACCTGGCGGGGGGCGAGCAGGAGAAGTGTTCAGGGGGGCGCAGGGGCGGAGGTGGGCGCAGGAGAGGTGTTTGGGCGGCCGTGGGCCAAGGGCAACAGGGAAGGGGGGACACGGGAAAGAGATTTGGGGGGGGGAGGGGGCGCCCAGGCAGTGGGTATACAGAAATGTAGCACAGCCGAGACGCGGGCACCGGCGGATCGTCGCCAACGACACGCGGATGAAGTCGTGGGCAAATGCTAGTATCACTATAAGTGACAAAGGAAGAATATGCAAATATGACTTCCATGATGTAATTAGGATGCCAGTGCCTCAAGTATGCACACCAATAGAGGGCGCTGACTGGGAATGTGCACGTCTGTCTTCCATGATCTTTCCTAATTACATCATGGAAGATAGACTTGCACATTCTCAGTCAGCGCCCTCTATTGGTGTGCATACTTGAGGCACTGGCATCCTAATTACATCATGGAAGTCGGATTTGCATATTCTTCCCATGTTCCTTTGCAGTGGAGCGCTCATGGCTTAAGAAGACTCCACACACCTATATGGTGGTCTCTCCCTAAGGAGTGACGATATCCCCTTATAAGTGACAAATTCAGCCTTATTACACCTACAATAAACCCCTAAGTAAAGCATTGGTATATTACGTCAGCTACTATCGTCTGCCATTTGTAAAGATGTCGCAATGTGCATCTACAATCTATACAACATGTCTTCCATAGAACCCGAAGAGAAATAACATATAGAATGTACAGTATATAATATAACCTAATTCACATATATCATTGTATGCTATAGTAATCTAGCACTCAATGCCAAACAGCTGCTGCAAAAGCCGATGTAAATATTAGTATTGGGATTCATATCAGAGCTACACGCCTGTATTTCCTATATGGAATGGCTCTGATATCAATGACGTGTAAAGCCCCATCTTAAATACAGGGGGCAGTGTTGGGCTCCAGACCTTGACTTGACCTCATACAAAATATTGTAAATAATATTATTAATCCAATTATTCATATAGTGAACGACCTTGGTAGGATTTCCTGATCTGCAAACACTAAAAGCTTTTGAGTTACGAGATCGAGAGGCCAAAGGAAGCGTGTCTAGGCCGAGCACCAGCTAGTCATCCACCATTTCTAACAATGTAGTTACAGTATCTGCAACCAGTGGCGTGTTACGATCATGGTCGCAGGAGTGCGACCGCAGCCAGGTCCTTAGGGGTATGGGGCCCGGAGCCAACTGGTAACGGGCCACAGTGGTCAGGGAAAGCTTTGTTCCCCAACCACTATACATATTTTTATTGGAAAGGGGCCTGACTGGGCCACTTTCTATTAAATGCCAGACCAGGGGAAGTGTAAAAAATAAAGAAATACTTTCTCAGCTGTCCTGGGCTGAACATCCGCTCCGGGGCTCTTCCTGCCATAGATACTGAATCCTAGTGGGATAAAGGACCTTTGATGACATCATCAAAGGTGCTTTAGCCCACTAGGATATGATCAGACTCTTGTGTGAGCTATTCGGGATTCTGCAGAACAGTGTGGAATCTTCTGGGAATGAGACTGATGGAAGGTGAGGAGGAGAGAATAGGACATGTATGAGCAAGAGGGGGGAATAGGGCTGCAGGCTGTGTGTGAGCAAGAGGGGGGAATGGAATGTGCAGGCTGTTTGTAGGCAAGAGGGATATATGTGGGCAGGGCCGCCGATAGGCCAGTACTACTGCTACTGGCGTCAGGGGCCCGACCAAATTTTAAAATGGGGGGGGCCCGGGCCCCCTGGCGCCGGCAGCAGTCATTATATGTCCTGTTTCAACTCAGATCTGCGTCCAGAGGACGCAGATCTGAGTTGAGCACATAACGCGGCTGAAGCGAGGAGCTGACACAGGTCAGCTCCTCGCTTCGCCGCTGCCGCCTGTCTCGCTGACACATATGCGGCTGAAGCGAGGAGCTGACCTGTGTCAGCTCCTCACTTCGCCGCTGCTGCCTCTCTCGGTGACACATATGAGGCTGAGCCGGAACCCGGCTCAGCCGCATATGTGTCAGCGAGAGAGGCGGCAGCGGCGAAGTGAGGAGCTGACACAGGTCAGCTCCTCGCTTCAGCCGCATACATGTCAGCGTCAGCGAGAGAGGCGGCAGCGGCGAAGCGAGGAGCTGACACAGGTCAGCTCCTCGCTTCAGCCGCATATGTGTCAGCGAGAGAGACACCCAGCGGCGAAGCGTGGAGCTGACCCGTGTCAGCTCCTTCCTTCAGCCGCATGTGTCAGCGAGAGAGACGCGCAGAGAGCGGCGAGGGAGCGGAGGAGAAGGTAAGTTTAATGGGGAGGTGGAACGTGAATCTGGGGGCAGATGAAAGAGAGGACGGCATGACACTGTGGGGACATGAATCTGGGGGCAGATGAAAGAGAGGACGGAATGACACTGGGGCAGATGAAGGAGGGGACGGCATGACACTGTGGGGACATGAATCTGGGGGCAGAGATGGAGAGGACATGAATCTGGGGGCAGAGATGGAGGGACATGAATCTGGGGGCAGAGATGGAGCGGACATGAATCTGGGGGCAGAGATGTAGGGGGGACATGAATCTGGGGGGACATGAATCTGGGGGCAGAGATGGAGGGAACATGAAACTGGGGGCAGAGATGTGGGGACATGAATCTAGGGGCAGATGAAGGGTGTATATGAAACTGGGGGAGAGATAGAGGGGGGACATATAATTTACGGGTGACTGTAGGAGGATTATACTGTGTGCGGGCACATGAAAAATTAATGAGTGGGCGGAGTCAACACAAAAGTGGGCGGGGCTAAATTTGCTGCGGCGCGCTAAGCGCGCCACACATTTTGTCCCTCTTTTAGTTCTTCAAAAGTTGGGAGGTATGGAGATGGGGGGACATGAATCTGGGGGCAGAGATGGAGGGACATGAATCTGTGGGCAGAAATGTGGGGACATGAATCTGGGGGCAGAGATGGAGGGGACATGAATCTGGGGGCAGAGATGGAGGGGACATGAATCTGGGGGCAGATGAAGGGTGTATATGAAGCTAGGGGAGAGACGGAGGGGGACATATAATTTACGGGTGACTGTAGGAGGATTATACAGTGTGCGGGCAAATGGAAAATTAATGAGTGGGCGGAGTCAAAATAACAGTGGGTGGGGCTAAATTTCCCGCGGCGCGCAAAGCAAAAATGGGAGGGGGGGCCCAGACACTTAGGCTGTATGGGGCCCCAAAATTCCTGATGGCGGCCCTGTATGTGGGTGTAGACTGTGTGTGAGTTAGATGGGGAATAGGGGGTTCAGGGTCTGGTGGGGGTGGGCACTGTTAGCATTTAATACAGGTGGGGGTCACTGGTGAACATATAATGCTGTGTGTGGGCCACTGGTGAGCACATAACAATGTGTGGTGCCACTGTGGAGCATATAATACTGGGTGGGGGCCACTTTGGAGCATATAATACTGTTTGGGTGCACCATGGAGCATGTACTACTGTTTGGCGGCCACTGTGGAGCATATAATACTGGTTGGGGGCCACTTTGGAGCATATAATACTATTTGGGTGCACCATGGAGCATGTACTACTGTTTGGCGGACACTTTGGAGCATATAATACTGTTTGGGTGCACCATGGAGCATGTACTACTGTTTGGCGGCCACTGTGGAGCATATAATACTGGTTGGGGGCCACTTTGGAGTATATAATACTGTTTGGGTGCACCATGGAGCATGTACTACTGTTTGGTGGCCACTGTGGAGCATATAATACTTGGTGGGGGCTACTTTGGAGTATATAATACTGTTTTGGGGCACCATGGAGCACGTAATACTGTTTGGTGGCCACTGTGGAGCATATAATACTGGGTGGAAGACACTTTGGAGCATATAATACTGTTGGGGTACCATGGAGCACGTAATACTGTGTGTGGGCCACTGGTGAGCACATAACAATGTGTGGGCCACTGTGGAGCATATAATACTGTTTGGGGGCACCATGGAGCATGTAATACTGTTTTGCGGCCACTGTGGAGCACATAATACTGTGTGTGGTCCACTGCGGAGCATGTAACCTGTCCTACCATTGTTTACATACTGCTCACTCGCCATATTCTTGATAACTGCAGTTGCGGATACTAAAGCTATACACCTTTCAAGTATCTGAGATATCGCTTTAGTGCCCATAACCGCCACTATCACTACCAGACCTTGAGTTGACCCTGATGCAAAATAATCCTATAAAATATTTTACAAGCCCAACTATTCACACATTGAACAACCTTGTTCTCAGTCCCGAATACCGATCTGCAAACACTAAACTTTTCTGAAAGATGAGCTCAAGAAGCCAAAGAAATCTTCTCTTGGCCGAGCACCAGCTAGTCATGCACCATTTGTAATGATGTAGTGTATGGTATCTGCAACATGTTATACCGTAGAACAGAAGAGACGTAATCCATTATACCGTGTATTACACATAATGTAGGCAATGTAATGCACATATTTCATTGTAAGCTACAAAAACCGAGCACTCAATGCCAAGCAGCAGCTGCAAAAGCCAATACAAATATAAGAATACATAAAAAAGTAAAACATCTATCATTTATGCTCCGATATGACACACGTGTAAGGCCACAGCTTCAACGCAAGGAGCAATTTTGGACATCACACCTTGACTTGACCCCGATGCAGAAGTATCGTATAGACATGTAATAAAGGTATAAATCCCGCCCGTCATATTCGATCTAGTCAAGTCCTCGTAGTTATTTGTTAGGATTCTCTGATACAGATCCGTACACATTGATCATTTTTGAGCTACGAGCTCGAGGGGCCAAGGAAATCTCATCAACCAGTCTTCCACCATTTGTTATCATGTAGCGTACGGTATCTACACCGTCTACGCAACACGTACAAGACACAACAGAAGAGACCTAGGAGATTAGACAATGTATTATGTAGGATTCGGGTCATGTCGTGCACATAACTGAATATAAACTATTGTAAACTAGCGCTCAATGCCAGATGGCAGCTGCAAAAGCCAATACAAATATTAGGAGGCATGAAAAAGCTAAACACCTGCGACTCAGTTATGAAATTGCTTCGATACGACACTCGTAAGGCCACGCGTTAAGTGCAAGGTGCCGTTTTTGGCTTTAGACCTTGACTTGACCTTGATGCAAAAGTATGGTAGAAAAAATTTCCGAAGGTGTGAATTTCCCGTCAGTTTCTATGTAGTCAAGGTTCTCATACAAGATATTTGTTAGCGTTCCCTGATACAGATCTGTACACACTGAACTTCTATGAATTACGCGCTTGAGAGGCCAAAGAAAACTTCTCCCGGTCGAGCATCAGCTAATCCTCCATTTGTAATAAGGCATACCTCCCAACTTTTGAAGAACTGAAAGAGGGACAAAATGCAAATTTAGCCCTGCCCACTTTTGTGTTGACTCCGCCCATTCTCATTAATTTTTCATGTGCCCGCACACAGTATAATCCTCCTACAGTCACCCGTAAATTATATGCCCCCCTCTCTCTCCCCCAGTTTCATATACACCCTTCATCTGCCCCCAGTTTCATGTCCCCTCCATCTCTGCCCCCAGTTTCATGTCCCCTCCATCTCTGCCCCCAGATTCATGTCCCCCATCTCTGCCCCCAGATTCATGTCCCCCCATCTCTGTCCCAGATTCATGTCCTCTCCATCTCTGCCCCAGATTCATGTCCCCTCCATCTCTGCTCCCAGATTCATGTCCCCTCCATCTCTGCCCCCAGATTCATGTCCCCTCCATCTCTGCCCCCAGATTCATGTCCCCTCCATCTCTGCTCCCAGATTCATGTCCCCTCCATCTCTTCCCCCAGATTCATGTCCCCTCCATCTCTGCCCCCAGATTCATGTCCCTCCATCTCTGCCCCCAGATTCATGTCCCCTCCATCTCTGCCCCCAGATTCATGTCCCTCCATCTCTGCCCCCAGATTCATGTCCACTCCATCTCTGCCCCCAGATTTATGTCCCTCCATCTCTGCCCCCAGTTTCATGTCCCCTCCATCTCTGCCCCCAGATTCATGTCCCCTCCATCTCTGCCCCCAGTTTCACGTTCCACCTCAGTGTACACGACATTACACTTACCTTCTCCTCGTTCCCCCGCTGCTCTCTGCGCGCCTCTCTCTCTCACTCGCGCACAGTTGTAGACGCGATGTGACGTCATCACATCGCATCTACACAGCCAGTAGGCGGCGTTCAGCGGCGTTCAGCTTGCTTCAGCCGCGTATGTGTTCAACTCAAATCGTTGAGTTGAAATTGTTGAGTTGAAATCGGGACATACCTCCCTCCAACCGGGACCGCGGGACATGTCACTGGAATCGTGAATGTCCCGCGGAAATCGGGACGGTTGGGAGGTATGATAAGGTATTATATCTGCCCAGTCAGTGCAACATGTATATAATAGGGCTGAGCGATCAGGATCGGAAAAGATCGGATTCCAACCGGCGATCGAGTAAATTTCACGATCCGGATCGGATGGAAAGTGATCGGAACCAGATTTTAAAATCGATCCTGAAATCTCAAGATCGGCTCAACCCTAGCACACAGAAGAGAAATCAATTACAAAGTGGAATTCAGGTAATGTAACGCCCAGAACTAATTGTAAACGACATCGATCTGGCACTCAATGCCAAGCGGCAGCTGAGAAAGCCGTTCAAATATTAGGATGATTAAAAAAATTGAAAAGAGCAATACCTCTGTCATTTATCTAAGGAATTGCTCTGATATGACTCATTTATGAGGCCATATTTGGAGTACAGGGTGCAATGTTGGGCATTAGACCTTGCCTTGACTGGAGATGGGTGAACCTACCAAGATTTGTTTGTTATACACAGTCCAGTCATATTAATGTGACCACCGCCTACGTTAAATAACCATTCGTAGAAGGCACGTGTCATCAGCCATCTGGGTGCACTCATCATTGTGGAAGGCACGATGGATCAACACAAGTATGGCTCTATCCTTGCGGACCCCTACAAGCCAATTGTTTTTCCACAGGATGATGTCATCTACCAGCAAGACAATGCGACGTGTCCTAAAGCTTGCAGTGTACGTGCGTGGTTCGAGGAGCACCTGGATGAGTTTACTTGAACCCAATCGAGAATCTGTGGGACCACCTCGATCGGGTTGTTTGCACCATGGATGCTCAACCGCGTAACCTAGCGAAGCTGGCCACGGCACTGGAGTCGGCATGGCTCAACATCCCAGTGACCATCATCACAACATCCCCTCTCTTTACGCACGCTCCCATTGAAGTGAATGGGAACTGTTTAGAATAGCGCTCGCGTGTTCGGCTCGGAATGAGCCGAGCGCTTACACCGTGTGAAGGGGCCCTTATACTCTGGGGCCTCTTCAGACCCTAAAGTATAATAGCTGGAGGCCAATGGGATGTGAAAAAAAATCAAAAACATTCATACTCACCTTACTTACCAATTTTGGGCCTACTCATGGAGTCCAGCACTCCTCAGTAACGTCATCCCTCTGGGGTTACCACTAAGCCCTTTGATTGGGACATTGACCTCAGGTGTATGACGTCACCAGAAGATCACCAGATGCCACGAGGGAAAAAATAGATAAGGGAAGGCAACTATAAATGTTTTTGATTTTTTTCACCTCCCCTGGGCCTCCATCTATTATACTCTGGGGCCGTAAGACACCTGAGGGTATAAGAATTTACCACAGTGCATGTTGTCGCGGCCCTGTTACTTTGTCCGAGACAAAACCAAACAATTTGGGATATTTGGGTCAAACCCAACTGGTGACAAAGCGGTACGCCCATCTCTCGACTTGACCCTTACCAAGGTGTATCATAGAGAAGCCTTGTGTAATCTCCCCTCCCCCTATAACTATTTTACTCGTCTGGCTACAGTATTCATACAGTGAAAATTTTGCTAAGTTTCCCTGATACAGATCTGCACACGGAGAACTTTTTTTTAAAATTATGAGCTCGAGAGGCCAAAGGAAGCTTCTCTTGGCCGAGCCTCATCTGGCAGAGAAGATTCGCGACGAGGTCCAGGAAGAATAATATTTCTCAAGTAAATAATAATTGTCAATTAATAGCAAATCACTCAAGTTTACAAAACAATCCAATCCAACTTTCCTTCTTGCACGGATGACTCTCGTTAGCCTAGATAACCGGAAAGTTTTTTGCGGTTTCGAAAAATAGCAATGGGCTCAACGTCTCTCTCGGTGCAAATTTCTTCTCGATATAGTCTCGTGCCAGGCACATTTGTAAAGGATCTTCTGCTTTCTGTTAAAGGACAAATAGCTAGTGAGAACCTTTGTGGTTTCCAACTTGAGGAAGATTTGTGTTTTGTGGTATTGGGAATAGAAGCGTCAAGTTCCAAAAAAATTCGAAGATTATGAGAGAACATTTGTGATGTGGAAAAATGAGAGTTGTCATGCGGTTCTGCCTGGGGGGGGGGGGGGGGGATATGTTTTTATAATCAACCACATGAGTTGAAATTCAACATTTTTAGTGGAAAGGATTGTTCTTCTCACCCTCTGGGGTTGATTTGGGCTCATGGAAATTTTTGTGGTCGGTGGTTAGACCACGATGTTGATCGAAGATTTATCTGCTCAACCTCCCCAAGCTGGCACGTTGTAGATCACAAATACCGAATCCTCCGATGTGAGACTCTAGTGGTTTGAGGTTTTCTGAACCTGTACACACGACTGAGTTTACCTAGAAGATGTATTGTCTAATCATCCATGAGAACCTCCACCCCTATGTGCGAACTGGTGGTGCCAATGTAGATAGGGATGACCACAAAATGGTCTCCAGTCACCACCTTCCAACCACACTTTCCAAAATACCCAATAACGTACCCATTTCATCGAGGTTATGATCAACATTTGGGATTATTATTACGTCAAGTCATAACAGGTGTTCATACAACGTTTTGGAACGTCTTACAAAAACAACAACCCTATTTTCCATGTAGAGCGATGCAATAGTTGGTCAGATCCTAGCCACGACGAGGACTGCAGAGGTGAGTATCTGTATGTCTGGTCTGGGCGTCTGTACTTTGGGAATATTCTGATCTAGGGTCAGTAATATATGGACATTTTATAATGGGGTCTGTATTAATACATTTTGGAGTCTAGTCTGCATTAAAGGGGCTCTATCAGCAAAATTACGCCACATGAGCCCCACATATGCCTGAATAGCCTTTAAAAAGGCTATTCAGGCACCGCTAATGTTATTTCAAAAGCCCCCTCCCCTCGTTTTAAACTAAGACCATAAAAACATATATGCAAATTATACTTACCGTGCACCATGGGCGGTTGGTGCAATGGTGGTCGTCATCTTCGGTCCCGCCTTCCTCTGGTGTCTTCTTCCAGCGATGTCCTCCTGGGTTGTGTTTAAATCCCGCGCGTGCGCAGTAGTGCTCCCTCCAGAGCGCTACTGCACACGCTCCGTGCCATTTTTGTTGTAGTTCTAAAGGGAACTGAGCATACTGAGCTCAGTATGCTCAGTTCCCCTTAGAACTACGCGAGTGTACTGCGCATGTGCAGTTTGGTCGCGAACTTCCATTACCAAAAATGGCGCCGGAGGAAGCGCTACTGCGCACGCACGGGATTTTAACACAACCCGCAGGAAGAAAAGAAGAAGAAGGCGCGGAAGAGCGAGCCCAGAAGGACATCGGTGGAAGAAGACACCAGAGGAAGATGGGACCGAAGATGATGTCCAACAGTGCACAAACCGCCCATGGTGCACAGTAACTATAATTTGCATATGTTTTTACGCTCTTAGTTTAAAATGGGGGGGCTTTTAAAATACCATTAGCAGTGCCTGAATAGCTTTTTTAAAGGCTATTCAGGCATATGTGGGGTCATATGGCATAATTTTGCTGATAGAGCCCCTTTAAGGACTTGTATATAGTTGACCTAACTTTAAAATAGGTCATCAATATATGATCAGTTGGGTTCCAACACCCCATGTACATGTTTGGAGAGGCCGCTGATCCCATTGTATCTAAAATGAGAAAGTAAACAACTTCACTTCTATAGATGTATGTGTCTCCATGGTTACAGACTACAAACAAGTCTGTATGTAGTCTGATCTAACAATCAGCTCATCTTTTTTTTAGGGGGGGGTGAGGCTGGCCTAGGATCTGTATGTCTTTAGGGGGTGTGAAGAGTGTAGTGGTCATCACTGTTAATCTCTCTATCTTATAAAAATGAATTCTTGTCTGTCTGTTCTTTATACGAGACCAAACGACTGGACCAATCTTCACCAAATTTGGCATACAGATACTTCAGGTGTCTGGGAAGGTTTAAGATGAGAACCCAACTCACTCGGACGTACCGTTCTGGAGATACAGCTTTCCCAAGACCCTGACACCCCCCCCCCTTAGCCAAAACAATCCTGCAAGTCTTTCACTCATATTCCAACTGCAATACACACGGTCACTCCACATGCACAATACAACACTGATAACCAAGCTGAGATACACACATCAGAGGATTAGATACACAGATCAGCACACAGTATCACATGTCAGAGGATTAGATACATGCGTCTGCACACAGTTCCACAAGCCGAAGGATTAGATGCGCGTGTCTGCACACAGTACTACACTGGAGGATTAGATACGTGCATCTGCACACAATAACACACGCTGGAGGATTAGATACACAAGTCAGCATACAGTATCACACGCCAGAGGATTAGATACGCGCGTATGCACACAATACCTCACGCTGGAGGATTACATACACAAGTCAGCACACACTACCACACGTCGGAGAATTAAATACGCATGTCTGCACACTGTACCACAAGCCAGAGGATTAGATACGCGTTATGCACAAAGTACCAAGAGCCAGAGGATTAGATACACGCGTCTTCACACAATTCCACATGCCAGAGGATTAGATACGCACCACTGCACACAATACCACACACCGGAAGATTAGATACACGGCTATGCACAGAGTACCACATATTAGATTTGTACTCCAGGTTTCCATAGCAACCCATCCATTTTTCTTCACTGCTTTATGTCAGCATTAAAGGGGCAGGGCGCTGTAGATGACACTGTTACTCAAGGTCACATACACACAGCTTTACTCCAGGTCTCCATAACAACTGATCGCAGGTTTTTCACTGACATTCGAAATGAGATGCTTATGGACACACACACAAACAATATGCAAAATACACCAGTACAAAACTGGACAATTCTTATGGGGCCACTACACAAACAAAAAATGAAACATACCCGTGCGAAGTCGGGTCCTCCTGCTAGTTTTTGGGTGGGGCCTGATGACCAAAATATTGCACAGTGATGTATACTGTATTTCCCACATCAGAATCGTCTTGATGTCTGTTTTTGATGTCTCTAATGTTGATCCGTATGACACAACACCGGTATTATCAATGGCATATTTTAGGAAGGGGCCCCTGAAGGTTCTAGCTAGGCCTCTGCCGTGGGTTCACTTACTAAACAACAAACTGAAAGCAAAAATTTTCTGGTTTTAATGAACTAATGAGGAATGGCTTTGACCTGCGAGTGCAACCCAATGTTCCCGCTCTGAAGCCCTAATATGAAGAATGTTTTTTTACTTCATTCTGTCACATGCGAGAACCTCAATGTACTGATGTGGAGTCTCCGTGTACTCAGGATTTCTCCATTGACAGATCTCCAATCTCTGTGTGAGAAGTTCCTGTTGTGCTGTTCGAGCCTAATTCTTCTGTAAACTAAGTAACACAATTTATGACATGAAGGCTGTGTCTGAAGAACCAGAATATCTAAGAAGAGGAATTAAGGCAAGTTTGAAGAATACATTGTAGGTCTAGATATTCTATGCATCGATGCATGGTTACAGACTACAAACAACTCTGTGTGTAGTCAGATCTAAAAATCAATTTCAAGGAAAGCAAAGCAAGATGCCACAAGCAAGATCTCTTTGGGCCAAGAGGGGGCGGATTATGACACTGAATCCACGTCATAATCCGCCCCCTCACAATGGAGGTCTATGGAGACCGCCAGGCTATTTTTTTTCCGTGGGAGCTGTCCTTTCTTCCGGCAGACTCCGTGGCTGATTCAACTCCACCGTCCACCTCGTGGCAGCACCCTCCGCAGTAGGCCCATTCATTTGAGCCTACTCCGGAGCGGGAAGCCGCGACTGTCAAAAGCCGCGACAGTCGTGGCAGGCACATTTTGGCCCAAGAGTGACGTGGCTTCCCGCGTCACTCTCGGGGCCAAAATCCGCCAATATGCTCCCCGTGTGAATGGGGCCTTTATGTGCTCTGTCCAACCCTTCACTTCAGTGTAAGACTGGCCCACTAGAGTACCAGAGGATGCTCCAGTGGGCCCGGGCTGTAACACAATAATGGTCCAGCAGAGGAGACCCATATTTAAAGGGTAGTGATTGGGCCTCAGTGGTCATGTGAGCCACATAAATGCAAGCGTCATGACACTAGTGTGGCCCACATGATCTCTGAGGCTCAATCATAGACCTCAGTAGTCCATGATGGCGTTCAGGAGGCTGGAAGAGTGCACTTTCTGAACACCCTATGACCCATGGTACTCTTAATCCACCCCGAACTCTCTTTATGAATTATAAACTATATCCAGCCTCGGCTGAAACACATTTCAAAGCTCGAAAGAATCCTTCACCAAATATGAGACCACTAAGCTGTAATTGATCTGCTATAAAGCTATATGGGGCCATACTGTCACTCCGCCTACTTTCAAATCGATACAGAGGCATGAAGAGATTCTGTATGAATCTGGAAAAAGAATATGTGACATGCTACAAGCTGAGATATATGTTATTTAGCTATCATTTTTTATAGACATTGCTTCTATAAAGCATTATATACAGTAAGTTGGCAAAACAGGAAGTCAATGTAGAGCAACTTCAACCAATAGCTGCAAAGCAGGAAGTGATGTAAGAGGGTGTGTCTTTTGGTAACTGCTGCTTAGCGATGTGTAGCTAGGTTACTAGCTGGCGATAGTTCTATAGATTCAGCTGGCCTCGAGAGGGACACATTTAGGGGTAGATTTGTTTGACCCAAAGTTTGGTGTGCAGTATTCAGCTGGCGTGCTGATTATCCAAGAGAAGGATGCGGCCATGGGGTTGGGAAAACAAATAAGATGTCAACAATCATGAACTAAAAGTGGTCGTGGTAACGGCCTAACTAGAGATTCATGACTTTCGGCCCTCCCATTAGTTTTAGGCTAAACTTGTTCATCACAAACCAAAAGTTAAACTCCCCTTGCCTCAAGTCTCTTGGGTATCCTTGTGATGTCCAGTGGTCCCCTGGCACCCTTTTCCGGCCTCTGACATCACTCACCCTGGGGCAGGGGTGAACCTACCTTTTTCGACGCCCGAGGCGGATGACAGAAAGCCGCCCCCCCCTTCCCCCAGAGGAGGGGGCGGGGCGGAGCATCGTTAGCAGGCAGGGAGAGGACCTGCTCTCTGCCTGAGCGTGAGGGGAGGCCGCTGGAGCAGCACTGCGTCCACAGGGCCTCCCCAATCCACCGCTCGGTGACGAAGCCAAGCCAGTCCAGGACAGCTTGTCCTGGACTGGCTTAGGTAAGCAAAAATGCCGCCCTCCCCGGTGCCCTGGCATAAGGCCACCTGAAGCGTTCGCTTCAGGTCGCCTCATGGGAGGTGCAGCGCTGCCCTGGGGTCACCACTCACGCCTGTGGACATCATGATGCTTTGACCCAACGAGAGGCCAGAAGAGGCTGCTGGACACTACCAGACACCACAAGGATGTCCAGTAGAGGTAAGGCAAGGAGAGTATAACTATTCTTTAGTTTAACCCCCCTGGGCCTTCATATTATAATTTGGGGTCTGAAGAGAATAATAGTGTTTTGTGGGTGATGAGCCCCAAAAGCTTTGGGTTTGGGTCAAGCCCAAAGTATTTGGAAAATTCCAGTTGAATCCAATGCGATCCAAATTGGTTTTCTCATCCCTAGACTCAAAGAACACCATGTGAGGGAGAAGGAAACTTCCTCGGCACAGGCCAGTTGGCTGAAGACTACAAGTGAAGGACGCGTTGTTATTAGATTTGTTTCCTCATTGTTCCAAGTTGTTCCTCTCAGATCCAATAAACCTGTTGAATGTCCATACCAGGATGTTGTTTCTGGGTCCATCGCGTTCACATTACATATCTAATATGGAGCAATAGTTTTCTTTCCCTGTGGGGTTAAGGACCACTCCAAATACGTTGGAGAACTGTCACTATCGGATCACATACATACAGAGGCCCAATATGGAAGGCACTTATTCATGATGTTTTTGGAGTGTGGATGGAGAAAACCTGATGGTAACCCCAAGAACGTAGAAAGAATATGCAAGTTCTTGAAGGTTTCTTGGTTGGATTCAGATCTGGGAATTATTTGGTGCAAGCCAATAGAGCTACAGAAGAAGCAGTTGGGTGTGAAACATCTATGTCAAAGAAGATGACCCCAGTTCTTCACCATCTTATCTGGTCTCAGGTTTTGAAGTTTGCAGGAACCCTTCACCAGATAATGAGACCAGTAACCACCAGCCCACCATGCTCTACATATGATATATACATGAGAGTCTATACAATCTTTCTAGAAGTGTAGACGGCCCAAACTTCTTTTACGGTGTGATTTTTTTTTTCCGATGTTGAATGTTACATTCCTTGTAGTTAATACTGGGTCCAACAAGCTTCCCTGTCACAGTTCATTAGTATCACCAACCATAAACTTCATTGCACATTATCTCGGCCCATTAAGTGAATCTGTTTGTTTACCCGCTGGAGGCAGAATCACTGAATTAGTGAGGCCTGTCATTATAACGCTCTATCCAGATTGAAAACAAGTGTCTGATTGGAAATGTGTCGAGCAGACGTCTCCTTACCCAACTTCTCAACCTCAGTTACCACAGAAAACACTTCAAGTCAAGATGTTGGCCGAGATGTTTTCTCCTTCGGCGTTTCCAAATTTGCCAAGAACCTTCTCTCCTTCAACTCTTGCATCATCTGCCGAGTCCTTATCTGTGGGACCGTCCATCCCACCACTGGATAGACCTGCCAATTCCAATTACACCAAGACCTATCCTTGCATGTGGTTCTATTGATTGTCTCGATTGAGGCTGTTTAGTGTTCATTTGTATTGGGTTGTATTTATTTGTCCTGGCTTCCATCCCGAGCCTTCATTTCCTTCATCTCGGCTATTAAGATTTTCCCAGCAGTTTGTTTGCTTCCGTCTCCGAACAGAAGATTGTCAGAAACATATCCCAACTTCACACAACAGCAATCTACATTCTCACATGAGCTGGACATCAACATAGCCTTCTGTACCATCTATGAGTTGATCGTGGTCTACTAGGGGCAGTTGTCCTATGTCCTTCACCCAAACCATCTCTGGTTCTCCATAGTAAATACTCTATAGTATCCTGCTTTCCTATCTACTTCTAAACTCCGTAGGTCTCTCAAACATTGTACGAGCTGCTCTGTAATGGACTGGTTGCTCAGACTTCAGTATCTCTGTGTCTAAGCGCCATACGGTCACAGTCATTCTAGTAAGAAGTTTTTAGTGCCTTTAGTTAACCAATTTATTACCTCAACACAGTAAAATTCTAATTGGGGTTATTGTTATTTACCCCTTCACCACCCAATGCCACCAGGGATATTACCACTTAACTGAATTAGACTATATGAATATATCATTTCCCCTTTGCTACCCCACACCACCAGGGATGTTACCATTACACACATCACTGCACTAGAACACCATAGATACTATAATTTACCTCTTCTCTACCCCAGACCACCAGGGATGTTACCATTCAACACATAACTGCACTAGAACACCATAGATACTATAATTTATCTCTTCTCTACCCCAGACCATCAGGGATGTTACCATTAAACACATAACTGCAATAGAACACCATAGATACTATAATTTACCTCTTCTCTACCCCACACCACCAGGGATGTTACCATTAAACACATCACTGCACTAGGACACCATAGATACTATAATTTACCACTTCTCTACCCCAGACCACCAGGGATGTTACCATTAAACACATCACTGCTCTAGAACACTATAGATACTATAATTTACCTTTTCTCTACCCCAGACCACCAGGGATGTTACCATTAAACACATCACTGCACTAGAACACCATACATACTATAATTTACCTTTTCTCTACCCCAGACCACCAGGGATGTTACCATTAAACACATAACTGCACTAGAACACCATAGATACTATAATTTACCTCTTTTCTACCCCAGACCACCAGGGATGTTACCATTAAACACATAACTGCACTAGAACACCATAGATACTATAATTGACCACTTCTCTACCCCAGACCACCAGGGATGTTACCATTAAACACATAACTACACTAGAACACCATAGATACTATAATTTACCACTTCTCTACCCCACACCACCAGGGATGTTACCATTAAACACATAACTGCACTAGAATACCATAGATACTATAATTTACCACTTCTCTACCCCAGACCACCAGGGATGTTACCATTAAACACATAACTGCACTAGAACACCATAGATACTATAATTTACCACTTCTCTACCCCAGACCACCAGGGATGTTACCATTAAACACATTACTACACTAGAACACCATAGATACTATAATTTACCTCTTCTCTACCCCACACCACCAGGGATGTTACCATTAAACACATAACTGCACTATAACACCATAGATACTATAATTTACCTCTTCTCTACCCCACACCACCAGGGATGTTACCATTAAACACATAACTGCACAAAAACACCATAGATACTATAATTTACAACTTCTCTACCCCAGACCATCAGGGATGTTACCATTAAACACATAACTACACTAGAACACCATAGATACTATAATTTACCTCTTCTCTACCCCACACCACCAGGGATGTTACCATTAAACACATAACTGCACTAGAACACCATAGATACTATAATTTACCACTTATCTACCCCACACCACCAGGGATGTTACCATTAAACACATCACTGCACTAGAACACCATAGATACTATAATTTACCTCTTCTCTACCCCCAGACCACCAGGGATGTTACCATTAAACACATCACTGCACTAGAACACCATATATACTATAATTAACCACTTCTCTATCCCAGACCACCAGGGATGTTACCATTAAACACATAACTGCACTAGAACACCATAGATACTATAATTTACCACTTCTCTACCCCAGACCACCAGGGATGTTACCATTAAACACATCACTGCACTAGAACACCATAGATACTATAATTTACCTCTTCTCTACCCCACACCACCAGGGATGTTACCATTAATCACATCACTGCACTAGAACACCATAGATACTATAATTTACCACTTCTCTACCCCACACCACCAGGGATGTTACCATTAATCACATCACTGCACTAGAACACCATAGATACTATAATTTACCACTTCTCTATCCCAGACCATCAGGGATGTTACCATTAAACACATCACTGCACTAGAACACCATAGATACTATAATTTACCTCTTCTCTACCCCCAGACCACCAGGGATGTTACCATTAAACACATCACTGCACTAGAACACCATAGATACTATAATTTACCACTTCTCTACCCCAGACCACCAGGGATGTTACCATTAGCCACTTAACTGCACAAAAACACCAGAGATGTTCTATTGAACTTTTTCACCCCTTACCAACCGGATGGTATCCTTGAGGGGTTATTCCGACCTCAGCATTTCATGGCTGACCTAAGAATAGCCTTGTTTTTTGCTTCCCTGACGTGTTTGGTAATTACAGATGCAGTTAAAGGTGGCTGGTCAGCTCTGACTTCAATGGGGGCTGAGCTTCAGTTCTGAACCCCAGCCCGTCAGCCACCATATATTTTAACAACATTAAAAATGTAGTTCTTATGTGATTTGTGATGTCATGGTGAGTTATTTCAATAAAAAAGATCAGTTGCTATGAATACTCGACCTAACAACAACATTCTATGATTCGTTCTGTAGCTTCTCCTTAACAATCCTCCATCTCGGGCAACATAGACCTTGAGATCAAGGCTGAGGATAAAGAAGGGGTACGGAGGCTTGGGAGGTTTAAAACCATGAAGTTTTCTATTATTTGATGTCAATCTAATCCGTATGAACGGAAATCCCCTATAAATTTTTGTACACGTGGCTAGGAGATGACTACTTGGAGAGAGGTGACCTTTTTCCTGACCCTTACATATGTGTGAAGCTATTAAAACTTCCACATCGACAGAGAAAGAAAAACTCACAACAAATCATTGTTTCCAGGCAGGTCATGTCCACCCTGTAGATTTCCCCGATAGATAAACCATGTTTGTGTTTCGTTCTTTGGCACGCCTAGAATCCGGATCTCCAGTATTGTCCACTATCAAATACAGATGTGGCACCTGCTGGCCTTCGGTCTCGGGAGAGACATCTGGTGTTACAACTCAAACCGAACCCAGGGTCTGATTCTGCCTGCTAATACATACACCGAATGCCCCATAACTCATGTTTTATGTAGGACGACAATTACCCCCGTGTCGATTAACCCATTGTCATCCAAGTAACCCTGAATAATAGACACTTTCCAAATGTTTTTGTCTATTGTTGGATTATTTCATGTTCCAAAGGTGGTCAAACATCTCAGATACCTCTTGGTGAAACACTTACACAACTGAGTCTACATGTGTTCTCAATGGAGGGGGGTGTAATAACCTACTGCCAGACTCCTCTGGTGGAGGCTAGTGATGGGCAAACCAGGCAAGATTTGCACCTCTGGATGATAGGTATACTTTTTTAAATCTCTATATGCCTTTGCTGTCCCCTAAAACAGCCAAATGGCTTCCATTTTCATGTGAGGCAAGACCCCAAAATTGGTAGAAACTAAAATTTTTGGAAAATCTATTATGAACTTGGCTCTTTGGGAACTGGTTTGGCTTATTTCCCTGGAGAACAAAGGATTAGGCATGCTGCAAACCAACATGCCCAACCCTACTCTTCCCAATATCTTCCCAAGTTCCAGTCCCATATTTTGCTAATGTGTAAATGGCCATCTTAAGATTGATGGAGGATCCAATGTATTTGGAACTTGGATCATCTAACCCCCTTATAGCAGCTCAACTTAGGACAGGTGGTTATAGATGAACATGGTGCTTACTCCCCCCCCCCCCCCCCCGAATTTTAGGACTTCTATTAACCCTATGAACTGTGACCGCCAAGGGTAAATATATAAGTTCCTTCCTAATGCCTGCCGAGAATTGGACCAATTCATGGAGCAACATTCTACATTAATCCTAGATGTCCTATAAGGAAGACATCTAACCCTTTCTTACACTGTATCTATCCTTACTACGGTTGAGCCGATCTTGAGATTTGAGGATCGATTTTAAAATCGGATTTCCGATCATTTTCCAGCCGATCCCGATCGTGAAATTTGCTCGATCACCGATCAGGATCCGATCTTTCCCGATCCCGATCGCTCAACCCTATTTATGATATATACATGAATAGGGTTGAGCCTAACCTCTGACATTGATCCCACCAGAAAAGATCGGGATCGGTATTCCAATTGGGATCGTGAAATTTACTCGAACGCCGATCGGAATCCGATCTTTTCCGATCCCGATTGCTCAACCCTAATCCTTACACTGCTACCAAATCCTGTGGTGGGATGTTCCATAACTTCACAGTAGAGACAATAATGCCCTCAAACTCTGATGAAATTGCACTTTACCCGTACAGAGTAGCCTCATGTCCTCAAAGAGAACAATCTATTGTTTTTTATAGGGACCATTTATATATTTATATAGATCTCATATCCTCTCCTCAGACTGTTCTCTAGGGTAAATAAGTGGAGTTGGAATAACTTTTCTTCATCGCCTATTCATTTGCTCACCCATTCTCCGATATCTCTTTTATGGACTCACGCCAAAAACTAGACTGTACAATGAAGATGTCCTCCATCGGTAAACCCGTAAAATAATACTTTTCTCTCCAGAAGCCATGCCCTTCCTAAGACCAGACAGATATCCTGTTGGTCTTTGGTGCAGCCCATTGGCATTGAGTGCAATAGGAGTCTTATTCTCCCATTCTCCGGTGGATATGACCTAAATGTCTGAGCACAGTTAATCCTTACAGAATACAGTCCTAAGCACATGGAGACTCCACAACAGAACACTGAGGTTCTTATATGTCAAAGAATAAAGTACAAAACCATCCTTCTTATTAGCACTCGAGAACAGGAACATTGGGCGAGCTCACACTTCATTGGAAAACCAGAATATTTTTTGCTTTCAAAAATGTAGTAAGTGATCCGGTCTAGTAAGAATAAAATCTTACAAATACAGGGTAAATATGGAACAGAGGAATCTCCAAGGCTTTCCGAATATTGCACCTGTGTTGTAGCTCATGAGGTGGTGAACCGCTCCTTGAAAGGGGTTGTCTCGCGAATCTGATCTCAAGGGGGTTGCATACCTCCTCTGGACGCCGATGAGTTGAAACCATATCCCCGCCGAAAGGATACCAAATCCGTGAATGCCCCACGGAATCCAGGAGGTACGGGGTTGACTTCTTATGGGTGCCATATCTTCTAATGGAGTATATGGATAGAGGTCATCTTTATGAGACTTCAAAAAAGCCACAAGGGCCCATGACAATAATCCACTGCACTATGATAATCTGGACCTGGGTTGGTGGATCTGGTAGGGCTTCGGGCCAGATGAATATTTCATGTGTACCTTCCCATGGTCTGCTAAGATGACTCAGCTGAACATGACTACCATACATGTCATATGATCCACAGCTCCTGGTCGTACTGGGATACAATATCCTAAATTTCCAAGAAATTCCAGTCCTCTGTTCCAGTAAGACTTTCATAACGCCATAAATGACTTTAGTGAACAATCCCCCAATTAACTTGATAGCCCCCGCTCCGCGCGCCTCCTCTGATCATCTCTGCTTCATATTAGCATCTGTTTATTTTAGGGCCAGTAAATACCAGATACAGGAAATCAGAACTTCAGCGTGAAACCTAATTATGATATATGGCGTATTACTGAACAAATTGTCCAAAAATCACAGGGCCGCACCACGTCAACGCAATGCAAAAAAGCTAATTTGCTCTTAAAGGGGCATTCTAGTTCATAAAATCCATTAGTAAATACGGGGTTCATAGAGGGGGTCCCATGTTTAGGATCCTAATCTTTGTATGGCTACAAAGAGCATCTTTTCTTCAAACCAACCACTGATGAGAATGGACACTGTGTAATACTTAATTCATCCTGTAGTGGTGCTGTAGGGAAACTGCTCCCTTACTACAAGGTTTGACTGTAGATTACGGTAGGTTCCAGCAGGTGGACACTTTGTGACCAGTTTTAAGTAACGGGATCCTTTTAACAAGTCCCAAAAAGTGATGGCCAAACCTTGCGAAAGTCGATTTGGAAGAATATTTGGAAGGTTCGCCCATAAGATTCGGTTCTGTCAGACCCCGGGGTATAAGTGGTGGCCAAGAGGGAGGTGTAGACCAAATAAAAAATACCCTTTGTCACCTCTCCTGGGTATCCGATATCAGTGTTTTATTTTGACCGCACCTTACCTGGGCGTTTGCTTATTACGCTCTGGGGTCCGAAGAAATCTTAGGGTATAGTAAGGATTCTTGGGTGGATTTGGGATTTACAGGACACAGTTTGCTATAAACCGGTTCACTCTTCTCTACCTCTAAGTGAACAATTCCTTTAAGGCGTAAAATACTTGTTTCCTTTACGTAGATGGGTCTTACAAGCCACCCCTGTCCATAATCCATACTGGGGTATAAAATGTCATAGAGGAGGGGCTTTAGCTTATTCTTTTCAACTCCTATAATTTTGCTTTCCACCATCTCCTCTTCTTCAGATATCGATTTGTCTCATTTCATCACTAGGGTTGACCGATCGGGATCGGAAAAGACCGGATCCCGATCAGTGATCGAACAAATTTCACGATCGGGATCGGCTGGAAAATGATCGGAAATCGGATTTTGAAATCGATCCTGAAATCTCAAGATCGGCTCAACCCGGCTTCTCCAGTTGACTTTTTCACCCGCATGGGTCCTCTCCATGTCAACTGCCATGAGTGTACCAACAGTGGGGGGTTTACCTTCTTGGCACTTGCCACACCATACATGTTGAGAAGATCAGCACATCTGGCATTTTGGGGCTTGGCTATACTTCATATTACAAGTGCAATTTTATGCCCATTTATGTTCCATTTTTTGTTAGAAGGTCCCACCACTGAAAATGAGATCTGTTCACATTCTTGTATTTATGGGTTTTGGCTGAATTGAGCAAGAAGATATTCTCAGGAGATCCGAAAAAACGCATTATACTAAAAATAATTGACAGGTATATAACCCCGGGCTATGGTTTTATAGACACTTCCCCTGAGCTCCATCATACTCATGGCTCTGATCTGTGGGGCTGTCTATGTCTACAGTTCTGGAGCTGGATTTTATGATCATGTATAGGAACATCGACCCTCTAAGCTGTAATCCATATGGCTCTGACTAGGATGAAATGTAGAAGATAAAGGATCCTTTGGTCTTCACCCTTAAATCTAATAAAGAAGTGTGGACTTTGTTGCCGAATGAGTCTTGAGTAGGGTTGAGCCGATCTTACGATTTCAGGATCGTTTTTAAAATCCGATTTTCGATCATTTTCCAGCCGATCCCAGTCGTGAAATTTGCTCAATCGCCGATCGGGATCCGATCTTTCCCGATCCCAATCACTCAACCCTAGTTACTTTATGTTTATGGAATGGGGTTGAGCCGATCTTGAGATTTCAGGATCGTTTTTAAAATCTGATTTTTGATCATTTTCCAGCCGATCCTGATCGTGAAATTTCCTCGATCGCTGACCGGGATCCGATCTTTTCTGATCCCAATCGCTCAACCCTAGTCTTGAGATGTGATCCCTACAATACCTAAAGAAGGTAAGATCATCATCTGGATCAGAAACAAGAGTCGCCACCAAAAGACCAGTCAGGAGTTGAAAGGCAAGAGATGGGAGCATAGTCAGAAACATGACCACAGGTCAAGGCCGGGAGTAAAATAAGAGATACCAGATTAACTATCTAAGTGATAAGCCAGGGGAAATATCTATGAGCGAGGCCAAGGTAAGGCTCAGGGTCAAATACAGTAATTGCCATATCAGGAACAGTAGCAAAGAGAATAGGGTTGAGCGATTGGGATCGGAAAAGATCGGATTCCGATCGGCGATCAAGCAAATTTCCCAATCGTGATCGGAATTCTGATCCCGATCTTTTTAGGCGGGAACGAGGTCTCACATTAGTTGCCACAATGCTTGGCTACTGGCCAATCACTGTGGTAAAAGCTTACATTAGGGTTGAGCGATCAGGATCGGAAAAGATCAGATCGGCGATCGAGCAAATTTCACGATCGGGATCGGCTGGAAAATTATCGAGAATCGGATTTTAAAAACGATCTTGAAATCTCAAGATCTGTTCGACCCTAATAGGGAACAAGAACCAGAACAGGAAGCTCAAACACCAGGCAAGACATGGCAGGACGACTTCCCTTTGGATGAGTTGCCAGGCCTGACATCACCACTGGTCTATATCTATCATTCTGTAGATATTTGCTGTCCATATCTATAGCCCTACAGATCCACAAGCAAGGGAAGGATGCCAAAACCACTTCATTGAGGAAGTCAATGGAGAACCCAATCTCAATAGAAGCAAGATATTCTGGAATCTAGATCCCAACCTCTGACCTCCTTTGATGTCTTAAAGCAAAGAGTCAATCTTAAGGTTTCCTACCCTGCAAGTCCATGTCCAACCTACTAAAGAATCTTGAGACATAACTATGGATTATTAATCAAGTCAGAGACCTCCATCTAAGACAGTTGTTTCGAAGTTGCTCCTTGTTCTTCTCTAAATAGGGGCATGACCCTAGGCAGGACAAATAGGGCTTCCAGTGTGAGGGTCCGCTGCCTTTGACCATTGTGGGGGTTATTCTTAAGTCACTACTAGGTGGTTTTTTAATGCTCATAAACCTTTTCCGCTCTACAAACTCCCATGGTCACCACTTGAAGACTAGAGCACTACTTACAATCAGGAGAACATTGTATATCATTTGCACAAGATGTCTACTTGACCTTTCAATTTTCTAGAGTCATAGCTGAACCTGATGTGAATTTTCTCCACTTTATAGAAGGCAACGGCTGTGAATGTAGATCCATCTCTGGTTTGTATTATCTGTATCTAATCCTGGAGAGGAAACATTCACTCTGATGAATTATGCCGGGTCGTAAAGGAAGATGGAATGAGGCTACGTGTTTCTTTCCCCTGATGGGTTCCTTTCCATGTTCTAGAGCATTAAGGATTCCTTGGGGTATTTAGGAGACTTGAAAACTTTTTAGTGCCTAAAATGTTCTTAAGCAAACATTTCAAGTATCCATCATGTAAGGAAGGATTCAACTTACAGGTTGAGAAGTACTTAGAAATTTCTACGTCAACACATTTCATGGACCGGAGTCTTCGTCAAGAAGACTTGGTGGGAATCATCTGAAGGTTTGTCTTTAATGTCATCAGAAATGAATATATTTGTCTTCACGGACCAGCACACCAATGAAAAGGATAATGTCGGGTATTATAGCCAGATCAAATTTTTCAGTCCATTGGCTTTTAACCTTGCAAAAAACGTTTTGGAGAAAAATTTGCAATATTGTTATATTGTAGAGTGTCTTGATGTCCCAGATAAGTGTCTACCCCTTGTCCCTGGGAGTCTTTGGTGTCTTACATCTCCATTCTTGATATCATTGGCCCCAAGTCACTACTGAGGCCTCTGAATGGGATCGATGGTCATGTCGGGGCTGTTGACATGACCACATATTGGCGCTTTGATGTATGCAGTATCGTCAAAGTGTCATGACGTTGACACCACACACAGATTGAAGAGCTACAGACATAGACCTCACATTTGACCTAGGTCTGATGCCGTAAGGGACAGAGCTGGAAAATACCTAGGGAAGAAGACTGAATGTCATGACGGAGCTCAGGAAAGGAGTCACAGAGTGTAAAATTCAAATTTAAAGGGATTCAATCATTAAAATTCAATATTTTCTCACTAACACGTTGGAATAGCCTTGAGAAAGGCTATTCTTCTCCTACCTTTAGATGTCTTTCTCGGTAGAAATCCCGGTTTTCTTCTGTATGCAAATGAGTTCTCTCACAGCACTGGGTGGCGAACCCCAGCGCTCAAACAGCACTGGGGGCGTCTCTGATGCTGCGAGAGAAATCTCCAGCGCCATCTTCGCCTGGAACGTCCTCTCCCTGTGTCTTCTTCCCGGCATTGGCTTCAAACTTCTATGCATGCGCAGTCAGCTCTGCTGTCGGACCTTGGGCAGGGCCGACTAAAAAATGCCAGTGGCCATTTTCTTGTGGCCACTTACCTCAGCTTACTGTGTATGCAGCCACAAGAAAATGGCTGCTTACACCACAGGAAAACTGCCGAGTGCATGCGCAGTCATCTCTGCCCGATAGCAGAGCCGACTGCGCATGCCTAGAAGTTTGAAGCCAGTGCCGGAATAAGACGCGGGGAGAGACCGTTCCAGGTGAAGATAGAGGCGGCGCTGGAGATTTCTCTCGCAGCATTGGGTCCGCCCCCAGTGCTGCAAGAGAACTCATTTGCATACAGAAGAAAACTGGGATTTCTACTGAACGGCAGCACAGAGAAGACATCTAAAGGTAGGAGAAGAATAGACTTTCTTAAGGCTATTTCTATGTGTTACGGAGAAAAAAAAAAGAATTTTAATGATTGAATCCCTTTAATGGATTTGTGGGTGACAAATCGAAACAATTTTTGGTTTGGCCGAACCTGACATTTTTAGGCCTTCTTAATGAGAATTGCGCATCTCTCGTATAAATAAGATATTTTTTTATGCAAAATGTTATTTTCTCAAAACAACATCCCAAAGGGGAGCGACTTAATGATCGAAGACAGGGCAGTGGGGGGAGGTTCCTGCTGCAGCCGACCAGGAACCAGACCAGGAACATGGTTGGTAAACAAATTGGTAAACGGAAGAGCTCACAGGGAACAATTCTGTTACTAAAGAAGTTCCTTGAAGTGTCTGACAGAACTTAATGTCATTCTTGTAAGGCGTTTGTAAGGATAAGCCAGGAGGTCCATGTAATGCCCAAGAGGGCCTAATCTCCCACTATATCGCTGGGAGAAGGAGCGCCTGTGTCAAGTAGAAGAAATATGGATCTCAATTGAAGAATTCCGTATTATGATGTCCCAGATACTACATCCTTACATAGAAGAGGAGTCTCGTAGACCCCCATGATTTTTTAGGTTTGGTGATACTATACATATTGCCTTCAAACGTGGTGCCCCCTAGAGGCCCCATAGTTCAGAAACAAGGCCAACTGGGCATCTCAGTCCTCCCTTGCTCCCTGTCCTGAGATTACCTGGTTGTATTATTCCACATGTCAGACAGATCCAACCTCAAGCCAAGGCTTCCTTGAAAAATGTGAAAATAAAAAGATTCCTTCTTCTTCTTCTTCTTCTTCTTCTCGATACGTTTCGTTGATGCATAAATAAAATGTCCGTCAGGTTTATCCCTGTATAATCCTCTCATTGTGAGAGCACAGAGTTGGCCGCGGAGTCGGTGACTTTTTGTTCTGCGGGGCGAGAGCCAGAGACTCGGAGGATCAGTCATCTGCCTGGGTGTTTGTTTTTGCTCTCAGGTATCAGCTCTCACACTGCGCTCCCCTGTCCTTGGCACTGCCAGCTCCGGCCTCCTCCATACTCGCTGTCATTAATTCACTTTGCAGACTCTTGGTTTACCGGGAATGGTATTAAAATTACCAATATGAATGCAAACTCTGAAATAACATGGTCGAAACCCAACAAGTTACTGGGAACCTCACCAAAGATAAGACACAGGCCTGCTGTTATACGGGCACGGGGGGACGTTCCTCTGATAGAAGTTACAACAACATGTCTGAGACTCTGCTGCTCTACGTGGGACCGCTCAACATTGGGAGAGAGGAAAGCGAAAAAATTACCAAAAATTGTATATATAAATCCTTATAAGGTGAGATGAACAGCGGACATCTTGGTAGCAGACGGCAGGAGACGTCACACTAGGAGAGCCCCTCGCAGGATGGTTCGGGAACGGCAGTGGTAAAAGTGGGAGTGGCCTTTGCAAGGGGCGTGGTCTTTATAATAAGGTGCAGCTAAGGTTATTCAGGCCCCATATGATAATATAAGACCACAGGATTTTACTGGTTTATTAAAATAATCGAAAATAATTTGCACCATTATAATTGATGCCGTTTAGTGACAACAGAAAATACTGTACCCCAAGTGTCAGCCTGTCATTATCCTGTACCCCAAGTATCAGCCTGTCATTATCCTGTACCCCAAGTATCAGCCTGTCATTATCCTGTACCCAAAGTATCAGCCTGTCATTATCCTGCACCCCAAGTGTCAGCCTGTCATTATCCTGTACCCCAAGTATCAGCCTGTCATTATCCTGTACCCCAAGTATCAGCCTGTCATTATCCTGTACCCCAAGTGTCAGCCTGTCATTATCCTGTACCCCAAGTGTCAGCCTGTCATTATCCTGTACCCCAAGTATCAGCCTGTCATTATCCTGTACCCCAAGTGTCAGTGTGACATTATTCTGTACCAAGTGGCGTAACTAGGAATGGCGGGTCCCCGTGGCGAACTTTTGACATGCCCCCCCAACCGACAGCAACGTCGAAGACCTCGACCGGCCCCCTCCTCCACACCCTATTATGCCCCATAGTAGCCCCTGCACACAGTATTATTCCTCATAGTGGCCCCTGCACACAGTATTATATCCCATAGTGTCCCTGCACACAGTATTATATCCCATAGTGTCCCTGCACACAGTATTATATCCCATAGTGGTCCCTGCACACAGTATTATGCCCCATAGTGGCCCCTGCACACAGTATTATGCCCCATAGTGTCCCCTGCACACAGTATTATGTCCCATAGTGGCCCCTGCACTCAGTATTATACCCCATAGTGGCCCCTGCACACAGTATTATCCACCATAATGGCCCCTGCACAGAGTATTATGCCCCATAGTGGCCCCTGCACACAGTATTATGCCCCTTAGTGGCCCCTGCACACAGTATTACCCCCCATAGTGGCCCCTGCACACAGTATTATGCCCCATAGCGGCCCCTGCACACAGTATTATGTCCCATAGTGGCCTCTGCACACAGTATTATGTCCCATAGTGGCCCCTGCACACAGTATTATGTCCAATAGTGGCCCCTGCACACAGTATTATGCCCCATAGTGGCCCCTGCACACAGTATTATGCCCCATAGTGGCCCCTGCATACAGTATTATCCCCCATAGTGGCCCCTGCACACAGTATTATGCCCCATAGTGGCCCCAGCACACAGTATTATGCCTCATAGTGGCCCCTGCACACAGTATTATGTCCCATAGTGTCCCCTGTACACAGTATTATCCCCCATATTGCCCCCTGCACACAGTATTATCCCCCATAGTGGCCCCTGTACACAGAATTATGTCCCACTGTGGACACCCATAAACAATTATTATACTCTGGGGTCTTTTCAGACCCCAGAGTATAATAATCGGAGACCTGGGGGAATAAAAATATAAGAAATTACTGTTTCGTACCTGTCCCCGGCTCCTACACCGTCTTCTCCGCTGTCTTCTGAAATTACGTCAGACGTCACATGACCCGGGATGCAGGCCGGGTTCATGTGACGTCAGAAAGGACGTCTGGATGGAGGCCTGGCAGGATCATGGAGAGGTAAGTAACAGTGTTTGTTACGTTCCCTTACCTCTCCCGGTCCACCGATCATTATACTCGGGGGTCTGCAAAGACCCCCGAGTATAATGATAGTATTTGTGGGGACTGCGGTGTCAGGATCCCAGCCAGGATCGCCAAGTGAATAGGGCCCATAATGGCCAATTAAAAAAAAAAAAACGCAGCAGCAGCGGCTGTCATCAGGCCCCCTAATGGCCCGGGCCCTGTGGCAGCCGCCTCCACTGCGGTAGTTACGCCTCTGCCTGTACCCCAAGTATCAGCCTGTCATTGTCCTGTACCCCAAGTGTCAGCTTGTCTGAATACACAGATTGTATTCCCCATGTATGACGTCAGATTCAGGGCTGAACATTATATTCGAACCTTCATATTGTTCCTCCACTTTTATTACCTGGAAACATGGCACATCCCATTAGGAAGTCCAAGTGTGAGCCACACAGTGAGATAGCCCAAGAAGGGCAACGAAGGGAAAACCTGATAAATATCACCAGTAACTGGACATGAAGCTCCCAGTAAGCTCCGGCCATGAAATACCACACTTACATCACAGTCATAAAACCTCAGCACTCCTTGTTTTGGCTGAGATGTATGGGATCGCTTCCAGTCACAGTGACCTCACATTCCTGGCCACCCCATCATTCTGGTTTGGCAAATTCTTTCCAGGTCCTTCTCTTGATTTCTATAAACATGTAGTTATTTTAAGTAAAGTGCCTAATGGAAGATCCCTGCGATGGAGATGGTGACAAGAACAGGTTATGACAGCAAAACGTATAGAATGAAATGGTATCAAGATGGAGGACGGTGGTGGTGGCCAATAATGTGGCTGAAACCAATACCCAAGTATACAAGTGAAGAGCGAGTCATCTGAGCTGCTGCCGGGCCGAAGAGGAGAGGGGTAGGGCCCAAGCCAGGAGAAATCATGACTATTCAGTTCGCAACTCTCCAATTTTTCCATGTATTGGTATACAGGGTTAAATAGATTAGGCTCCGCAGGACAAGAAACATGAAATATAAAAGTCACATTCTCCAAAGCCCTGAAGATGGAGGGAAATACTTTCTATAATAATGTATCCTCCCAATCTACAGTGTTGGCCAAAAGTATTGGCACCTCTGCAATTCTGTCAGATAGTACTCAGTTTCTTCCAGAAAATGATTGCAATCACAAATTCTTTGGTATTATTATCTTCATTTAATTTGTCTTCAATGGAAAACCACAAAAAGAATTGTCAAAATTCCAAATATATAATTCCACAGCAAACATAAAAAAGGGGGTGAACAAAAGTATTGGCACTGTTTGAAAAATCATGTGATGCTTCTCTAATTTGTGTAATTAACAGCACCTGTTACTTACCTGAGGCACCTAACAGGTGGTGGCAATAACTAAATCACACTTGCAGCCAGTTGAAATGGATTAAAGTTGACTCCACCTCTGTCCTGTGTCCTTGTGTGACCACATTGAGCATGGAGAAAAGAAAGAAGACCAAAGAACTGTCTGAGGACTTGAGAAGCAAAATTGTGAGGAAGCATGAGCAGTCTCAAGGCTACAAGTCCATCTCCAAAGACCTGAGTGTTCCTGTGTCTACCGTGCGCAGTGTCATCAAGAAGTGTAAAGCCCATGGCACTGTGGCTAACCTCCCTAGATGTGGACGCAAAAGAAACATTGACGAGAGATTTCAACGCAAGATTGTGCGGACGGTGGATAAAGAACCTCGACTAACATCCAAACAAGTTCATGCTTCCCTGCAGTCCGAGGGTACAACAGTGTCACCCCGTACTATACGTCAGTGTCTGAATGAGAAGGGACTGTATGGTAGGAGACCCAGGAAGACCCCACTTCTTACCCAGAGACATAAGCCAGGCTGGAGTTTGCCAAAACTTACGTGAGAAAGCCAAAACCGTTCTGGAAGAATGTTCTCTGGTCAGAGGAGACAAAAGTAGGAAAAGGCATCAACATGGAGTTTACAGGAAAAAAAGAGGTCTTCAAAGAGAAGAACACGGTCCCTACAGTCAGACATGGCGGAGGTCCCTGATGTTTTGGGGTTGCTTTGCTGCCTCTGGCACTGGACTGCTTGACCGTGTGCATGGCATTATGAAGTCTGAAGACGACCAACACATTGTGCAGCATAATGTAGGGCCCAGTGTGAGAAAGCTGGGTCTCCCTCAGAGGTCAGGGCTCTTCCAGCAGGACAAGGACCCAAAACACACTTCAGGTCAGCACTAGAAAATGGTGGTGAGAGAAAGCCCTGGAGACTTGTAAAGTGGCAGCAATGAGTCCAGCCCTGAATCCCATAGAACACCTGTGGGGGAGGGGGAGAGATCTCTTGGTGGCAGTTTGGAGAAGGCCCCCTTCACATCTCAGGGGGGACCTGGAGCAGGAGCCAAAGAAGAATGGTCTAAGATTCCAGCAGAGCCTTGTAAGAAACTCATTGCTGGTTACCGGAAGCGGTTGTGCACAGTTATTGTGTCTAAAGGTTGTGCTACCAAGTATTAGGCTGAGGGCGCCAATACTTCTGTCCGGACCAGTTTTGGAGTTTTGTGTAAAGTGATCAATGATGTGACTTTTGTTCATTCTCTTTTGTGTTTTTTCATTGCAAGCAAAATAAATGAAGATATTACCAAAGAGTTTGTGATTGTAATCATTATCTGGAAGAACACGAGGATTATCTGACAGAATTGCAGGGGTGCCAATACTTTTGGCCAACACTGTATGTCAACTAGTTTTCAGTTTACCTATAGATATACTGTAATATCCATCACTATGTACATACATTACTTATCCTGTACTGATCCTGAGTTACATCCTGTATTATACTCCAGAGCTGCACTCACTATTCTGCTGGTACAGTCACTGTGTACATACATTACATTACTTATCCTGTATTATACTCCAGAGCTGCGCTCACTATTCTGCTGGTGCAGTCACTGTGTACATACATTACATTACTTATCCTGTATTATACTCCAGAGCTGCACTCACTATTCTGCTGGTACAGTCACTGTGTACATACATTACATTACTTATCCTGTACTAATCCTGAGTTACATCCTGTATTATGCTCCAGAGCTGCGCTCACTATTCTGCTGGTGCAGTCACTGTGTACATACATTACATTACTTATCCTGTATTATACTCCAGAGCTGTGCTCACTATTCTGTTGGTGCAGTCACTGTGTACATACATTACATTACTTATCCTGTATTATACTCCAGAGCTGCACTCATTATTCTGCTGGTACAGTCACTGTGTACATACATTACATTACTTATCCTGTATTATACTCCAGAGCTGCACTCATTATTCTGCTGGTACAGTCACTGTGTACATACATTACATTACTTATCCTGTATCATACTCCAGAGCTGTGCTCACTATTCTGCTGGTACAGTCACTGTGTACATACATTACATTACTTATCCTGTACTGATCCTGAGTTACATCCTGTATTATGCTCCAGAGCTGCGCTCACTATTCTGCTGGCACAGTCACTGTGTACATACATTACATTACTTATCCTGTATTATACTCCAGAGCTGCGTTCACTATTCTGCTGGCACAGTCACTGTGTACATACATTACATTACTTATCCTGTATTATACTCCAGAGCTGCACTCACTATTCTGCTGGTGCAGTCACTGTGTACATACATTACATTACTTATCCTGTACTGATCCTGAGTTACATCCTGTATTATACTCCAGAGCTGCGCTCACTATTCTGCTGGTACAGTCACTGTGTACATACATTACATTACTTATCCTGTATTATACTCCAGAGCTGCACTCACTATTCTGCTGGTACAGTCACTGGGTACATACATTACATTACTTATCCTGTATTATACTCCAGAACTGCACTCACTATTCTGCTGGTACAGTCACTGTGTACATACATTACATTATTTATCCTGTATTATACTCCAGAGCTGCGCTCACTATTCTGCTGTTGCAGTCACTGTGTACATACATTACATTACTTATCCTGTATTATACTCCAGAGCTGCGCTCACTATTCTGCTGGTACAGTCACTGTGTACATACATTACATTACTTATCCTGTATTATACTCCAGAGCTGCGCTCACTATTCTGCTGGTACAGTCACTGTGTACATACATTACATTACTTATCCTGTATTATACTCCAGAGCTGTGCTCACTATTCTGCTGGTACAGTCACTGTGTACATACATTACATTACTTATCCTGTATTATACTCCAGAGCTGCGCTCACTATTCTGCTGGTACAGTCACTGTGTACATACATTACATTACTTATCCTGTATTATACTCCAGAGCTGCGCTCACTATTCTGCTGGTGCAGTCACTGTGTACATACATTACATTACTTATCCTGTATTATACTCCAGAGCTGCGCTCACTATTCTGCTGGTACAGTCACTGTGTACATACATTACTTATCCTGTATTATACTCCAGAGCTGCGCTCACTATTCTGCTGGTACAGAAGATCTTGGCAGGCATCTTGGAGCCTGAATAGATATGGCCCATGTAGGCCGTTGTATCACTTATGTCCACCGCCCCATTAATCTTTGTCAAGCTGTCTCAGGCACAAGTCCTTATGTCACGGAAAGTCAGAGCTTACTGTGTGTGAGTGCTCTCACTTACTGAAGACAATGCCGGAGAGGAAGCCAGAAGGTCGGAGCCAGGAACGCCAAACTTTGTTTTATGACATCTCAGGAACATTGGTATTAATTGTATTTGTTTTTACCATTGTCCAGGAACATTCTCAGATCCTGAGGCCTTGTGTCATCTTCAAACTATTGCAAGAACCCGAGATATTTTACTAGATTAGAAAATTTACTGCAGCTACTTTCTCAAGAATTTAAGAGAAGAAACTTCCACATGAGCCAAATGTAAGAAGCAGATGAGTCAAAAACATCAACAAGATCTGAGACACCGAGAGCCTGTGTTGGTTTTAGTAGATGTCATCAGGGGACTATAGGAAACTTTGGTCTTTACAGAGACGGACTAAGGTTAATGGGGTTCCATAATCGGTGGGATTATCTACTCTACCTCAGGGCACCTACTGCAACCAAATTTACCATAATGGCAACAAGCAAACAATTCTATAGGAACTACTGAGATAGTCAAATCAAGGATAGTCAACCCAAGGACTCCCTTTGACCTCTCATGCATGGTTGTCTACCTCTTCAGGTCTTGTAAGATCAGTGTAAACTCTGACCATGTATATATGTTCCCTGGTATCTGGTGGACATCTCGTTGTCTTTCCGGTTTTGATTTAGGCAGGTGAAGGTACCCGGTGGCAACCCGGTAGGTCACCAAAGTTCTGGACCTAAACCCTTATGTTCTCCAAATAATCTGACCCTGGTCTGTACCAAGTTGGAAGTTCAGAAGCAAAGCTTAGTGTGTACGCGTGCTATCAATTGTAGAAGGCAATCCCGGAGAGGAAGCCAGAAGGTCGGAGCCAGGAACGCCAACGTTGGTTTTATATCATCTCAGGAAGATTGGAATTAATTGTATTTGTTTTTAGTATTGTCCAGGAACATTCTCAGATCCTGAGGCCTTGTGTCATCTTCAAACTATTGCAAGAACCCGAGATATTTTACTAGATTAGAAAATTTACTGCAGCGAGTTCCTTCTCAAGAATTTAAGAGAAGAAACTTCCACATGAGCCAAATGTAAGAAGCAGATGAGTTAAAAACATCAACAAGATCTGAGACACCGAGAACCTGTGTTGGTTTTAGTAGATGTCATCAGAGGACTATTGGAAACTTTGGTCTTTACAGAGACGGACTAAGGTTAATGGAGGTCCCATAATTGGTGGGATTATCTACTCTACCTTCACAACCTCATGGCACCTACTGCAACCAAATTTACCATAATGGCGGCATGCAAACAATTCTATAGGAACTACTGGATAGTCAACCCAAGGACTCCCTTTGACTTCTCATGCATGGTTGTCTACCTTTTCAGGTCTTGTAAGATCAGTGTAAACTCTGACCATGTATATATGTTCCCTGGTATCTGGTGGACATCTCGTTGTCTTTCCGGTTTTGATTTTATATCAACTCAGGAAGATTGGAATTAATTGTATTCGTTTTTAGTATTGTCCAGGAACATTCTCAGATCCTCCAGCCTCGTGTCATCATCAAACTATTGAGAAATTTTACTAGATTACATAATCTACAGCAGAGAGTTAAGAATAAGAGTCTATGGTAAGAAGCACACGATTCAAAAACATCAACAAGATCTAAGACACCAAACGCTTGTGCCTGTTTTACTAAGAAGAAGACGAAGAGAAGGACTAAGGGTGATGGAGGTCCCTGGGCAAAAGAACTGATTGAAGCCTCCACCATAGATTTACGACTAAGTAACTCTTGACATGCAATTGCAAGTAAGCCCTAGGAATCCGACCAAAGGAACTTCACAGATATCATACAGACACTTGTCTACTTCTTCAGGTCTTGGATGAGCAGTTAAAACTCTAACCATGTCAATATCTTCCTTGGACCTGTTCTCCCCATCAGAATGGAGGTGGTGGACCTGGGATGTGTGCCCCTTGTGCCCTCCCAATAATGTAACCTCAGTCGTTAACTTGTAGGAACTTCAAGCAAGATGGAACTGGTGGGAGCCATACTCACATGTGACCTCTCCCAACATACCACTCCATAGACCCACAGAAGGTTCAGAAGGTTCAGTAGGCCATGGACTTACTAAGGGTCAATGCTCAATAAATCTTGGACCATACCATTTCTGGGGGTAAGAGGTGAAGTAGGTCCATGTCACCGTCTCTCCAATACAATTTACAAAAGAAACACAAGGGAAAATAAAGTACCTTTAAGTCCACGTAGACCCATACTGCCAGGAAGCCCAATGCTGCCCTGATCTCCTTTTTGACCTGGAAGACCGGGAAGACCTCTTTCACCTGGAAGACCTGTAAAACCCAAAAAAAAGGGGTCTAAATAGATGCAAAATAAACATTCTGACAACCAGAATACATGAGGCAGAAACGTGTACATCACTGTTGTCACTGCCCTTCCCCCACTGTTTTTAGCAGCTCTATATTATATAATAGCACAAGGGACATTATTGTTATTTGTGAATGGGGGACATTCAAACTATTCTGTAGGTGAGAGTGTAGTGGTACCGGCTGGTATTAGCAGTATTTTGGGGCCCCATGTACTTCGGTGTATCTATTATTTTATAGGCCCTACAGCCAATGCAAATGAACAGAGACTCTCGATAGTAGAATTTCCAAAATTCTATTTCAGCAGCGTGAACAACTTCTAAATGTCCAGAGGCGAATGTGATGGCAGCGGCTGCCGACGTATTTACAACATGCTAAATAAACAAGCGCTGAAAAACAACAAATGTTTGACGAGTTGATAGAATTTGTATATTGGCAGAAGAGGGACAGAACATAACACTCTGAAATCAACCGGGTGCAGCCGAGATTATGGGAGCAGCGGGGGTTGTACGGAGACCCCGGGGACAGCACCAGAAAACAGGTGTCTAATACATCCCGGAGCTGGGGAAAAGATTATAGAAGTTATATACTTGTACATAGGGGGCAGTATTATAGTAGTTATATTCTTGTACATAGGAGCAGTATTATAGTAGTTATATTCTTGTACATAGGGGGCAGTATTATAGTAGTTATATTCTTGTACATAGGAGCAGTATTATAGTAGTTATATTCTTGTACATAGGAATAGTATTATAGTAGTTATATTCTTGTACATAGGAGGTAGTATTATAGCAGTTATATTCTTGTACATAGGGGGCAGTATTATAGTAGTTATATTCTTGTACATAGGAGTAGTATTATAGTAGTTATATTCTTGTACATAGCAGCAGTATTATAGTAGTTATATTCTTGTACATAGGAGCAGTATTATAGTAGTTATATTCTTGTACATAGGAGCAGTAGTATAGTAGTTATATTCTTGTACATAGGAATAGTATTATAGTAGTTATATTCTTGTACATAGGAGGTAGTATTATAGCAGTTATATTCTTGTACATAGGGGGCAGTATTATAGTAGTTATATTCTTGTACATAGGAGCAGTATTATAGTAGTTATATTCTTGTACATATGAGCAGTATTATAGTAGTTATATTCTTGTACATAGGAGTAGTATTATCGTAGTTATATTCTTGTACATAGGAATAGTATTATAGTAGTTATATTCTTGTACATAGGAGGTAGTATTATAGTAGTTATATTCTTGTACATAGGAGGTAGTATTATAGCAGTTATATTCTTGTACATAGGAGCAGTATTATAGTAGTTATATTCTTGTACATAGGAGCAGTATTATAGTAGTTATATTCTTGTACATAGGAGCAGTATTATAGTAGTTATATTCTTGTACATAGGAGCAGTATTATAGTAGTTATATTCTTGTACATAGGAGCAGTATTATAGTAGTTATATTCTTGTACATAGGAATAGTATTATAGTAGTTATATTCTTGTACATAGGAGGTAGTATTATAGCAGTTATATTCTTGTACATAGGAGCAGTATTATAGTAGTTATATTCTTGTACATAGGAGCAGTATTATAGTAGTTATATACTTGTACATAGGGAGCAGTATTATAGTAGTTATATTCTTGTACATAGGAGCAGTATTATAGTAGTTATATTCTTGTACATAGGGGGCAGTATTATAGTAGTTATATTCTTGTACATAGGAGCAGTATTATAGTAGTTATATTCTTGTACATAGGAATAGTATTATAGTAGTTATATTCTTGTACATAGGAGGTAGTATTATAGCAGTTATATTCTTGTACATAGGGGGCAGTATTATAGTAGTTATATTCTTGTACATAGGAGTAGTATTATAGTAGTTATATTCTTGTACATAGGAATAGTATTATAGTAGTTATATTCTTGTACATAGGAGGTAGTATTATAGCAGTTATATTCTTGTACATAGGAGCAGTATTATAGTAGTTATATTCTTGTACATAGGAGGTAGTATTATAGTAGTTATATACTTGTACATAGGAGGTAATATTAGTAGCTATATTCTTGTACATAGGAGCAGTATTATAGTAGTTATATTCTTGTACATTGGAGTAGTATTATAGTAGTTATATTCTTGTACATATGAGTAGTATTATAGTAGTTATATTCTTGTACATAGGAGCAGTATTATAGTAGTTATATTCTTGTACATAGGAGCAGTATTATAGTAGTTATATTCTTGTACATAGGAGCAGTATTATAGTAGTTATATTCTTGTACATAGGAGCAGTATTATAGTAGTTATATTCTTGTACATAGGAGCAGTATTATAGTAGTTATATTCTTGTACATAGGAGGTAGTATTATAGTAGTTATATTCTTGTACATAGGGAGCAGTATTATAGTAGTTATATTCTTGTACATAGGAGCAGTATTATAGTAGTTATATTCCTGTACATAGGAGCAGTATTATAGTAGTTATATTCTTGTACATAGGAGGTAGTATTATAGTAGTTATATTCTTGTACATAGGAGTAGTATTATAGTAGTTATACTCTTGTACAGTATTGTCATCTTACGTGTGGTACTGGCTTTACGAAATACAAATGGTTCTTTCTTTGCCATATGAATGATCTGTAGATATTACAATAACACTATTAGAGATTTTTTACTCTTTATCACTTCTCATCGTTACAGGGTATAATTTTTTGAACATTAATCTTATGTATATTAGCCTGGAGTAGTATATACCCCTGCAATATATGATGTTACAGTAAACATAATTGTATTGCCATTCTCCAGTATAGCTAGCGTTATTCTCTATATCTATAGTAGATAGATGGATATATAGACAGATGGATGAAGCAGTCTTGTGTACATATATTGGGGAGGGTCTCTGGTAATTCCCTGTCTTATATTCCCTCTAATTCCCCTCTTATTACGGTAGATTACTTGCAGGATGAGGCGGCCTTGGCTGCTCAGGATCGTATGATGGATGTGACTATCACATGTGGAAGTAGTTTAGTAGTTGCTATAATTTTACACAAAGTGCAGATCGTGCACAGATTGTAATGGACCTGAAATGTTCAGCTGAAATAAACAACATGCCGGGTCCAAGGGCTATTGACAGGTAAAATGAGCAATGGTATGGACTGGTGGGTAATGAATGGGGGGACGGGAGGTAAAAAGAACATTGGCAAGATACGTCATCTGGGTCCGTAATAGATGAGACAAACCAGTTGTGACATGAAGGGTTAAAGTGCCATTGGGTAATTATTTAATATCTCCCACCCACCCTCCACATCTCGGCTTGTCCAAGGATCCCCTATACAACAGAAGATACCATAAAGCCATATGGCAGGGGTGGATCTTTTGCATCGGTGCCCAGAAATTTCAAGATATGCCCCTTAAGGTGACGGTGGGAAGAGGTAAGTAGCAGGTGGTCCTGTAATGAGGCATCCAAGTCAAATCCACACAGACGTACAATCCCAAGGGTTTACTTGGAAGGTATTTGTTTTCCTTGAGGAGAGTCCTACAGGCAATGCTCCCTGGGACATGTATGCAAATTCGTGAAAACTCTCTAGTGACCCCTGTAGGTAGCTGCTCTGTAAGTGCATGTCTGACCAATTGAAGATGCTCAAAACATGACTAGGGATGAAGGGTGTCTCTGGCCTGGATAAAGTTCCTGTTCATATCTCGAGGCCTTTGATTAGGTCTGACTTTGACTTACAGGTGGCCTACTAGAGATGGGCAAACCTCGAAATATTTGTTTCATGAATATTCGTGAGTTTCACCCACCAGTTTCCTTTCAAACTGAATTTGCTCAGTCTGAACCCAAAGTGCTCTTATTATTCTCTGTGATCTCTTCACACCCTACAATATAATATGCAAAGGCGCAGAAACACAATATACACTCACACTCAACTTCCCTCCACTCTCCTTGGCTCCTTCATGGTGTTTGGCTCTCCATTGTGGTCCTCTTTGGTCATCTTCTGACATCCTTTGGCCTCTTGGCTTGTGGTCCCCTTTGGTCATCTTCTGGACTCCTTTGCCCTCTTGGCTTGTGGTCCTCTTTGGTCATCTTCTGGCCTCCTTTGGTCTCTTGGGTTGTGGTCCTCTTTGGTCATCTTCTGGCCTCCTTTGGCCTCTTGGGTTGTGGTCCTCTTTGGTCATCCTCTGGCCTCCTTTGGCCTCTTGAGTTGTGGTCCTCTTTGGTCATCCTCTGGCCTCCTTTGGCTTCTTGGGTTGTGGCCCTCTTTGGTCATCCTCTGGCCTCCTTTGGCCTCTTGGGTTGTGGTCCTCTTTGGTCATCTTCTGGCCTCCTTTGGCCTCTTGGGTTGTGGTCCTCTTTGGTCATCTTCTGGCCTCCTTTGGCTTCTTGGGTTGTGGTCCTCTTTGGTCATCTTCTGACATCCTTTGGCCTCTTGGCTTGTGGTCCCCTTTGGTCATCTTCTGGCCTCCTTTGGCTTCTTGGCTTGTGGTCCTCTTTGGTCATCTTCTGGCCTCCTTTGGCTTCTTGGGTTGTGGTCCTCTTTGGTCATCTTCTGACATCCTTTGGCCTCTTGGCTTGTGGTCCTCTTTGGTCATCTTCTGGCCTCCTTTGGCCTCTTGGCTTGTGGTCCTCTTTGGTCATCTTCTGTCCTCCTTTGGCCTCTTGGGTTGTGGTCCCCTTTGGTCATCCTCTGGCCTCCTTTGGCCTCTTGGGTTGTGGTCCTCTTTGGTCATCTTCTGGCCTCCTTTGGCCTTTTGGGAGAAGTCACGATGCCTGATAAACTATTGTGGCCTGCCTGGGAGTCAGAAGTTCCCAGGACCAGTGACCTCACCCAGAGGCTGGAATATGACTGAAGAAGGCCATGAAGTAGTCCAGCAGAGGTGAGGGACAGTGAGTATCATCGTGAACCTCCATTTCTTATACTCTAAGGTTTGAAGGGACCCCAGACCATAATAGTGATTTGCGGTTGACAAAACCAAACACTATGTGTTCAGTTGAACCCAACTTTTTGAAAAATTTGTAACAAACTGAGCTTGCACACAAACTGGTGTGTTCTTCTCTAGTAGTACCTACCTATTGATGGCTCTAGAAAGACAGTTTCCTTACTCTTTGAGTATGCTAAAGGATAAAATAAATAAACAGATTGGATGTAGACAATATCTACTGAAGCCTTAATGTCTTGATGATACCCAAGAAGATTGTTCTGCTCAAGGTTCTTCTTTTAATATGGATTGTTCATCCCTACCCAATATGATGTCACCAAAGAAAATTCCTTCAAAATTGTAGATAAATTGTTGTCACCTGCTAACCCAGGAAGCCCAGGAAAACCTGGTTCTCCTTCCATTCCTTCATGACCTTGGTCTCCCTTTGGTCCTGGAGGACCTGGAAAAGAAAACAAATTTGGGGTAATTGTCTATCGATAAAGAGTATACAGCAGGATATCACGTTTCATAAGTCATTTCCAGAATAAACATCAGGGCTAAATTTTCATCCTTTAGTAAATTATATACAGAGTTCACCTCCTCCTCCCTCCTCCCTCTCTTAGCATGACACAGCGCATGCCCACCTCTCCCATAGATGTTTATAGTTTTTGCTCTTAAACTTTCCATTGACGTTCCCATCCTATGAATTTTATTTAGCAATTTTCCTATCTGTACTATCATCTATTCCATAAAGTGACGCCCTGTAGACCCCCCACCCCCTCCATCTGAGTCTTTCCCACATGTAACATAGTCCGGGATCAGAAGACGTACTATGAAGGCGCTCTGGCACCCAGAGATGGGAAATCGAAATTAAAATTTTTTACTTTATCGAAACAACACTCATCACTTTCTGTTGTGGTCTCCTTGAACGTTGAAAAGTAAACAGCGCGCCCCGACTGACGACAAGCCCTGTCATAATGTCAATAGGAAAGTGATGGCTCTGGCAGAACATCTCTAACCACAGCGCGCAGCGATCGTGGCGAAGGCCTGAGAAGTGTTGGACTTGTTTTGCTCCAATTACAAATGCGCCTAACATCGCGAGACTTGTATCATGGTGACAGGGTTGTAGGATTATTATGGAATATCTTTCCTTATGGCGTAATTCCCCATGAAAATGGATTGTACTATATACTGGTGTGAGCCAAACACATAGATTACACCGCCATATGTGTCTAATAGGGTTGAGCAGATCTTGAAATTTAAGGATCGATTTTAAAATCCAATTTCCGATCATTTTCCAGCCGATCCTGATCGTGAAATTTGCTCGATCGCCGATCGGGATCCGATCTTTCCCAATCCCGATTGCTCAACCCTAATTGTATATTATATATACAGTAAGGTTGAGCCGATATTGAGTTGTCAAAATCCAATTTCCGATCATTTTCCCGATTGTGAAATTTGCTTGATCGCCGATCTTTTCGGATCCCGATCGCTGAATCCTTGTGTCTAAATAACACAGCCATACTGCCCCCTTTTTGCCCCTATTGGAAACGTTCAACATGAACCACTGTAATAGCCTGTTCGATAAATATATTTCCTAGGTTTGGGTCTCCAGTTAGGCCTGGTTCACATCTGCGTGGGTAATCCATTCGGGGGAGTTCACATGGGGACCCCCCTCCCGAATGGACTACCAAACGCATTTGCAAGCGATAGACAATCCCTCCCGACTAGGCCCATTCATTTGGGCCTAATCCGGAGCGGAGTGCGCGACTGGATGCTGGTCCATTGCATTGGCATCCGGTCGCAGCTACCTGTATTTTGGACTGGAACCTGAGGTGGCCTCAGGTCCAAAAAACCCCATCTGAACTTACCCTTAGACCATCAGGAACCATGCACTAAGGGGCTGATTTGTCAAGACCGCCATTTTCTATTCCAATCTTGATAATCCCTGAACCACTAGAGTTTGCACCAAGTTTATCACAAAGTGCAACTTTCAAGGTCCATGGAACCCAAACAGAAATCTACGGCAAACTGTGCGCTGGCGTAGATTACTGACTGAAATGGTGATAAATCTGGATCTACCACACATTGAAGAGACCCCATATATTATAATAGCAGTTCTGGTTTGTGCTGAATAAGTTTGGACCGATACTAACCCTTGGTTCACATCTGTGTTGGTAATCCATTGGAGGAGTCTGCATAAGGATCCCCTGAACGGAATACCGAGCACATTTGCAATAATAGTCTATGGGGTCCGTGTGCTTTCACTGCATATCGATCGCTTGCAAATGCGTTTGGTAGTCCATTCGAGGGGTCCCCATGCGGACTCCCCCAAATGGATTACCAACGCAGATGTGAACGAGACCTAAATGGAGATCCAAACTTAGGAAATATTTGTTATACTTCAACATAAAATAGGCACATCCTGTGCCGGACAAGGGTATCGCAAAAGAATGAGCACGTTGCTTCTTTCTCCGGGAGCCGGAACAAATGGCTCCTGGAAAAAAGAACTGATCTGCTCCCATTGATTTCAATGGGAGTTGTCTTTTTGGTCAGGATTTTGAAGCAGATACAGCCTCAAAATCCTGACAAAAAAAACCCGTGCAAACTTACCCTAAAGGTGATCACCAAGTGAATGTAGAGACTATCCAAAATTGAGGATCCCTGCAAAGATTTGCCATCATATCTTTGTACGGCCCCTATATAGATAAGTAGACAAATATACAGTATCTTTGAGCTCCTTTAGTTACCAGAACAGAGGAACAACTCTGCCCCCTCCTACATCTACACCGAATAGAGGCCTCTGCAAACCCCACCAAAAAAAAAAATGAAGCAAACAGCAATGAAATGTGAACTGATCGGCAGATAGAACATGTTTCAGAAGTGGACACCATCCAAGAAGTTCTCTTGTCTTCGCCGTAAGTGCCTTCAGCCTTCAGTTTGGACGCAGTCAACATAAAATAAGAAGGAGTCCAAGAAAAGCTAAAATTCATTGAAGAGAGGGGAGGGAGGACACGCATCGCCTCGGGCCAGAGCTTTCATATAAAGGCCGAGCCACCACAAATCTCAGGTTTATCATCTTCATGTAAATACAAAAACATCAGTTCACAACCCGGTTACCAAAATATGTTGAAGAATTCTTGACACACCACAAGACAAAGGAGATTGAGATGGAATCAGAAGATAAGGAGGGTTAAGAAAGTAATTTCATGGGTCGTTACTAGAGATGAGTGAGTAGTACTCGATCGAGTAGGTCGACGGTATTCGAAATACTCGTACTCGATCGAGTACCACTCGCTGTTCGAAGTTAGGATTCGATGCAGAACCAGCGTTGATTGGCAGAATGCTATACATTGCCAATCAGCGCTGGTTCTTCTCTTACCTTTCTCCCTGCGCAGTGTCCCGCATCCTCTTCCGGCTCTGAATTCACTCTGCCAGGCATCGGGCCAGGGCAGAGCCGACTGCGAATGTCCGCTTGTAGTGCGCGCATGCGCGGTCGGCTCTGCCCAGGCCCGATGCCTGGCAGAGTGAATTCAAGGCCGGAAGAGGACTTGGGGAGAAGAATCCAGCCCGACCCTCATTCATGGACTTGGTAAGTAGAATTTGATTGAATGTTGCCTACTCCTGAAACGAGCTACTCCCCCCATAGACTATACTGGGGTTCGAAACCCGTTCGAACAGTGAGCGGCTGTTCGAATCGGATTTCGAACCCCGAACATTTTAGTGTTCGCTCATCTCTAGTCGTTACAAAAATGACTTTAATATGTGAAGGGTGACTGGTGGTGGGTCTCCTGAGATCGAGATGGTGCCTTGGTTAGGGTTGAGCCGATCTTGAGATTTCAAGATCGATTTTAAAATCTAATTTCCAACCAATCGCGATTGTGAAATTTGCTCGATCACCGATTGGAATCTGATCCTTTCCGATCCCGATCGCTCAACCCTAGTCAATGCTTCTCTATGGGAAAAGTCACTTTTAGGGTTGAGCTGATCTTGAGATTTCAAAATCCGATTTCGGATCATTTTCCAGCCGATCTCGATCCCAATCGCGATCGTGAAATTTGCTCGATCACCGATTGGAATCCGATCCTTTCCGATCCCGATCGCTCAACCCTAGTCAATGCTTCTCTATGGGAAAAGTCACTTTTAGGGTTGAGCCGATCTTGAGATTTCAAAATCCGATTTCGGATCATTTTCCAGCCGATCTCGATCCCAATCGCGATCGTGAAATTTGCTCGATCACCGATCGGAATCTGATCTTTTCCGATCCCGATTGCTCAACCTTAGCCATGGTCAACCATAAACAGAGAACTGAAGATCTCTGAAGTCCACTGGTCGTAGTCGATATCTAGGGACAGTATAGCAGAATTCCTGTAATCCAGAATTAACTGGGCCATGGCTGCCGCCAGATTCTCCAATACTCTGCATTACCGGAAGGCAATCGATGTACACACGGTCGGTCGTCCTGTATTATCTGTTTTTGGCTTTTGGGGCCATAGGTACAATCTGCTTATGGACGAACAAAAAAATCTGCTGCCTCATTACACGAGCGCCGGTGAATGACGCCGTCCTGCCAAGAGCTCTGTTTTTAGTTTTCTGGCAATCGTTTCCGTGTTATGAATATTCAACATAAAATTGAGAAAACTCAGCCATGGAAAGAAAAAAATCTCCTGAAGGAAAACACGAGGAGAGCGTCAGATACTTTAAACTCGGTGGGAGAACTTCTCCATTTTACGGTGGTGGAAATAATGTAGAAGTTCTCCACCTAATTAGAAGCCGACGGAGATGCCAAAAAGTGGATGTTGTCTCCTTCCCTGGGTACTCATAAGCCTGCAGCATATGGGGCTTTATGGGGAACTCCGCCGAGTCCTGGAAACAGTAAACATGTAGGACGGCCATATGTGTTGTAGAATGAGTAGTGCCGGGCGCCAGGTGTAACAAATAATCAGCCCAAGGTGTGATATTGTGTATATTATACATTATAGAGAACAGTATGAATTACACTTATGGAGTAGATTGTAATGTACATACAGCTGATACATTGTACATAGGCAATATATAGATAGATACATATATGAGATGAATGGATGGATGGATAAATAGATAGATAGATAGATAGATAGATAGATAGATAGATAGATAGATAGATAGGAGATAGATAGGTAGATAGATAGATAGATAGATAGATAGATAGATGATAGGTATATAGATAGGAGATAGATAGATAGATAGATAGATAGATAGATAGATAGATAGATAGATAGGAGATAGATAGGTAGATAGATAGATAGATAGATAGATAGATAGATATGAGATAGATAGATAGATAGATAGATAGATAGATAGATAGATATGAGATAGATAGATAGATAGATAGATAGATAGATGATAGATAGATAGATAGATAGATAGATAGATAGATAGGAGATAGATAGATAGATAGATAGATATGAGATAGATAGATAGATAGATAGATAGATAGATAGATAGATAGGAGATAGATAGATAGATAGATAGATAGATAGATAGATAATAGATAGATAGATAGATAGATAGATAGATAGATAGGAGATAGATAGATAGATAGATAGATAGGAGATAGATAGATAGATAGATAGATAGATAGATAGGAGATAGATAGATAGATAGATAGATAGATAGATAGATGATAGATAGATAGATAGATAGATAGATAGATAGGAGATAGATAGATAGATAGATAGATAGATATGAGATAGATAGATAGATAGATAGATAGATAGATAGATAGGAGATAGATAGATAGATAGATAATAGATAGATAGGAGATAGATAGATAGATAGATAGATAGATAGATATGAGATAGATAGATAGATAGATAGATAGATAGATAGATAGGAGATAGATAGATAGATAGATAGATAGATAGATAGATAGGAGATAGATAGATAGATAGATAGATAGATAGATAGATAGATAGGAGATAGATAGATAGATAGATAGATAGATGATAGATAGATAGATAGATAGATAGATAGATAGATAGGAGATAGATAGATAGATAGATAGATAGATAGATAGATGATAGATAGATAGATAGATAGATAGATAGATAGATATTACTGTCCGTAGGTGACCTTTCTCCGCACATAGCTATGGGCTTGTTAGATATCTGGCGCTGACATTCTCCTGTGGATTATGGAGGTGACACGGAGTGCACAGACACACAACAGACGCCACGTGCACCATCTGTCCTCCAGCTTGTAGCTGTAATGTTCTTCATATCTATCTTGTGCCCAGATCTGCGGATCATGGATCTCTTTTATTCAAGTGTTCCTTCACTATTCACCTCATGTGACCCACCACCGCCGTCTCCCTGCACACACACCCGATATATTCCTCCTCCGCCACCTCCAGGATACTGGGAGGTCTTTGAAGTTCTCTAAAGGTAGAATAAATCCCCAGTAGGTATAAATTCAACCAAGATGTTTAAAATCAGCATGGCGGCCATTAAAGCTCCTACAGAGATTGTGACCCAGTTTTCCCGAATTCCTGCTTAGCAGGTGGAGAGTCAGTAAAAGTCCTCAGCCGGCCATACTCAGAAGTCTTATGTCACCCAAAATGGGCCATTTTGGCCGATGATACTTTACAAAAATACCATAAAAGTCCATTCAGGACAACCAATGGTAGACCTGTGCCCAAAGGAGATCAGCTGGTTGGCTTTTCGATTTCCGATCATTTTCCAGCCGATCCCGATCATGAAATTTGCTCGATTGCTGATCGGGATCCGATCTTTCCCAATCCCGATCGCTCAACCCTAGTCAATGCTTCTCTATGGGAAAAGTCACTTTTGGGGTTGAGCCGATCTTGAGATTTCAAAATCTGATTTGCGATCATTTTCCAGCCGATCCCAATCGTGAAATTTGATCGATCGCTGATCGGGATCCGATTTTTCCTGATCCCAATCGATCAACCCTACTCTTTACAAAAATGCCACATACGTCTTTTGTAAGTGCTGACAGCAGACATTTTTTCTATCAAGAGAACATCTGTAGAGTTAGATATGTGTTGGGTGGCCGTTGGCCAAAAATCAGTATTTGGCATGAAAGGCAAAATTGGTAATTATAAGCCCATTTTTTGGCCCGACCAGGCAGTTTTGATGTTAATGTTGATAGCAGGATGGTTAGTATGAATAGTCGCATCTTGGCTCTCCAAAATTCAATGAGTACAGTCAGCTTCAGTTTCTACATTTGTCTGGTCCTCACCCCTGGTCTGTCCCGAGACCTCTTGGTACAATGCACCCGACAGAGAATTTATGCCAGATGCTATTGTATGGTACACCAGGTTGACTACTTGAAGACTTCTAGCCATGGTGTGACCCTTACTAATGGTATAGAGCAGGATTCATGACTTTTAGAAGGTGGTGGGACCCTATTAGATGTGAGATTGGTATATATAATCAATATAAAAAGTATTGCCCTTAACTTTTTGTTAAAGCGGTCCATTGTTATCCCATTCTGCTGCCCATTTTCTACCAAATTTTATCCCATCTTTATCTGACAGTGATATGGTTTTGCCTTTGGTACTAGGTTCTTATGATGGTATAACATCCATGGTGCCACTGCCAACATCTTGGAGGCCACATATAGAGAAGATGAGGACCCTTGGTTTTGACTTGGATACTAGGTTCTTGTAACATTATGGCATTCTTGGTGCTACTGCCAACATCTTGGAAACCACACATAGGGAGGCTGAGGACTATGTACTAGATACTCTGGTTTTGACTTGGTTATTAGGTTCTTATGATGGGATAACATCCATGGTGCTACTGCCAACATCTTGAAGGCCACATATAGAGAGGTTGAGGATCATGGTTTTGACTTGGATAGTAGGTTCTTATGATGGGATAACATCCATGGTGCCACTGCCAACATCTTGGAAACCACATATAGGGAGGTTGAGGACTATGCACTAGATACTCTGGTTTTGACTTGGTTATTAGGTTCTTATGATGGGATAACATCCATGGTGCCACTGCCAACATCTTGAAGGCCACATATGGAAAGGTTGAGGAGCATGGTTTTGACTTGGGTACTAGGTTCTTATGATGGGATAACATCCATGGTGCAACTGCCAACATCTTGGAAATCACATATAGGGAGGTTGAGGACTATGCACTAGATACTCTGGTTTTGACTTGGTTATTAGGTTCTTATGATGGGATAACATCCATGGTGCCACTGCCAACATCTTGAAGGCCACATATGGAGAGGTTGAGGACCATGATTTTGACTTGGATACTAGGTTCTTATGATGGGATAACATCCATGGTGCTACTGCCAACATCTTGGAAACCACATATAGGGAGGTTGAGGACTATGCACTAGATACTATGGTTTTGACTTGGGTACTAGGTTCTTGTGATGGTATTTTTGGTACTACTGCCAAAATTTTGAAAGCCACATACAGGGAGATTGAGGACCATGGTAGGTGCTATGGCATTGACTTGTGTACTATGTCCTTGTGATGGTATGGCATCCTTACATCCATGGAGCAACATGTAGGGTGACTAAGGGCCACACATGTCTTCTGAACCTTTGGTTGAGTGACACGTGAATAAATATATGATGTAGTCAGAACGATAAACCGAATATATCAGGAGGCCAAGTCAGCGTGTTATCTGCTATCCCCTCGTAAAGTGGAACCAGAAGACGTAGAGGACAATTACATCCACATCTGGAAGTCTAACATAACTCTGATACGATCTAAGCACACCATGGCTTACATGTTGGATGGCCCGGGGGTTGTGAATACTGGACGCGTTTCATTGGATCTGACACGGCATTAAAAAACATAAAAAGCAGTAACGATAGTTCATGACATATCACTGCTCTAATGACTCCGATTCCATCAGTAAGACAGTCCTCTAGTCTTGAGATGTCATTTCAGGTCTTGCGGGTGGGCAACCAAGACAATAGATCTAAGTATATCTAAGTCCCATGTAATATCTTAGACCCATCTTGGAAAATTCCTAAAACACAGAGACAACTTGATCTCCAGTGTTTCCATATGTTGGCTGTCAACGGGCTCTGTGGGTTTGGTCAAAATCCCAGCGTTGGTGTAATTGTCCTCATCCCTGGTGGTGGTAGTAACAGAAGAACGCTAAAATGTTTCATCTAATTCTTCATGTAGGTCGAGAGAAAACTTACTGGAATCCTGATACAGTGTATCTTTGTTAAATATGATATAGAATCAGAGATGTACATGGTTACAATCATGGTCTAATGTATATACATGTATTAGGAGGGCTTAAAGGGATTGTCCCCAGAACCAGCATATCACCCCAGCCCAGCAGATAGATAGGTTACTGTCACCAGACCCAGCATATCACCCCAGCCCTGCAGATAGATAGGTTACTGTCACCAGTACCAGTATATCACCCCAGCCCTGCAGATAGATAGGTTACTGTCACCAGAACCAGCATATCACCCCAGCCCTGCAGATAGATAGGTTACTGTCACCAGTACCAGCATATCACCCCAGCCCTGCAGATAGATAGGTTAGTGTCACCAGACCCAGCATATCACTCCAGCCCTGCAGATAGATAGGTTAGTGTCACCAGACCCAGCATATCACCCCAGCCCCGCAGATAGATAGGTTAGTGTCACCAGAACCAGCACATCACCCCAGCCCTGCAGATAGATAGGTTACTGTCACCAGAACCAGCACATCACCCCAGCCCTGCAGATAGATAGGTTACTGTCACCAGAACCAGCATATCACCCCAGCCATGCAGATAGATAGGTTACTGTCACCAGAACCAGCATATCACCCCAACCCTGCAGATAGATAGGTTAGTGTCACCAGAACCAGCACATCACCCCAGCCCTGCAGATAGATAGGTTACTGTCACCAGAACCAGCATATCACCCCAGCCCTGCAGATAGATAGGTTACTGTCACCAGAACCAGTATATTACCCCAGCCCTGCAGATAGATAGGTTACTGTCACCAGAACCAGTATATCACCCCAGCCCTGCAGATAGATAGGTTAGTGTCCCCCAGCCCTGCAGATAGATAGGTTATTGTCACCAGAACCAGTATATCACCCCAGCCCTGCAGATAGATAGGTTAGTGTCACCAGACCCAGCATATCACCCCAGCCCTGCAGATAGATAGGTTACTGTCACCAGACCCAGCATATCACCCCAGCCCTGCAGATAGATAGGTTACTGTCACCAGAACCAGCATATCACCCCAGCCCTGCAGATAGATAGGTTAGTGTCACCAGTACCAGTATATCACCCCAGCCCTGCAGATAGATAGGTTACTGTCACCAGACCCAGCATATCACCCCAGCCCTGCAGATAGATAGGTTACTGTCACCAGAACCAGTATATCACCCCAGCCCTGCAGATAGATAGGTTAGTGTCCCCAGAACCAGCATATCACCCCAGCCCTGCAGATAGATAGGTTACTGTCACCAGAACCAGCATATCACCCCAGCCATGCAGATAGATAGGTTACTGTCACCAGAACCAGCATATCACCCCAGCCCTGCAGATAGATAGGTTACTGTCACCAGACCCAGCATATCACCCCAGCCCTGCAGATAGATAGGTTAGTGTCACCAGAACCAGCACATCACCCCAGCCCTGCAGATAGATAGGTTACTGTCACCAGAACCAGCATATCACCCCAGCCCTGCAGATAGATAGGTTACTGTCACCAGAACCAGTATATTACCCCAGCCCTGCAGATAGATAGGTTACTGTCACCAGAACCAGTATATCACCCCAGCCCTGCAGATAGATAGGTTAGTGTCACCAGAACCAGTATATCACCCCAGCCCTGCAGATAGATAGGTTACTGTCACCAGAACCAGCATATCACCCCAGCCCTGCAGATAGATAGGTTACTGTCACCAGAACTAGTATATTACCCCAGCCCTGCAGATAGATAGGTTAGTGTCACCAGAACCAGTATATCACCCCAGCCCTGCAGATAGATAGGTTAGTGTCCCCCCAGCCCTGCAGATAGATAGGTTATTGTCACCAGAACCAGTATATCACCCCAGCCCTGCAGATAGATAGGTTAGTGTCACCAGAACCAGCATATCACCCCAGCCCTGCAGATAGATAGGTTAGTGTCACCAGTACCAGCATATCACCCCAGCCCTGCAGATAGATAGGTTACTGTCACCAGAACCAGCATATCACCCCATCCCTGCAGATAGATAGGTTACTGTCACCAGAACCTGTATATCACCCCAGCCCTGCAGATAGATAGGTTAGTGTCCCCAGAACCAGCATATCACCCCAGCCCTGCAGATAGATAGGTTACTGTCACCAGAACCAGCACATCACCCCAGCCCTGCAGATAGATAGGTTACTGTCACCAGAACCAGCATATCACCCCAGCCATGCAGATAGATAGGTTACTGTCACCAGAACCAGCATATCACCCCAGCCCTGCAGATAGATAGGTTACTGTCACCAGACCCAGCATATCACCCCAGCCCTGCAGATAGATAGGTTATTGTCACCAGAACCAGCACATCACCCCAGCCCTGCAGATAGATAGGTTACTGTCACCAGAACCAGCATATCACCCCAGCCCTGCAGATAGATAGGTTACTGTCATCAGAACCAGTATATTACCCCAGCCCTGCAGATAGATAGGTTACTGTCACCAGAACCAGTATATCATCCCAGCCCTGCAGATAGATAGGTTAGTGTCCCCCCAGCCCTGCAGATAGATAGGTTATTGTCACCAGAACCAGTATATCACCCTAGCCCTGCAGATAGATAGGTTAGTGTCACCAGAACCAGTATATCACCCCAGCCCTGCAGATAGATAGGTTAGTGTCACCAGTACCAGCATATCACCCCAGCCCTGCAGATAGATAGGTTAGTGTCACCAGACCCAGCATATCACCCCAGCCCTGCAGATAGATAGGTTACTGTCACCAGAACCAGTATATCACCCCAGCCCTGCAGATAGATAGGTTAGTGTCACCAGAACCAGTATATCACCCCAGCCCTGCAGATAGATAGGTTACTGTCACCAGAACCAGTATATCACCCCAGCCCTGCAGATAGATAGGTTAGTCTCCCCAGAACCAGTATATCACCCCAGTCCTGAAGATAGATAGGTTAGTGTCACCTGAATTAAACAATGATTTCCCAGTTGTTGACATATCATTATTTTTGTTAACATGCAAATGACCTCTGTGGGTTTACCTCTTTGGAGTGATGACAGCACCCTCAATGCTCCTAAGAACTCATCTGTATATTCACAAAAACTGCAATGGAGGTTGATTCACAAGGGTAAAACACCATTTCATTCAGGTGACCCTATTCTATTTATGTACAGGTTCTGGTGGCACACTTGCTTAAAAGAGGTAAATACTGGTGGCTGAATTATTAGGGAGGCCCCAAATATAACTCTCACAACTCCCAGTGATTGGAGATATCCGGGGGCTCATGGCCACCATGGGAACAACTCTTCTTCAATTTGTATTAGGATTGTTAACTTAGCTTACAGCAGTTAAGTGTTACATGAGATTGCTGGGATTTCCTGCTGTGAGAGGGGAAAACTGCCTTAGTTATTGGTTTACATGGCAAAATTTGATTCCAGTGCAGTTTTTTCACTAGCCCCCCATCATTTCTGAGCAGCCGGTGCAGTTAGTTTTGGTGCCTGATATGTTAACTAGATTCTCTAATACAAGTGGGTGGTATCAAACAGGAACAGGAAAGGGGGCGTGACTCACCCAATTGTCATCAGATGGTCTATTTAACATAGCAGGCACCAAAGCTAACTGCACTGATTGCTCAGGGATGGTGGGGGCTAGAGGAAAAATTTCAACTATGCTGGAATCAGCAGAGCAGCGACTATTAGAGGATGGAAAGCGCTCCAGCTGGTGGAGTTGGTGAAAAGTCCTCTTTATATATCCAGATCTTTAAGTAATTGACATAAGACAAGGACCTACCTCGAACTAACGTGATGTTTTTTAAGGCTATCGAGTGCTCCCAGTCTTTCAGCCGCAGATCTTCAGTCACGTTATTGATAAGCGCCATCTCATGCTTTAGCTGCTGTTCCATCACAATATGGAGAAGTCTCATCTGTCTGGTGTCTTCGGATACATTGGTTATGTGACCCTGAAGTTCCTGTATCCTTGAATGGTGGATTCCTATGTCATAGGAAAAAGTCCCGTTGATAGCATTCAAGGTGACCATCAAGTCACTTATCTGCTCATTCAGTCCCTCCACCTTAGTGGTCAAAGTCTTTAACATGGTGTCATGGTGACTCCATACGTACCGACTGTTGTTGACTTCTGCTGACAGTCTATAGATGTCTAAACTGTGGGTGTCACTAATCTGGTTTAGGCTTCCACCAAAACTTGAGACGATTGTGTCAGTTTTGGAGGCCAAGTCTTGAACCCCATTGAGGTTCTTCTCAAGTTTTTGCAAGGATTCTGTCAACTGAAACAATGAGTCTGTGTGGTTCTGGAAGAGGTCCTGCAGCTTCCAGATATGGTCCATGAAGTCTCCCTTGAAGGAGAGCTGCATGAGCTTAAACTGAAGGTCCCTGTAGCTCTCGTTCAGACGATTGACGTTGCTTGTGAGCACCTTTAGATCTTCGGGGGCACTTTGAGGTCTTGATACTGAAATAAAAACAAAAGCTATAAGAGCAATGAATGAAACATTATATGAGAGAGCTGAATACAAAGCACCAAACCCCCTGCACAGACAACAACACCAAGTGATGCAATAAGAATGATAGAAGATCTCTCTATAAGCTTGGCAAGCAGAACTAGGAGCAAAGCTGGAGGGATCACAGAAGTCACATGGAACATTACTGCCACAAGTCACCTGTATGTGATGTAATAACCAATGTAGTGTATTATGCATGTAGTATGACATCACTGTGTGTATTATCCTGTACTGTGACATCACTGTGTGTATTATCCAGTACTGTGACATCACTGTGTATTATCTCTGTACTGTGACATCACTGTGTGTATTATCCTGTACTGTGACATCACTGCGTGTATTATCCTGTACTGTGACATCACTGTGTGTATTATCTCTGTACTGTGACATCACTGTGTGTATTATCTCTGTACTGTGACATCACTGTGTGTATTATCCCTGTACTGTGACATCACTGTGTGTATTATCCTGTACTGTGACATCACTGTGTGTATTATCCTGTACTGTGACATCACTGTGTGTATTATCTCTGTACTGTGACATCACTGTGTGTATTATCCCTGTACTGTGACATCACTGTGTGTATTATCTCTGTACTGTGACATCACTGTGTGTATTATCCTGTACTGTGACATCACTGTGTATTATCCTGTACTGTGACATCACTGTGTGTATTATCCCTGTACTGTGACATCACTGTGTGTATTATCCCTGTACTGTGACATCACTGTGTGTATTATCTCTGTACTGTGACATCACTGTGTGTATTATCCTGTACTGTGACATCACTGTGTGTATTATCCTGTACTGTGACATCACTGTGTGTATTATCCCTGTACTGTGACATCACTGTGTGTATTATCCCTGTACTGTGACATCACTGTGTGTATTATCCTGTACTGTGACATCACTGTGTGTATTATCCTGTACTGTGACATCACTGTGTGTATTACCTCTGTACTGTGACATCATTGGGCACATGTATGGTTACATATATATGTTTCAGTGAATGGAGAAGGAGTTTGGTTGCTCGGCCTTGTATAATCTCAGTCCCGTGGATTTGGTATAGAAATAGTATGTGACCCCTGGCCGACATCCACAACACACTGTAGACCTGAGACTCTAGTTCAGCAATAACATTTCCTCTACAATCCTCTCTTAGATAAATGAAGGACAAGGTTGAGCGGAGGAGCTGGACACCTTCTGGAGGCTTCCTTGTCCCTCATGTGATGTTTCGTTACTGATCCCGGGTACGGAACTCATTATTTTCCCAATCAATAACGCCTCATGGAGTCCGAGCAGCCGAGGTTACTACTTCTACTTTGTTGTGAAGCCAGGGGGATTAGGTTATTTAAGTTGAGATAGAAAAACAAGGAAGAAAAGAAGAAGGCCCGAGATTCCTCAGGAACATTGTCTGACCTAATCCGAAGCAGGAGTCACATGTCGGCCAGCCTGGCCGGGCTCCAGATACAATTAATGTATATCTTCTGTGAAATATGGCGAAATTTGTACTCGAGCTGTTTCCAAGTTTCGCTGATTTATTTTGACATGTTATTGCTGGACTTGCTCTGTGCGGCCAGGATGTAGCATCCTATTATTTATCCTATACTTGTCTATAAGACGTTTAGGTTGTCCTCATGGGTACTATAGAAGGTATTATCCAATGTCTGATGGTCAAAGTTCCATCAACTGTATCCATTTTCACTCCTAAACGTATTCAGAACGTTCCCCTGGGCCCCTCCGACCGACCGTTTCACTCTCTTACCTCATTACTTTTGGACTTACAGATGCCCGCGCCTCTTCCCATCATGTTTGGGTTAAAGGGTGACTTTGCTTTCGACTTGTGCTCATATGGTCGCCAAATGTGACCGACGTGAAAAGTGCAAATCACTGTATCCAATGTGAGCTTATTAAGTCTATGTGCAGCCGCAACCATCCTGTGTGTCCTGCACTGCCATTACTACTGTCTACAGTATCATGTGTGACAACGTTGCTATATAGTATCACCGTCCCCACGTACATGATACTATAGACAGTAGTAACAGTAATTCCTGTACAATGTATCAGCCTATACTTCCTCATTGTAGGTGCAGGACACACAGGATAGTTGTTTCCTTCCATACTGCAAAGACATACTGATAGGGGAAAAAATTCTGCCCATGATCTTAGAAGGTAACTTTTCACTGCTTTTCCCCTCCACCGTGTACGCAGTTGCCCTAAGGCCTACACAAAGGAGGTCCTATACTTACTTTGTACACATCAGCTTTCCTCATGGGAGGAGTCCACGTTCCTCGTGGGTGGAGTTAACATGCTTTAGGCTTTTCTCCACAGCCACCACGACAAAGAAAGGAGAGAAGAACCAGCTAAGCGTTATGCCAGCCTTCGCTCAAACAAGGGACGGAAGGTGGAGTTTATTACCCAAAACAAAAACAGGGTCCCAAATCCAAAACTGAATTTGGGACAGTATCCCCTTTCCTCATGGGTGGTTTAATATTTAAAGCTCCTCCTCTGTACAGACACCTTCACCAATGAAAGGGCAACCAGCTGAAGGGTTATACTATCCTGTTCTATAACTAAGGCCTGGTTCACATCTGCGTTTGGTAATCCGTTTGGGGACCCCCCGAATGGAATACTGAACGGAGAGAGGAGAGCTTATGAGAGCACACGGACCCCATAGACTATAATGGGGTCCATGTGCTCTCCAAGCGGTGTCCGCATGGAACATACGGACAATAAAGTACTTGTGATCTACTTTTATGTCTGGTGCAGGCAGCGCGCGGAAAGCACACGGACCCCATTATAGTCTATGGGGTCCGTGTGCTTTCGTTGCACACCACTTGCTAATCGGGGGTCCCCATGTGGACTTCTCGAACGGATTACCAAACGCAGATGTGAACCAGGCATTAGGTGGAAGGTAGAACTTACGTACCACCAGAGGGAGGGCCTTACTTCTGCTACGGTCCCTTGTATAAGCTATGTATAGAGGCAGTGCTGCTTTGCCATGGGGCCCAAATAGAGAGGAGACACAAGCGGGGAACGAGAACCCAAGGATATTCTACCCTTGGAAATTGGGAACCTGATTAGAAGTTGGGCACCATGGTGACTTCCACTAGGGGCCATACATGTAGTCACACGCTCCTTAGTCATCTGCATGTTGTGTGCGGTTGCGCTGTAGCTAAAATGATTAATCTGCTTTTATAGCTTGTGAATACCCATTAACTTACGAGGTCGGGATAATGGGATCGGTTTTGGATACAGGGACATGTCCAGGAACAACCGCAGCCAAGGAAAAGCCATTAAACCCTACAAATGGATTTGGAAAAATCAGGAAAGTTGGAAACAAACACATCATATGGCAGTGACATAAGGAACATCTCAGCTGTCTGAAAAGACTCCAGGATCTCAGGCCCTGACCAAGGAAGCATCAAAAATGGTGGCTGAAGGGCGCTCATCACTAGATCCTGCTCTTCTGAGATAGTTGTGGGGGGTCGAAAGTGAACGTCCACCCCATTGTGGATTGTCAATGTAAATAAGTCTAACAATCTGTTTTTCATAATTACTTAAAGGGGATTTTTCATCACCTCCACCATCTTCAACTCCTTGAATCCTTTAATAGGCACTGATCCACTGATTCCAGCACAGTTGGAATTTCTTCTCTAGCCCCCACCGTTCCTGAGCAGTCACTGCTGTTAGTTTCAGCACCCATTAGGCTGAGTAGACTCTCTACTGCTAGGTGGGCGGTCCTGGGATGGAGCAGGTAGTCTGAGACCGCCCACCATACAATACAGATGTTGCAACTAACAGGACTGATTGCGCTGGAACGGTAGAGGCTAGAGAAATAATTCCAACTGCGCCGGAATCAGTGGAGGGAGGGCTATGGAAGGATGGAGATGGCGGAAGAGGTGAAAGATACTCTTTAATCTAGCTTTATAGTAGTCAGATAATACTTTATCCTGATACAGAGCTCCAAATCCTCTACGCAGATGTAGAGTGAAGCAGTATGAATCTGATGGCGCTCACACTACCCCGATCTCAATAATACAATCCTATGCAGCTCCTGAGCTCCCTCTAGTGGCGGTTGGAGGAAAATGGTTGTTGAAGGTTCTTTACGGTTACAGCAGTGAAGCTGTAGAATAACCTGTCATAAGTGGCGATAGTATCAAGTATAACATCTGGTGGCGGTATTAGTAGATGGGGGTGGTGATGATGGTAGGAGGAACTCAAAATGGTTTTTTGAAGGTTCTTTACAGTAAGAGCGGTAAAGCTTCAGGGTAGTAAAGGGGTCAGTTACATAAATGGTTATTGCTCCTGATGGATTCATCTAGGGGCCCCTGTAATAGTTTAAGAGTCTTCTACCATTGTTTGGTTGCCCCCCACCCCCTTTAATATCGGCCCTGCTGGTGTTCATCTGGTAACGGTTGCCCCTTCCACCGTCCGCCAATCGCCAGGAACACGACTCCTCTGCGCAGCTCTATCAAACCGTACACAGAAACAAGAGGAGCCGCGTCCAGCCAGGAATCTTTAATGTAGCCGGGCGCAGCGCCAGCCCCGCAGAAAACGTGTTATGTGATTTACTGAGATTGCCTTAACCCCTGCCAAGGGGAAACCGGACTAAAGACATACAGATGTAGCAGAGCCGAGACTGACAAATAAATAAAGCCTTAGCTGGTCAGGTGGAGAAAGGTTACCATTCTTAGATGTAGCAGAGCTAACTTTGTCAACCGCAGTAAGGATGAATTTGTCAGCAGATTGCAAGAAGCCAAAGCTGTAGGATGTAGCAGAGCCGAGAATGTAGATGTAGCAGTGCTGAAAAATTAGATGTAGTAGGGCTGAGAATGTAGATGTAGCAGAGCCGAGAATGCAGATGTAGCAGAGCCGAGAATGCAGATGTAGCAGAGCCGAGAATGCAGATGTAGCAGAGCCGAGAATGCAGATTTAGTAGTGCTGAGAATGTAGATGTAGCAGAGCCGAGAATGCAGATGTAGCAGAGCCGAGAATGCAGATTTAGCAGTGCTGAGAATGTAGATGTAGCAGTGCTGAGAATGCAGATGTAGCAGAGCCGAGAATGCAGATGTAGCAGTGCTGAGAATGTAGATGTAGCAGTGCTGAGAATGTAGATGTAGTAGTGCTGAGAATGTAGATGTAGTAGTGCTGAGAATGTAGATGTAGCAGTGCTGAGAATGTAGATTTAGTAGTGCTGAGAATGTGTATGTAGCAGTGCTGAGAATGTAGATGTAGTAGTGCTGAGAATGTAGATGTAGCAGTGCTGAGAATGTAGATGTAGCAGAGCTGAGAATGTAGATGTAGCAGAGCTGAGAATGTAGATGTAGCAGAGCTGAGAATGTAGATGTAGCAGAGCTGAGAATGTAGATGTAGCAGAGCTGAGAATGTAGATGTAGCAGAGCCGAGAATGTAGATGTAGTAGTGCTGAGAATGTAGATGTAGCAGAGCTGAGAATGTAGATGTAGTAGAGCTGAGAATGTAGATGTAGTAGTGCTGAGAATGTAGATGTAGCAGTGCTGAGAATGTAGATGTAGTAGTGCTGAGAATGTAGATGTAGCAGAGCCGAGAATGTAGACGTAGAAGAGCTGAGAATGTAGATGTAGCAGAGCTGAGAATGTAGATGTAGCAGTGCTGAGAATGTAGATGTAGCAGAGTGGAGTTTGGCAGGTTATGCTTCTCAGATGAAGATAGAAGAGTTTGTCAGGTAGAGCAGAGGTGATGATGATGATGTAGATATAGTAAAGCTGCAGTTTCAGATGTAGCAGTGCTGAGGGTGAAGATGTAGCACAACTGACTTTGTCAAGGTATAAAAGCAAAGTTTGTCAGGTGCAGAACATTTACAATTACAGTGTGTAGCAGAGCGAAGTTTGTCAGGTGTAGAGAGGATTAGTCTGCTAGATTGCAAGAAGTCAATTTTGTACCGTGTAGCAGAGCTGAGTATGTAAATGTACTAGAGCTGAGTTTGGTAAGTGTAGCAGTGCTGAGGGTGTTGATGTAGGGAAGCTGAGTTTGTCAGGTAATAAATGATAATTTTGTCTGCTGTAGAAAGGCTATGATTACTAAATGTAGCAGAGCTAACTTTGTCAGGTGTATGGAGAATGGGTTGGCTAAGTTGCAAGGAAAAGCCAGGATTGTTTGATGTAGCAGTGCTGAATTTGTATATACTGGAGGTGAGTTTGGAAGGTTAGAATATAGATGATGTTGCTATAGTAAAGCTGTGTTTTTCAGATGTAGCAGTGCTGAAGGTGTCGATGGAGAACAGCTGTCTTTGTTAAGGAATACAATTTGGTGTAAAAAGTTTACGATTACCAGATGTAGCAGAGCTAACTGCGTTAGATGTACAGAGCATTCGTTTGCCAGATTGCAAGAAGTCAAGTTTGTATGTAGATGTAGCAGAGCTGAGTATGTTGTTGTTGTATAGTTGAGCTTGGCTTGTGTAGAATGTCTAGGTTTCTCAGTTGAAGATAGAAGAGTCTATTGGATAGAGCCCAGATGATGTAGCAGTCGTAAATCTGCATTTTCCAGATGTAGCAGTGCTGAGAGTGTAAACCTGAGTTTGTCATGTATAGAATGCTTGCATGTATCGGATGTAGAAAGCAGTGACAAGTGAATTTGTTAGATGTAGCAGTGCTGAAGTGTCAGAGGTATTAGAGGCTTTGATGTAGCAGAGCTATGTTTCTCAGATTTAGAAAGGTTATGGCTGACGTGTGTTTGTCAGATGCAGTGAACAAAGTTTGCCAGATGTAGCAGAGCTGAATTTATACGATAGAGTAGAACAGAAGAAAATATGTGAAGTATAGCAGAGACAAGCTTGTGAGATGTAGCAGAGCTGTTGTCGCGTGTACAGCAGTAGTGCTAAGTTATCAGAGACGCAGGATCTAAATTAAGATTTCCAGGTATACAGAGCCAGGTAGGTAACAGGCCAGATGTCGCTGAGCTAAATGTACCAAAAATAGTCATAAAATAGAGCTGAGTTTGTCACTTAGTGCCAGTTTGAGACTAATATTCGGAGTTAGCGTGCGATATCTATAGTTTACATAGGACTGCAGGTAACCCTGCATCAGGATACATAAGGCCACTAGATCTGGCCGATGACTACTAGCTTAACATCGTATTCACCAGGGCTCGTTGCATTTTGGCGATTTTTCGCGCTATTATGGCGGTATATAATTACGGTGTGCGCGGTGTAAATAGTTAATCTTCGTTGTATCTTTGGCGGAGACGCTCCATGTGTTTATGGGATACAGATGGCGAGTAATGGAGCGTACAACCATGGAGAGTCTTGGCAGCGGGAATGTCCTTGAGGGGCACAATATGTAAATCAGCGCGTTTTATCTGCGTGTAGCACAATGCCCATGAATCGCCAGGGTACGCCCATCGTCCTCTACGACACATGTGCTACCCATTACACCATGCGCATTAACCCTGTAATGACACACACTCATCATCATTGCCCCGCTTCTCCTAAATTGGACACCTCTTGTGTTCCTGACCCTCTTCTAGCAAGGCCCAAGTATCAGCAGCCATGTTGTAGTTACTATGGAGCTATCATTTAGTCATTGGGTCACCCAGGCTCCATAGACATGCATAGCCCCTGCTTGCTCCGCCCTTCTCTGTGGCTCCTCCCTCATCTGTGGCTCCTCCCTCCTCTGAGGCTCCTCCCCTACAGAGCACAAGCTATATAAGACCCAAGGTGAAAATGAAGCAAAATCGGTCGGGCATGACTGGAGAGCTGCTTTAAGATACTGAATTCTTGCTAAATGTGTCTTCTCCTATCAGTTACTTGAAGTCTTGCTGGGTCTAGTAGACAATGGACGAGACGTAAGGTCTCCCCTCCAGCTAGGACACAATACACACTCTACGTGAAGTATCCAACTGTGCTGCTTTATGCGCCAGATGGAGGACGTGTTACGCTCAGATCATTGATAAAAATAATACCGCCCTGAGACAGATATGTCAGATTACTGTAATACTCTTCATGCAGTCTCAGGCTGATCTATAAGTGATTACAGGTGTGGTCTGAACAGATACTTGGTCCTGCCACAAGAGGGCGGGAAAGAGCTTCTTCCTATAAGAAGACTCTCATAGGCTACTTTTGGGTAGTGTAAATGTACTGCTATATACCATACAGATCCTGTATATACCTCCATGTCCTGCCGTATCTCATCTTGTATCCAGACTACAGGTGTAACATCTGTGGTAAATGTACTGCTATATACCATACAGAACCTGTATATACCTCTATGTCCTGCCGTATCTCATCTTGTATCCAGACTACAGGTGTAACATCTGTGGTAAATGTACTGCTATATACCATACAGACCTGTATATACCTCCATGTCCTGCCGTATCTCATCTTGTATCCAGACTACGGGTGTAACATCTGTGGTAAATGTACTGCTATATACCATACAGAGCCTGTATATACCTCCATGTCCTGCTGTATCTCATCTTGTATCCAGGCTACAGGTGTAACATCTGTGGTAAATGTACTGCTATATACCATACAGATCCTGTATATACCTCCATGTCCTGCCGTATCTCATCTTGTATCCAGACTACAGGTGTAACATCTGTGGTAAATGTACTGCTATATACCATACAGAACCTGTATATACCTCTATGTCCTGCCGTATCTCATCTTGTATCCAGACTACAGGTGTAACATCTGTGGTAAATGTACTGCTATATACCATACAGACCTGTATATACCTCCATGTCCTGCCGTATCTCATCTTGTATCCAGACTACGGGTGTAACATCTGTGGTAAATGTACTGCTATATACCATACAGAGCCTGTATATACCTCCATGTCCTGCCGTATCTCATCTTGTATCCAGGCTACAGGTGTAACATCTGTGGTAAATGTACTGCTATATACCATACAGAGCCTGTATATACCTCCATGTCCTGCCATATCTCATCTTGTATCCAGACTACAGGTGTAACATCTGTGGTAAATGTACTGCTATATACCATACAGAGCCTGTATATACCTCCATGTCCTGCTGTATCTCATCTTGTATCCAGGCTACAGGTGTAACATCTGTGGTAAATGTACTGCTATATACCATACAGAGCCTGTATATACCTCCATGTCCTGCCGTATCTCATCTTGTATCCAGACTACAGGTGTAACATCTGTGGTAAATGTACTGCTATATACCATACAGAGCCTGTATATACCTCCATGTCCTGCTGTATCTCATCTTGTATCGACTACAGGTGTAACATCTGTGGTAAATGTACTGCTATATACCATACAGAGCCTGTATATACCTCCATGTCCTGCCGTCTCTCATCTTGTATCCAGACTACGGGTGTAACATCTGTGGTAAATGTACTGCTATATACCATACAGAGCCTGTATATACCTCCATGTCCTGCTGTATCTCATCTTGTATCCAGACTACGGGTGTAACATCTGTGGTAAATGTACTGCTATATACCATACACAGCCCGTATATAACTCCATGTCCTGCCGTATCTCATCTTGTATCCAGACTACAGGCCTGTAACATCTGTGGTAAATGTACTGCTATATACCATACACAGCCTGTATATACCTCCATGTCCTGCTGTATCTCACCTTGTATCCAGACTACAGGCCTGTAACATCTGTGGTAAATGTACTGCTATATACCATACAGAGCCTGTATATACCTCCATGTCCTGCTGTATCTCATCTTGTATCGACTACAGGTGTAACATCTGAGGTAAATGTACTGCTATATACCATACAGAGCCTGTATATACCTCCATGTCCTGCTGTATCTCATCTTGTATCGACTACAGGTGTAACATCTGTGGTAAATGTACTGCTATATACCATACAGAGCCTGTATATACCTCCATGTCCTGCTGTATCTCATCTTGTATCCAGACTACAGGTGTAACATCTGTGGTAAATGTACTGCTATATACCATACACAGCCTGTAAATACCTCCATGTCCTGCCGTATCTCATCTTGTATCCAGACTACGGGTGTAACATCTGTGGTAAATGTACTGCTATATACCATACAGAGCCTGTATATACCTCCATGTCCTGCCGTATCTCATCTTGTATCCAGACTACAGGTCTGTAACATCTGTGGTAAATGTACTGCTATATACCATACACAGCCTGTATATACCTCCATGTCCTGGCGTATCTCATCTTGTATCCAGACTACAGGTGTAACATCTGTGGTAAATGTACTGCTATATACCATACAGAGCCTGTATATACCTCCATGTCCTGCCGTATCTCATCTTGTATCCAGACTACAGGTGTAACATCTGAGGTAAATGTACTGCTATATACTATACAGAGCCTGTATATACCTCCATGTCCTGCCGTATCTCATCTTGTCATCTACTATATTGCCTATGTGACCTGTCGTGCCCTCACCCAGCTATATCGGTTGGCACACCACATTCATGGTCCCAAATCCTTGGCAAGGCTGACCACTGACGCCCCCTATGAGCTATAAACCTCAGTAATTGCTCTGGGTTACAAGAACGGAGCTATTAAATCAGGCATATTGTGGTCTCGGGCCTGGTAGAGGAGACGTCGCCTTGTCTGCCATCACTACGTTTAGGATATAATTGTGGGACCCTTTAAATTAAGAGATTTAGAACAAAAGCCCATAAAAATGGGCAAGAACGGCTTTGTTGTGCCAAGAAAGTCCGTAAAATTATTCACTAGGATGGAGGAGGCGGTGGGATCGTACTGTACATGCGCGAGGGAGGGGAGGTAACATCTATATTTCTCGATTGGGATTTCTCGATTACCATACAATGCATATACCCGACCACCACTTGGTCACCCATTCTACTGACCAGTAGGGGTCTGGACAGTCGGACCCCCACTGATCTGGAAGTTATCCTCAATCCTATGGATAAGATATGACTTGTTTTGTTGGAAAACCGCTTTACACTTCAGTCTCAGCTGCAGTTATGGGTCAGTCCCTGGTCATGAAGATCAGCCCATCTGTCAGAGTATATAAGACAAAGTGTAACTGCCTACAATAGGGTGAAGTTTAGTCACCCCCGAAGATTGGATAAGTACGAAGAGATGTGCAATGCCATAGATAACTGCTGTTGTCTAAGATCATTGCTGATATCTTTCCTCCTTGACATTGTGCTAATACATTCCTGAATGCTCCAGACCAGCAAACCGCCAAAACTCCTGCTTTTTTTTTTTTTTTTTTTGAGCTGATCGCACGTACTGATGTTCAATTAGTCAAGGGTATTTGATTTGCGTCTCCTGGCTCTACTTACCATCTTAAGCCCTATAGGAACAGTGTGCATGGATGGATTTACCAAATTTGAAGACCTTCTAAGGACCAGATGTTTCTTATTATGCTCCAATATGTAAAAGCATAGAATTTATAGAGGGTGGACTTTATTTATCTCCTGGAGCCCAGCACTTGGGGTACACGATTGCCCCCTACCCCCGGCCCCCTTCTAGTTATTCCACTTGACTGTCAGATATACAGTATACAACATAGAAAGAATCTGATGGCCAGATGGTTTCTGCTACCATCCTGCAACTTTGCGGAATAATATTTTGCTTTCTATGACGCTCTGTCATCATCCGTTTATTGATACAACGCTCTATGGCGTGCATCACATGACTCGCATTCTATTCCTCTATACACAACATTCTCCGACTTCTCTTCTTATGTATCCCAGTGTTTGGCAGATCGGCTTGTTACGGGCGTCGTGTATCAGCAGAGGTAATTATAGGAGGATTTAGAAGGACGTGGAGGGGAATCGATCTGGCGGGGAAACAATTTGGGGATCTTTGCGCTTGGAGCTGTGGGTGGTCCGTAAAGTGTTAGAATTAGGATGGAAATTGGCCCTGAATCCCATAATGAGGTGTGCGGGTCAGGGGGCCTGGAATCTTTTTGGGTCGTAATAACTTCCTTTGGACCGGAGTGCAAAAACTAAGTATGAACAGGCGACGAGTAGACCTTGGCCTAGGTAACGTTTTAGTTTAATGCTATAGAGCAATGTGGGACTTCAAGAGGATGGGAAGAGGGCACCACTGAGTAACGTCTGGGGTCAAAGCAGCCCATTGGGGTCTACGCTCCTAATCAGAGATGCTCCTGGGCTACAATACAAGATCTATAACTTATACTACCATAATACATACCCTATTCTGACATTCAGTGTTTAAACAATGCCATCATGTAATGTCTAAATAGAACCCCCATATACTATCAAATAAAATGCTGTATTGTACTTAAAGGGAGTGTGCCACCAGGACCTTGCATTTCACCTAGCCCGCAGATAGATAGGTTAGGGTCACCTGAATCATATGGTGTTGTCCCCTTTTGAATAGTTTCTTCCATTGCCAAGATATTGTGGTTTTGTCAATATGCAAATGAACCATTTGGAGTAATGGCGGCCTCCTCGTTGGTCCAAATTATTGGCCAAAGCAGTGATACATCAGAAATGGAGGCAACAATTCACAAAGGGGACCCTATCCTATCTATCTGCAGGGCTGGGGTGATATGCTGGGTCTGGTGACACTAACCTATCTATCTGCCGGGCTGGGGTGATATGCTGGGTCTGGTGATAGTAACCTACCTATCTGCAGGGCTGGGGTGATATGCTGGTCCTGGTGACACTAATCTATCTATGTGCAGGGCTGGGGTGATATACTGGTTCTGGTGACAGTAACCTATCTATCTGCAGGGCTGGGGTGATATGCTGGTTCTAGTGACACTAATCTATCTATGTGCAGGGCTGGGGTGATATGCTGGTTCTGGTGACAGTAACCTATCTATCTGCAGGACTGGGGTGATATGCTGGTTCTGGTGACAGTAACCTATCTATCTGCAGGGCTGGGGTGATATGCTGGTTCTAGTGACACTAATCTATCTATGTGCAGGGCTGGGGTGATATGCTGGTTCTGGTGACAGTAACCTATCTATCTGCAGGGCTGGGGTGATATGCTGGTTCTGGTGACAGTAACCTATCTATCTGCAGGGCTGGGGTGATATGCTGGTTCTGGTGACAGTATAACCTATCTATCTGCAGGGCTGGGGTGATATGCTGGTTCTGGTGACAGTAACCTATCGATCTGCAGGGCTGGGGTGATATGCTGGTTCTGGTGGCAGTAACCTATCTATCTGCAGGGCTGGGGTGATATGCTGGTACTAGTGACACTAGCCTATCTATCTGCAGGGCTGGGGTGATATGCTGGGTCTGGTGACAGTAACCTATCTATGTGCAGGACTGGGGTGATATGCTGGTTCTAGTGACAGTAACCTATCTATCTGTAGGGCTGGGGTGATATGCTGGTTCTGGTGACAGTAACCTATCTATCTGCAGGGCTGGGGTGATATGCTGGTTCTAGTGACAGTAACCTATCTATCTGCAGGGATGGGGTGATATGCTGGTTCTGGTGACACTAACCTATCTATCTGCAGGGCTGGGGTGATATGCTGGTTCTGGTGGCAGTAACCTATCTATCTGCAGGGCTGGGGTGATATGCTGGTTCTGGTGACAGTAACCTATCTATCTGTAGGGCTGGGGTGATATGCTGGTACTGGTGACACTAACCTATCTATCTGCAGGACTGGGGTGATATGCTGGTTCCATGTAACACTGCCATCTTTCCAAAAAAGTTAAACATATAAAATGTTAGTGCACATTATAGTGAGCACGCTCCATTCCTTGAGCATGCTCACTGTAGTTTTTAACACTTGTACCACTTACATTGCACTCCTGAAGACACACAAGGGCACCACTTGGACCTGTTAGGTGACACATTTTCTCAAAAATAAAATGTATACTTTACTGCACTTTAAAACCCTGGAGTCCGTCTTAGAAGACCAAGACAGATTCAGCAGAGATGTCAGAGTGAATGTCAGTTCAAGAGAAAACCAAACCTTTGACCCCTATGCAGATGTATAAGAAATGAATCAGCACAGGCGAATGTTAAATGTGGACGTGTCCTTTAAATCACACATGCATCTACCTAGAGTACCCTGATGGGGACAGTTCGGCCCCTCTACCCCGACATAAGGGCGATTTACCGAAAACGGCACAATCCGTTGACATATGAGCTCTTAATCCCTAATATACAGATACTCAGTAATTTCCGGATGACCTAGTCAAGACAACAAACCCCCATAGGGATCTATTAAAATGAGAATTCTTAATTGGATCGGTCTGGGTGGATGGAAGCGATCCAGGGGAGAAGATGTTGGCGGCTTGCTGGCTGCGCGGCTCACACAAGTCACTCCAGAGCACGATCTGGGACCTACGTCAAGTGAGACAAAGGTTCTCCGAACTCTGTGACAGTCAGTGTTATCATAGGGATCGGAGTGTGTGGGGATTTGTATAGTAAGGGGCTTCCCTGGCGTCAAATCTGCAGCTAGTGGCCCTTTAATAGACAAGAAAAACATATGGACATATGTAGCAGAGCTGAATGTGTTGTGTGCCCTGACTGTCCTCTATGCTTTACACTGCTGCACTGCTTGCTTAGATTGTATGCAGTGTTCCAGGATGATGCTCTTTCCTTAGGATGGGTTATCAATACCAGATCAATGGGGGGGGGGGGTCCAACAACTGACACCCCTGCAAAGTGGTAATTTAAACAGACCACAGTGTTCACCAGAATTCTAGAACCTCTACATCAAACACCAGGAACAGCGCCGTACATTGTATAGTGGTCATGCTTGGTATTACAACTCATACACATACACTTGAATGGGGCTGAGCCGCAAACAGCTCATGTGACTAATGCATGTGATGTCATAGTGGCACCTGCCATTGATCCTCAGGGGGTGCTGTTGAACCCCCATTGATCTGATCTTTAGGACATCAGTAATAAAATCCCATAAAGTCCCTTTAAAGGAGTTGTCCAGGGCTATGATCTTGAGATCTACTGCCTCTTCTTAGACCAGTAACATCACATCCATTGGTCACAAGGCCATATAGAGGCTCAGTCCCAGTTAAATCAATGGGGATGAGCTGTAATACCAATCACAGCCACTATACAAAGGATGGCGCTGTACTTAGTAATTAGTCATGAGGACATAGCTTCTAGGTGTGACCTGTAAAACGACTCCTATAATGTCATCAGTACAGGAGGATGGATCAGACCCCAGCCAGGCCACCATAGGTGGAGTCTGGGGCAGGATTAGTCGGTGCGCAGCGTGGAGCCGGGCTCTTATCTCTGACCTCACACCATGTGGCAGTAATTAGCCCAGACTTACTGTACCGTATCAGCACTGGAAGACGTAACCCAAGAAGTGTCGCAAGATGGAAGGCGATGAAATATTTATAGTGATTACTCAGCGAGAAGAAGACGTTACAGAGAACAGAGACACAGCTCCAATGCCAATGTTATTATTAAAGGGATGGTGTTCCTTAAAGGGGTTTTCCTGGACTGCCTATTAATAACCGATCCTTAGGATAGGGAATCCATATGTGATTTTGGGGGTTAAACACCCAAGAACCCCATGAATGAGCTGGTTAAGGATGCCACAGCGCCATGTCTGTTCTCAGGATCTGTCCGGTATTGCAGCTTAACCCCATTCTTTTCCATAGAGATCAGCTGTAATACCAGACACGACCCATAGACAGGTATGGCGCTCCTTCTAGAAGAAAGAAGCCATGTCTTTTTTAACCCTTTAACTGTGAACAGATCTAAGTCATGAATCGATGCATTGATTATTGTTCTGTAGGGGAACAATCAGTTCTGATCCTTATAAATTGCTGACGATGCAGTAGACAACATATAAAACATAACTAGGTATAGTCAAACTAGCTGCATGACCTAACAAAGACATGTTTTAATCCACTTTGCTCCTCTAGGGCGGTCCTAAGCTATGAAGAGCCCCTCCCCTCTGCTCTAAGATCTATCCAGGAGACTCCTCCAATCAGGAGCCATAAATTGGGTCACAAGTGTTAGTAGCTAGGTCTGGGGGTTAGGAAGAGTTAATCAGGACTAAAGTGGCCTAGGTAGTGCGGCTAATGGCGGTGAGATATCTGGTAAGAGCTCAGGTAAGCTATTGGTTTAGAAAGATGACGGAACGGTGGGAAAGTGATCCAGATGGGATTGGGAGGTTTAGTGAAAGGGGCAAGACTTGTGGACTAGTGAATAAGATAAGCCAGGTGACAAAAGATCCAGAACCTTCCTGGTAAGGCGAAGACCCACCCAACCCACTTGTTAAGGCAGTTCTGGTAGAATGGTGCCCAAATTTCCCATTTGAAAACCCACGCCCCCTTCTGGGCATGATACACCTCTTGTGGGCCAAGTCACACACCTTTTGGTGACGTGACCGGCATATTACTCGCTTCATCATATACAGAATTACCCAGTGAGAACCCGATGGATTCAGGAGTATTTGCCAGGCCAAAGAAATTTCCCCACTCTTCCAGGAGTCCTAGAGGTCACCCCTATTTTTGGTAGCCTCCTGGACATTTCAAGAGTGTTGGCGGGTTTGGTATAAAAAGTTGGATTGCCGCACAGAACTCCAACAAGGAGTCATGTGGTGGTGGACTATAGCGAGCAACATGAACTACATGGTAGGGTGAACTCATGTGTGGGGGGGGGGGGCACTGGTTATAGGTTGATCCTGGGCAGTCATCGCGGTCGGATGGAGGTGGTGGACTATGGCGAGCACCATGAACTACATGGTAAGGTGAACTCTTGTGGAGACGCACTGGTTATAGGGTGGTCCTAGGCAGTCATCATGGTCGGATGGAGGTGGTAGACTATGGCGAGCTCCATGATCTACACAGTAGGATGAACTTATGTGGAAGGGCACTGGTTATAGGGTGATCCTGGTCGGATAGAGGTGGTTGACTATGGCGAGCACCATGATCTACACAATAGGGTGAACTCTTGTGGAGGGGCACCGGTTATAGGGTGATCGTGGGCAGTCATCATGGTCGGATAGAGGTGGTTGACTATGGTGAGCACCATGATCTACACGGTAGGATAAACTTATGTGCAAGGGCACTGGTTATAGGGTGATCCTGGGCAGTCATCGTGCTCAGATGGAGGTGGTTGACTATGGTGAGCACCATTATCTACACGGTAAGATGAACTATTGTGGAAGGGCACTGGTTATAGGGTGATCCTGGACAGTCACCAAGGTTAGATGGAGGTGGTTGACTATGGTGTGCAGCATAAGCTACACAATAGGGTGAACTCTTGTGGGCGAGAACCAGTTAAAGGTTGATCCTGGGTAATCACCAAGGCCGGATGGAGGTGGTAGACTATGGCGAGCAACATGAACTACATGGTTAGGTGAACTCTTGTGGAAGGGCACTGATTATAGGGTGAACCAGGGCAATCTCCAAGGTCAGATGGAGGTGGTAGGCTATGGCGAGCAACATAAGCTACACAATACGGTGAACTCTTGTGGGCGGGCACCAGTTATGGGGTGATCCTGGGTAATCACCAAGGTTGGATGGAGGTGGTATACTACGGTGAGCAACATGAACTACATTGTATGTTGAACTATTGTGTGTGTGTGGGGGGGGGGGCACTGGTTATAGGGTGATCCTGGACAGTCAACAAGGTCGGATGAAGGTCCAACAGCTGTTGTGGCAATCGGCATGGCTAGGGGTTGTTTGGCCTCTAGAACTGTGCTGGATCTGGGTCACCTTACCCTACTCTGTATCTCATGGCACATGACATAAATTTTTTGCCAAATGGGCAAGTGTGGTCAATTTTATCTGGGTCCAATTCTTTGCATAAGATGTTTTCTGTCTCTATATAACATGTAGGCCTCTGGGTTGTAGGTGGAATAATTTTGCGCTGTGCCTGGCTCCGTGGCTTACCCTCCTGGCAGCGTCAGCCCCTGCACGTGCTTTCCCTTGGCTCGCCTTCACACTACACAATGTGCACCATATTTCATTACAATTACCACTCAACTAGCCAAAGAGAAAAAATCTGTGCACAACATGGAAAGGGCGGATCTGGGCCCCGGCCAGTCCCCGAGCCGCAGTCCTGAAATCTGCAGAAAGCAGCCTGATACAGAGCAGCCATCCCTCCCCCGACACACTGCGAGCTCACACGTAGCCGTAAATGTAATATTAATGGCCACCCAGATAATATATATGGACTATAAAAGTAGCATACACTGCGTATACCATGTCATTACAAGAGGAGTCACAAAATAAGGTGTCAATGGAAGCGAGGTAATAATCCCAACAGAATAAGGTCAGGGGACCCACAGATTAGAAATGGCGCAGGACACAGAAGATTTGGAGATTTTTTTTTAATGTTTTTGGAAATGTATCAGTAATATTTTCAATCAGACTTGATATCCGTCCCCAGCCCAGTATTTTAGGATAGCCTTCAGAGTAGTTACGTTGAAAAAATGTATAAAATTTACCAAATCCGTTTTGGTAAAAGACTTAACGGACCTAAAACTGCGTTTCAGGGCTCTTAAAGGGAGTGTGTCAGCAGAACCTATCATATGAACCCACCCCACAGATAGATAGGTTAGGATCACCTGAGTCAAACGCTGTTTTTTCCTCGTGAATCGGGGCCTCCGTTGCTGAGATATCGCTGTTTTTTGTCAATAGTTTGGAGAAACAAGGAGGCTGCCATTACTCATTTGCATATTGATAAAATGGCGATATCTCAGCAACGGAGAAACCGATTTACAAGGGGAAAACACTGTTTGATTCAGGTTACCCTAACCTATCTATCTGCGGGGTTGGGCTGATATGTTGCGTTCTGGCGACACACTCCCTTTAACACCCAGAGGCAGTCTCTTTCTACACACACACTCTTGGAGGACTCGCTGCATCGTGATATGACCACTCTCTGGGGTACACCATGTCACGGTTACCTTGTCTGCTCATGAGTATCCCTAGGGTGATGATCACCAATATCAGCCATGACTCTCATGGCCTAAACAGTAGCATTCCTCTTGGCAGTATGACACCAAGTGTCAAGCGGTCAGCAACAATCATATATGGCGGTCTGCACGTCTCCAGGAATCTAGTGCCCAGGTGTAGCTCATCTTTCCACTTGCCCCACACAATGATGTTCTACCCCCTGGAGCTTTTTCAGGATCTATCGCCACAAGGTTCCCTCAGCATACAGTATATACGGTATGAGTACATATTTGGCGGTAGTCTGTCTTACAAGTCTGTCTCTCCTATAAGTATCAGATGAGGAGGAATCATCCCCGTAGTCACCGAGAGGACGACCTCTGACCATGGTGCTGAATACAAGCCAGTGCTCCCGAGTCTTATCCAAGGAGCACCAAAAAGCGGTACATGAAGGGTTAATCCAAGTTGTAAGCAGAGGGGAGGGCGCCTCTATGTGAATTAGCTTCTCAGTATCTAAGCTGGAGTTTACTTTATGGCAATATTCATTTCTATGTAGTGGTATGGCAGTATTATATAGGCACTATATAGCAAATTGTATTGTTGCCATTCTATGTGTGTATTATTTAGGAACTAGATGGCAGTATTATCTATAAGATTTATTATCTATAGGAATATAGAATCTATAAGATATTGTGATGTGATGATTGTATGGCTCTTTTATGTTGGCACATTGAGTAGGCATTGTATAGCAGCACTAATTTGTAAGAACAGTATAGCAGTATTATGTAGGCACTACATATAGCCCATTGGTCTGTTCCCACTGTATGTATACGTTCTTTAGGTACTGTATGGCAGTATTATGTGGTCAGTGCAAGACCTTGTGATGTGTTCACTACATAACACTATCATATAGATATAGTGTAGCAATATTATATGGGCACTGTATGACATTCTTATGTAGGCACAGTATTAGGAGTGTGTTGTATGGCAGTATTATGAGGGTAGTGGGCACTGTAAGACATTGGGATGTGTTCACTGCATAGTACTGTTATATAGACATAGTATTATTAACATTAACGCTGTTGACTCTCTTATATAGACACAGAATTAAGTGTATGGTGTATGGCAGTGTTATTTTATAGGTACTATAAGGCAATATTAACTAAGCATTATATAACACATTGTTATGCTGCAATTGTATGTATTTCTTATTTAGGTACTGGATGGCAGTATTACTTTAATATTATATAATTGAGTTATTAGGCATAGTATGGCGGTATTATTTAAGCACAGTATGGCACTATGACTAGAGCAGTTCTGTAATGGACATTAGTGTGCAGAGTCTTAGCTCATATAGGGGGATTCTATTAGGTAGGGGTATAAGTAATAAACCTGCCCCAGTAAAAAGACTTAAAACCGAACTTAGTAAATAAAATAACGAACTTACTAATTAGGAAATTCAACAAAACCAGCCAGGTCTCCAGATAGTATATCAGTATATTATATATGAATCACAAGGACTACGACTACCAGCCGGCTTCCTAACAATGAGCTGGTTGCACGGCGTATTACCGCCACACCCCGTCACACTCTATACCTCCTGCTTCCACATACTCTCCATTAACATCACATCTCACAGAGGTCCTCAGTAAATCAGACACTTTAGGAGTCTCCCCGGAGTCATAACCTTCATTTTAGAGGATTAAAACAGAAGAAGTTGGAGAAGCCGGAACGAGGCCTTGGATGGCTGTCAAGAGTCTGTGCATTTATCTGGAATGAATTTCATTCACACATCATATAGGGACCAATTACAGGATATGTAATAATATATATAATAATCACGGCCTATAATGTCCATGTTAGTAGTGACTGTGTATGAAGAGGTTCTTTTCTACACTCTTCAACACTGAAATCGCAACACCAACAAGGACAAGCTGTAAAGTTCTGCAATTGTTGGAAGTATAAGATCTTCTGTGATGAGTCCTAGAATAGAGGTCTATCCTCTTCTGTGATGAGCCCTAGAATGGAGGTCTATCCTCTTCTGTTACGAGTCCTAGAATGGAGGTCTATCCACTTCAGTGATGAGTCCTAGAATGGAGGTCTATCCTCTTCTGTGATAAGTCCTAGAATGGAGGTCTATCCACTTCAGTGATGAGTCCTAGAATGGAGGTTTATCCTCTTCTATGATGAGTCCTAGAATGGAGGTCTATCCTCTTCTGTGATGAGCCCTAGAATGGAGGTCTATCCTCTTCTGTGATCAACCCTAGAATGGAGGTCTATCTTCTTCTGTGATGAGTCCTAGAATGGAGGTTTAGCCTCTTCTATGATGAGTCCTAGAATGGAGGTCTATCCTCTTCTGTTACGAGTCCTAGAATGGAGGTCTATCCTCTTCTGTGATGAGCCCTAGAATAGAGGTCTATCCTCTTCTGTGATGAGTCCTAGAATGGAGGTCTATCCTCTTCTGTTACGAGTCCTAGAATGGAGGTCTATCCTCTTCTGTGATGAGCCCTAGAATAGAGGTCTATCCTCTTCTGTGATGAGTCCTAGAATGGAGGTCTATCCTCTTCTTTGATGAGTCCTAGAATGGAGGTCTATCCTCTTCTGTTACGAGTCCTAGAATGGAGGTCTATCCTCTTCTGTGATGAGCCCTAGAATGGAGGTCTATCCTCTTCTGTTACGAGTCCTAGAATGGAGGTCTATCCACTTCAGTGATGAGTCCTAGAATGGAGGTCTATCCTCTTCTGTGATAAGTCCTAGAATGGAGGTCTATCCTCTTCTGTGATGAGTCCTAGAATGGAGGTCTATCCTGTTATGTGATGAGTCCTAGAATGGAGGTCTATCCTCTTCAGTGATGAGTCCTAGAATGGAGGTCTATCCTCTTCTGTGATAAGTCCTAGAATGGAGGTCTATCCACTTCAGTGATGAGTCCTAGAATGGAGGTTTATCCTCTTCTATGATGAGTCCTAGAATGGAGGTCTATCCTCTTCTGTGATCAACCCTAGAATGGAGGTCTATCCTCTTCTGTGATGAGTCCTAGAATGGAGGTTTAGCCTCTTCTATGATGAGTCCTAGAATGGAGGTCTATGCTCTTCTGTTACGAGTCCTAGAATGGAGGTCTATCCTCTTCTGTGATGAGCCCTAGAATAGAGGTCTATCCTCTTCTGTGATGAGTCCTAGAATGGAGGTCTATCCTCTTCTGTGATGAGCCCTAGAATAGAGGTCTATCCTCTTCTGTGATGAGTCCTAGAATGGAGGTCTATCCTCTTCTTTGATGAGTCCTAGAATGGAGGTCTATCCTCTTCTGTGATGAGTCCTAGAATGGAGGTCTATCCTCTTCTGTGATGAGCCCTAGAATGGAGGTCTATCCTCTTCTGTTACGAGTCCTAGAATGGAGGTCTATCCACTTCAGTGATGAGTCCTAGAATGGAGGTCTATCCTCTTCTGTGATAAGTCCTAGAATGGAGGTCTATCCACTTCAGTGATGAGTCCTAGAATGGAGGTTTATCCTCTTCTATGATGAGTCCTAGAATGGAGGTCTATCCTCTTCTGTGATCAACCCTAGAATGGAGGTCTATCCTCTTCTGTGATGAGTCCTAGAATGGAGGTTTAGCCTCTTCTATGATGAGTCCTAGAATGGAGGTCTATCCTCTTCTGTTACGAGTCCTAGAATGGAGGTCTATCCTCTTCTGTGATGAGTCCTAGAATGGAGGTCTATCCTCTTCTTTGATGAGTCCTAGAATGGAGGTCTATCCTCTTCTGTTACGAGTCCTAGAATGGAGGTCTATCCTCTTCTGTAATGAGTCCTAGAATAGAGGTCTATCCTCTTCTGTGATGAGTCCTAGAATGGAGGTCTATCCTCTTCTGTGATGAGTACTAGAATGGAGGTCTATCCTCTTCTGTGATGATCCCTAGAATAGAGGTCTATCCTCTTCTGTGATGAGTCCTAGAATGGAGGTCTATCCTCTTCTGTAATGAGTCCTAGAATGGAGGTCTATCCTCTTCAGTGATGAGTCCTAGAATGGAGGTCTATCCTCTTCTGTTACGAGTCCTAGAATGGAGGTCTATCCTCTTCTGTAATGAGTCCTAGAATAGAGGTCTATCCTCTTCTGTGATGAGTCCTAGAATGGAGGTCTATCCTCTTCTGTGATGAGTACTAGAATGGAGGTCTATCCTCTTCTGTGATGAGCCCTAGAATAGAGGTCTATCCTCTTCTGTGATGAGTCCTAGAATGGAGGTCTATCCTCTTCTGTAATGAGTCCTAGAATGGAGGTCTATCCTCTTCAGTGATGAGTCCTAGAATGGAGGTCTATCCTCTTCTGTGATGAGTCCTAGAATGGAGGTCTATCCTCTTCAGTGATGAGTCCTAGAATGGAGGTCTATCCTCTTCTGTGATGAGTCCTAGAATGGAGGTCTATCCTCTTCAGTGATGAGTCCTAGAATGGAGGTCTATCCTCTTCTGTGATAAGTCCTAGAATGGAGGTCTATCCTCTTCAATGATGAGTCCTGGAATAGAGGTCTATCCTCTCCTGTGACGAGTCTTGGAATGGAGATCTATCCTTTCAGCCTTACATTGATTTGGTTATGGAATGAGTGTTTTGTGTGCCCAAGAACATTCAGCATTGTATAACATCCCTCAGCCAGTAATAACCTCACTGATAGCATGATACGAGTAAGTGCATGTACTATTGTGGGTGGCGACCATACTCCATACTGAGTAAATCCAGATGTTCCTAATATTTTGTCTCCATTTTCTTCTTATTTGCATATCAGTAATATATCTCTCCATCCTGGGATTTCCAGAATTCCAAGTCCTTTCCTTCTTGGTGTTTTCTATCCTTTCCGCCCCCTCTTTTGAGCTATTTATTTGCAGATATTTTCCCGTATGTAGAAGGAATGTGTCTGTGTGATTGTGTATTGGAGCGGTATGTTTGTTGCTCTCGAGTGACTATCAGCTGTCTAGGATTCTTGTCTCTGCAATATTCGCTCCACCATGTTCAGTTGTTTGCTTTGTGAAATTCCCATTTACATTGGCTCCATATTTTGTTGATTAGATAGTTTAGAAGAAAATGATTTATATATTTATTACATGTTCACACAAATCACAGTCACTTATGTAACATATAGCGTGTCCGCCGACTGCAGACTATACAGCACGCGATATGTCACGTATGTAATAGAGATTGTGTATACCTACACTGACAGAGAGAAAAACTGCACACAATGTACATTGTCCAACATGCTTACATCCATATTCTTATTCATATGGAGCAGTATTATAGCAGTTATATTCTTATACATAGGAGTAGTATTATAGTAGTTATATTCTTGTACATAGGAGCAGTATTATAGCAGTTATATTCTTGTACATAGGAGTAGTATTATAGCAGTTATATTCTTATTCATATGGAGCAGTATTATAGCAGTTATATTCTTATACATAGGAGTAGTATTATAGTAGTTATATTCTTGTACATAGGAGTAGTATTATAGTAGTTATATTCTTATACATAGGAGTAGTATTATAGTAGTTATATTCTTGTACATAGGAGTAGTATTATAGTAGTTATATTCTTGTACATAGGAGTAGTATTATAGTAGTTATATTCTTGTACATAGGAGTAGTATTATAGTAGTTATATTCTTGTACATAGGAGCAGTATTATAGTAGCTATATTCTTGTACATAGGAGTAGTATTATAGTAGTTATATTCTTGTACATAGGAGTAGTATTATAGTAGTTATATTCTTGTACATAGGAGGTAGTATTATAGTAGTTATATTCTTGTACATAGGAGTAGTATTATAGTAGTTATATTCTTGTACATAGGAGTAGTATTATAGTAGTTATATTCTTATACATAGGAGTAGTATTATAGTAGTTATATTCTTGTACATAGGAGCAGTATTATAGTAGTTATATTCTTGTACATAGGAGTAGTATTATAGTAGTTATATTCTTGTACATAGGAGTAGTATTATAGTAGTTATATTCTTGTACATAGGAGGTAGTATTATAGTAGTTATATTCTTGTACATAGGAGTAGTATTATAGTAGTTATATTCTTGTACATAGGAGCAGTATTATAGTAGTTATATTCTTGTACATAGGAGTAGTATTATAGTAGTTATATTCTTGTACATAGGAGCAGTATTATAGCAGTTATATTCTTGTACATAGGAGCAGTATTATAGTAGTTATATTCTTGTACATAGGAGCAGTATTATAGTAGTTATATTCTTGTACATAGGAGCAGTATTATAGTAGTTATATTCTTGTACATAGGAGGTAGTATTATAGTAGTTATATTCTTATACATAGGAGTAGTATTATAGTAGTTATATTCTTGTACATAGGAGCAGTATTATAGTAGTTATATTCTTGTACATAGGAGGTAGTATTATAGTAGTTATATTCTTGTACATAGGAGGTAGTATTATAGTAGTTATATTCTTGTACATAGGAGGTAGTATTATAGTAGTTATATTCTTGTACATAGGAGCAGTATTATAGCAGTTATATTCTTGTACATAGGAGTAGTATTATAGTAGTTATATTCTTGTACATAGGAGGTAGTATTATAGTAGTTATATTCTTGTACATAGGAGTAGTATTATAGTAGTTATATTCTTGTACATAGGAGTAGTATTATAGTAGTTATATTCTTGTACATAGGAGTAGTATTATAGTAATTATATTCTTGTACATAGGAGCAGTATTATAGTAGTTATATTCTTGTACATAGGAGTAGTATTATAGTAGTTATATTCTTGTACATAGGAGCAGTATTATAGTAGTTATATTCTTGTACATAGGAGTAGTATTATAGTAGTTATATTCTTGTACATAGGAGCAGTATTATAGTAGTTATATTCTTGTACATAGGAGCAGTATTATAGTAGTTATATTCTTGTACATAGGAGCAGTATTATAGTGGTTATATTCTTGTACATAGGAGGTAGTATTATAGTAGTTATATTCTTGTACATAGGAGCAGTATTATAGTAGTTATATTCTTGTACATAGGAGGTAGTATTATAGTAGTTATATTCTTGTACATAGGGAGCAGTATTATAGTAGTTATATTCTTGTACATAGAAGTAGTATTATAGTAGTTATATTCTTGTACATAGAGGGAAGTATTATAGGAGTTACAGTCCTATGAAAAAGTTTGGGCACCCCTATTAATCTTAATCATTTTTAGTTCTAAATATTTTGGTGTTTGCAGCAGCCATTTCAGTTTGATATATCTAATAACTGATGGACACAGTAATATTTCAGGATTGAAATGAGGTTTATTGTACTAACAGAAAATGTGCAATATGCATTAAACCAAAATTTGACCAGTGCAAAAGTATGGGCACCTCAACAGAAAAGTGACATTAATATTTAGTAGATCCTCCTTTTGCAAAGATAACAGCCTCTAGTCGCTTCCTATAGCTTTTAATCAGTTCCTGGATCCTGGATAAAGGTATTTTGGACAAACAATTCAAGTTCAGTTAAGTTAGATGGTCGCCGAGCATGGACAGCCCGCTTCAAATCATCCCACAGATGTTCAATGATATTCAAGTCTGGGGACTGGGATGGCCATTCCAGAACATTGTAATTGTTCCTCTGCATGAATGCCTGAGTTGATTTGGAGCGGTGTTTTGGATCATTGTCTTGCTGAAATATCCATCCCCGGCGTAACTTCAACTTCGTCACTGATTCTTGAACATTATTCTCAAGAATCTGCTGATACTGAGTGGAATCCATGCGACCCTCAACTTTAACAAGATTCCCGGTGCCGGCATTGGCCACACAGCCCCAAAGCATGATGGAACCTCCACCAAATTTTACAGTGGGTAGCATGTGTTTTTCTTGGAATGCTGTTTCTTTTTGGACGCCATGCATAACGCCTTTTTTTATAACTAAACAACTCAATCTTTGTTTCCAAAATGAAGCTGCCTTGTCCAAATGTGCTTTTTCATACCTCAGGCAACTCTATTTGTGGCGTACGTGCAGAAACGGCTTCTTTCTCATCACTCTCCCATACAGCTTCTATTTGTGCAAAGTGCGCTGTATAGTTGACCGATGCACAGTGACACCATCTGCAGCAAGATGATGCTGCAGCTCTTTGGAGGTGTCTGTGGATTGTCCTTGACTGTTCTCACCATTCTTCTTCTCTGCCTTTCTGATATTTTTCTTGGCCTGCCACTTCTGGGCTTAACAAGAACTGTCCCTGTGCTCTTCCATTTCCTTACTATGTTCCTCACAGTGGAAACTGACAGGTTAAATCTCTGAGACAACGTTTTGTATCCTTCCCCTGAACAACTATGTTGAACAATCTTTGTTTTCAGATCATTTGAGAGCGGGCTGTCCATGTTCGGCGACCATCAAACTTAACTGAACTTGAATTGTTTTGTAGAAAGAAATGGTCCAAAATACCTTTATCCAGGATCCAGGAACTGATTAAAAGCTACAGGAAGCGACTAGAGGCTGTTATCTTTGCAAAAGGAGGATCTACTAAATATTAATGTCACTTTTCTGTTGAGGTGCCCATACTTTTGCACCGGTCAAATTTTGGTTTAATGCATATTGCACATTTTCTGTTAGTACAATAAACCTCATTTCAATCCTGAAATATTACTGTGTCCATCAGTTATTAGATATATCAAACTGAAATGGCTGCTGCAAACACCAAAATATTTAGAACTAAAAATGATTAAGATTAATAGGGGTGCCCAAACTTTTTCATAGGACTGTATATATTTTGTATATGAGGCATGTTCTTAGTGTGTAACCTATAGCATCATCCGTTTCTATAGTAGATATTGGCTGACTCATGTATGTAGGTATAGAATTTTCTCATTGCCTTATAAATTACTGTTCTCATTTGATTGTTTTTCTAATTACATAATATATTTTTTTGCTTTTACTTATTTTCCACTTTTCTTTATGGCGCTTTATATGTAATTTTAATGATGTGAGTGAAGAAAATGACATTTAGAGGAGAGCCTTCTCATTGCCACATCCTGTTCACTAAATTAGGAGGAAAATTGTTACCAGAAAGTTACAAATTTAATTTTAATTTCATCTCTCAGTTATTTGAATGGGCAAATAATAAGAGGGAATCAAACTGGAGGCTTATATTCCATTCACACCCAGAGCTGCATCCAAGGTCCTGCTGGTGGCCACTAAAAGTCATTAGTTATACCATGTTTATTTGACAGTGCTATTCCGCTGTTTCAGGCAGTGAGTCAGAAGCTTTGGGCCAGCCCCACTCCAACTCATCTGTGTCCTCCAGGCATAGATGAGTTTAATACAATGAATGGTGAAGCAGTGAGCCGTCTACTTCCTGCTTCACCATTTGCCCCCTTTCTCTGCTGTCTGTGACATCGATCACATTGCACCTGTTGTTCCCTGAAACCTCCAAGAGCAAACACAGAAGGGAAGAACAGTAGGGGAGCAGGTAAAAGTCCAAAGATGAGTGTTAGTTATTTATTTTTTTTCGTTGTTTGAACCAGATGGGGACATGAAACTATGAGGGCCTCTAGGAGGGAGACATGACACTTTGGGAGCAACAAGGTTGGGAACATGAAACTGTAGGGGGAAACCATGTAGGGGAAATGAAAATCTGGGGGACACCAGGAGGGGGACACAGAAATGTGGGGGCTACCGGGTGGGAGACATGAAACTGTAGGGACTATCGGGGTCATGACATGAAACTGTGCAGGCCATCAGGAGGGAAATTTATACTGTGAGCACACCTGGATATGGACATTACTCCATGACGGCAACCGGAGGAGGACATTATAGTATGATATCGGAGGGGCCAATGTTGGGGGGCAAGTGTATGTGTAATAAGCAGTTATATTATATGGGACCACCGCATTGGCATTTGACTGTGTGCTGGACCATTGAGGGGCATTAACTTGTAGGAGGCCACTAAGGATACATTATACTATGTAAGAACCCCGGAGGGCATTGTACTATGTGCAGCCCACTGAGGGGGCATTACAATTTGCGTGGGTCAGGTATGTCTAAGTGATGGTGATGATTAGGGTTGAGCGATCAGGATTGGAAAAGATTGGATCCTGATCGGCGATCGAGCAAATTTCACGATCGGGATTGTCTGGAAAATGATCGGAAATCGTATTTTAAAATCGATCCTGAAATCTCAAGATTGGCTCAACCTAGTGATGTTACCTTTGCACTGGGCCCACCAATGTGTTATGAGGGTACTGAGAGGTAGAGAACTTCCTAATAGAGTGAACCAAGACAATCCCTATAGTGTATAGCTACCAAGACCAAGTGGATCCTTTTATTCCCAATGTTAATAGATATAACCCTAGATCCTATTTTGCAGTCTGAAAACATTAGGTGACAACTCATGGGAGCTGTGATGGTGACCCTATTTATAGCCACTAAGCTTTCCCAGAAGCAGATAGGATAAAGAAGTTACTAGAGACAGGGTGAAATGAGCAATGACAACTTTTATTACATTTCTAATGGGCTCTTTAAGATCGGCCCCCTCCCTCTTTAGTTAGCGTCCGGGTTAATTCTAGGTCAGCAATCTTGTCTTACAGCTCAGCAGATTTGCATTAAACTTTCCTAAGCGTCGACCTCGATGATTGGGACGAAAGGTTATATAAACCGATGAGCGGCGGGCTTAGCAGCGTTGGCCGATGACGTGGGCCTGACATTGGTAAAAACCAGGCCAAACACAACGATGACAGAGCCAGATCACAAACGAGCTTGCACAATATTACACATCTGTAAATGTGGAAATACAAAAACACGAAGTATCCCCGGCCTGTCCGCTCTACATATCCCACAGATCTCCTATAACAGGCACGTGGAAAACACAACATCAACAAAACCTTCACTGAAACACTACAAAACGTTAATCTTTATAGAGCTCAATTTGTCTGCTACAAATTTCTAGATGCTTGAAGCCACCACTAGGAGGAGCTAAAGAGTCTAATGCATACTATTGGTATTAGACTGGGGCAGATTTAGTAATGTGCAGGGGTAAAGGTTGGTGCAGGATGTTATAAACTTCTTGGTGGTCACCCATGGTCGAAAACAAGTCATTTCTAAGCAACCCGAATTCTTACATCTTGCAAGATCCATGAAGAAGGGATTCTAGAGGAGGAAACATGGATTCTTGAAATGTTTGTAATACTTATTTAACCTTACACATGCAGTTTCTGTAGTGGAGGTGGACTTTAAGGTTCTGCCAGGAGAATATCTTAAATAACTGCGGCCTCGGGAGGGCTTAATGGTGACCTTCACATTTCATGATCCTAAATCTCCATATTTCATGGTTTTCCAGGAGCACTGGGCTGTTCCCTCTCTTAAAGCTGTCAGGAGAGTGGGATACCGCTAACCAGCTGCAGCCATTTACAGGAACATCTGCTTTGTGTAGATCACTTACGTCAAACTCAAGTTCCAAAGTGATGTTCCGGCACTGACTGCCAAGACACAGAGCAGAGTCACACCAAACTCCACCCTGAGATCTTTTGTATCAGCAAATGATGGATTAACTTCTCAAGTCAGGTCTGTTCAGTCTTGTAGAGCGCAATTTATCACTTAGAAGATAAGACCTGATTATGGCCATTAAGAGCCATTCCAGAAAGATCTAGGCCCAGAGCCAATCTGGCCAAGACCGTGGATCCCCAGTTATGGATCTTCATCGCTTTATTAATATGGTTAATCCTATTATTTGATAAGAGAACGTGTTTATATAGCTCAACATAATCTTACCAACACTGTCAGGCGGTCCGCGGCTGACACCTTATTAAAGGGTCAATAATACTCGTGAAGGCGATTACTCATTTACTGTAAATCGGTTCTTCGGTGCCAAGAGTTGAGAACATTTCATATTCAGGGTACAAGTTGTCTCTATAAACACGGTCTTCTCAGGAAAGTGTAGGGTGACTCAAAAGTCAGAAACTTGACTCTAAGTTGAAACGCTATGTTCAAGATGGTGGCCTTCAAGTTGGCAAAGACATACAATGTTGATATGGTAAATGTTCCACATTAGGGTTTTCCACCAATAGACTTTTAGGCCATGTCAACTCCATATACCAAAAAGTTGTATCTCAGTGTTGGGTTCTTACCAGTCCTAAGAATGATGGGACCAGATGTTCTCCTTGGATAGTTGACTAAGTACTGAGATGAATAGTCAATAAGAAAACCATTGAGTGGTCATTGAAGCATCTATTGATAGGAACATCTCTTCAAGACTGATAATACCAGTGGGTTACTTGAACTCTCCACCATCTTGGAAGCCTCCATTGATATTCATGAAGTCGATTACTCATCTACTGTGAATTGGTTCTTCGGTGTCAAGAGTTGAGAACACTTCATATTCAGGGTACAAGTTGTCTCTATCAACATGGTCTTCACAGGAAAGTGTAGGGTGACTCAAAAGTCAGAAACTTGACTCTAAGTTGAAACGCTATGTTCAAGATGATGGCTTTAAAGTTGGCAAAGACATACAATGATGATATGGTAAATGGTCCACATTAGGGTTTTCCACCAATAGGCTTTTAGGCCATGTCAACTCCATATACCAAAAAGGTGTATCTCAGTGTTGGGTTCTTACCAGTCCTAAGAATGATGGGACCAGATGTTCTCCTTGGATAGGTGGCCAAGTACTGAGATGAATAGTCAATAAGAAAACCACTGAGTGGTCATCAAAGCATCTATTGATAGGAACATCTCTTCAAGACTGATAATACCTGTGGGTTACTCAAACTCTCCACCATCTTGGAAACCTCCATTGATATTCATGAAGTCGATTACTCATCTATTGTAAATCGGTTCTTCGGTGCCGAGAGTTGAGAACATTTCATATTCAGGGTACAAGTTGTCTCTATAAACATGGTCTTCTCAGGAAAGTGTAGGGTGACTCAAAAGTCAGAAACTTGACTCTAAGTTGAGACACTATGTTCAAGATGGTGGCTTTCAAGTTGGTAAAGAGGTGGAGTAACATACATTGTTGATATAGTAAATGGTCCACATTAGGGTTTTCCACCGATAGGCTCTTAGGCCATGTCAACTCCATATACCAAAAAGTTGTATCTCAGTGTTGGGTTCTTACCAGTCCTAAGAATGATGGGACCAGATGTTCTCCTTGGATAGTTGACTAAGTACTGAGATGAATAGTCAATAAGAAAACCATTGAGTGGTCATTGAAGCATCTATTGATAGGAACATCTCTTCAAGACTGATAATACCAGTGGGTTACTCGAACTCTCCACCATCTTGGAAGCCTCCATTGATATTCATGAAGTCGATTACTCATCTACTGTGAATTGGTTCTTCGGTGTCAAGAGTTGAGAACACTTCATATTCAGGGTACAAGTTGTCTCTATCAACATGGTCTTCACAGGAAAGTGTAGGGTGACTCAAAAGTCAGAAACTTGACTCTAAGTTGAAACGCTATGTTCAAGATGGTGGCTTTAAAGTTGGCAAAGACATACAATGATGATATGGTAAATGGTCCACATTAGGGTTTTCCACCAATAGGCTTTTAGGCCATGTCAACTCCATATACCAAAAAGGTGTATCTCAGTGTTGGGTTCTTACCAGTCCTAAGAATGATGGGACCAGATGTTCTCCTTGGATAGGTGGCCAAGTACTGAGATGAATAGTCAATAAGAAAACTACTGAGTGGTCATCAAAGCATCTATTGATAGGAACATCTCTTCAAGACTGATAATACCTGTGGGTTACTCAAACTCTCCACCATCTTGGAAACCTCCATTGATATTCATGAAGTCGATTACTCATCTATTGTAAATCGGTTCTTCGGTGCCGAGAGTTGAGAACATTTCATATTCAGGGTACAAGTTGTCTCTATAAAAATGGTCTTCTCAGGAAAGTGTAGGGTGACTCAAAAGTCAGAAACTTGACTCTAAGTTGAGACACTATGTTCAAGATGGTGGCTTTCAAGTTGGTAAAGAGGTGGAGTAACATACATTGTTGATATAGTAAATGGTCCACATTAGGGTTTTCCACCGATAGGCTCTTAGGCCATGTCAACTCCATATACCAAAAAGTTGTATCTCAGTGTTGGGTTCTTACCAGTCCTAAGAATGATGGGACCAGATGTTCTCCATGGATAGGTGGCCCAGTACTGAGATGAATAGTCAATAAGAAAACCATTGAGTGGTCATTGAAGCATCTATTGATAGGAACATCTCTTCAAGACTGATAATACCTGTGGGTTACTCAAACCCTCCACCATCTTGGAAACCTCCATTGATATTCATGAAGTTGACCCCAAGCAGTCACACATAATTGTCTTTCAGAGCGTCTGTGACCCATAAAAAAAGCCTATAGAAGTTTTTGGACTACAGGAAGAAACGGAAGAACTTGTTGGAAACCCACGGTTCCTTTTTGGTGGTCCAGACCCAAACCATCCAAACTACATGGCAAGAATGCTAACCAATGAGCCAGTGTGGCGTCTGCCCACTCCAATTCATACCATCACACCTCTCCATACTGGGATAAGTGGGCACAAGGCCCATAACACGTTACCAAATTTGTTTCCCACAATTTGAGGAGATATCGAGCAACTACAAGGGATGTCTGTCCCAATTGTCTACACACCCTTAAATATCCTGACAAAACATGATTCTAGAACATATACTACGGAGAGGGGTTGGGCGCTATCATTGCATCTAGTAATAGACCTGTTATTTTACAAAAAGTTGGACCGGTTACCGTAATTCTGAAAATCTTGGCCTACAGATGATGTTGTCTTCTCATTTACTTCCCTCTGTCTTCTATCATTTTCTGATTTACGACACTGTTGCCTGCTGAGGGTATAAATCAGATATAAATGAGACCTAACCGGAGTGTTTGTCCGATAGTGGAATGTGCCAAGACCTCAACCGTTTTCATCTTGTATTAATCTTCGAGAATATTTAATTTCTGTTGGGTAAGGAGGAGGACTATATTCCAAACTCCAGACCCGGGCCAAAGATTTCCATGACATTAGCTTGTAAATTACCGGTATACAGTGAACGTTTCGAGGCGAAGTGATACGTGATCCCACCACCCGTGATGGATATCCCGCAGACACAATGGGTCTCCTTCACCCAGGACCATCATCGGTTGCGATATCTTATCGTAACCTCTTATGATGACTTATGAGGTTGATGAGACATATTTCAGGATTTCTGGCAGGTCGTAAATTGCCATTGACAAGAAAATTTTTTCAATGGCTGTGAAAAAAAATGATGAATATTCTGTGATTTATCGTTGACAAAACTCATTACGGACATAAATTAAGAGCCTTGGAACCGACTCCGGAGCGAGTGCAGTACACGAGAAATTCTATCCTTTAACCCCTTACACTTAAGGCCCCGATCACATGGACACTTCAGTTGTGTCTGCGAGATCACTTACGATAGGTGTCTGTGATTGGCGGCCACCTTCGAGCAGTAGCTTAGGTTAAAGGTGGCCCCCTACCCCCCCTCTACAGCGTATGCTTGACAGTAACGATTACGGGTGCTGTAGGGGTATCTAAGATATACAGTTAGTACCCACAACTGTAGATATCAAGAATATGTTGAGTGAGCAGCACAATGCTCCGCATGTCAACAATACTGGGAGCTGAAAGAGATCAGTTGGGATCAAACACCTGGGGCCCCTGCTGATCAACGGTATCTGTTTTATAATCACCATCTGATGCCATTACAGCCTGTAATAATAGTGCATGGCTGCTATAAAATAGAGGGCATGTGATGTGACTAGTGAAGGAGCCTCACACAATATAATATGCTCCACAGTAGCCCCCACACAGTATTATAGGCTCCACGGTGGCCCTCAGACAGTATACTATGCTCCACAGTGACCTCTGCACAGTGTAGTTCTTCAGTGACCCCCACACAGTATAATATGCTGCACAATGGCTCCCACACAGTATTATAGGCTCCACAATGGCCCTTAGACAGTGTAATATGCTCCACAGTGACCTCTAAACAGTGGAGTTCCTAAGTGACCCACACACAGTATAATATGCTCCATAATGGCCCCCACACAGTATTATAGGCTCCACAGTGGCCCTCAGACAGTATAATATGTGCCACAGTGATCTGTACACAGTGGAGTTCTTCAGTGACCCACACACAGTATAATATTCTCCACAGTGGCCCCCACAAAGTATAATATACTCCACTGTGACCCCACACAGTATAATATTCTCCACAGTGGCCCCCATAAAGTATAATATACTCCACTGTGACCCCACACAGTATAATATTCTCCACAGTGGCCCCCACAAAGTATAATATACTCCACAGTGACCCCACACGGTATAATATGCTCCACAGTGGCACCTTGTAGATCCCCCTGAGGCTGCTTTGGTGCTATTATTATACTCAGGGGTCTCCTCAGACCCCAGAGTATAATAAGAAGAGGCCCAGGGGAAGTGAATAACAATAACAAACACTTATACCTATATACTTATACCTGAGGTGATGCGCCCCAGATATCACTGCTGGGACTTAGAGGTCTTGTGGGGCACACTGACAGTATTATGTGTCACCTCAGATACAGGACTGAAGACCCCTGGAGAGGACACTGTGGAGTGTCAGGAGTCCAGAAGAGGTGAGTAAAAGTATTTCTTATTTTTAGTCACTTCCCCTGGGCTGGCATCTATTGGAAAGGGGCCTGGTGACATGCCAAGCCCCATCCATTAACAATATGTATAGTGGCCAGGGAACCAAGCTATCATGGTGGTCCATGGCCCCGCTATGTAAGAAGCGTGTATCCATGTATGTAGGAAGCATGTATCCATGAATGTAAGGAGTGTGTATCCATGTACTGTATGTAGGAAGCATGTATCCATGTATGTAGTCAGTGTGTATCAATGAATGTGAGTGTATATCTATGAATGTAAGGAGCGTATATCCATATATGTAGGGAATGTGTATCCATGTATGTAGGGATTATGTATCCATGTATGTAGGGAGCTTGTATCCATGTATGTAGGGAGCGTGTATCCATGTATGTAGGGAGCATCTATCCATGTATGTAGGGAGCTTGTATCCATGTATGTAGGGAGCATCTATCCATGTGTGTAGGGAGTGTGTATCCATGTATGTAGGGAGCATCTATCCACGTATGTAGGGAGTGTGTTTCCATGTATGTAGGGAGCTTGTATCCATGTATGTAGGGAGCTTGTACCCATGTATGTAGGGAGCTTGTACCCATGTATGTAGGGAGCATCTATCCATGTATGTAGGGAGTGTGTTTCCATGTATGTAGGGAGTGTGTATCCATGTATGTAGGGCGCTTGTACCCATGTATGTAGGGAGCATGTATCCATGTATGTAGGGAGTGTGTTTCCATGTATGTAGGGAGCTTGTATCCATGTATGTAGGGAGCTTGTATCCATGTATTTAGGGAGCATCTATCCATGTATGTAGGGACTGTGTTTCCATGTATGTAGGGAGCTTGTATCCATGTATGTAGGGAGCTTGTATCCATGTATTTAGGGAGCATCTATCCATGTATGTAGGGAGTGTGTTTCCATGTATGTAGGGAGCTTGTATCCATGTATGTAGGGAGCTTGTACCCATGTATGTAGGGAGTGTGTATCCATGTATGTAGGGAGTGTGTATCCTTTTATGTAGGGATTATGTATCCATGTATGTAGGGAGCGTGTATCCATGTATGTAGGGTGCTTGTACCCCTATATGTAGGGAGTGTGTATCCATGTATGTAGGGAGCTTGTATCCATGTATGTAGGGAGTGTGTATCCTTGTATGTAGGGATTATGTATCCATGTATGTAGGGAGCTTGTATCCATGTATGTAGGGAGCTTGTATCCATGTATGTAGGGAGTGTGTATCCTTGTATGTAGGGATTATGTATCCATGTATGTAGGGAGCTTGTATCCATGTATGTAGGGAACTTGTATCCACTAAAGTCTGTAACCTTGCAGGTGGAGGAGACAGTGAGATGTTGGTGATCCTTTAGCCTCAGGGGTCACTTCCATGACTCTGGTCATTGTCAGCCACATCTCTGCCGAAACGTTGGCATGAATGATGGAGTGATTTGTTTCTCATCAGACGTGGCCGGGGAGTTGATATAAAGTGCAAACTAATAACATAGTAACATCAAAGCCAAGAACATATTACGTCATGATTAATAAAAGGTACGGCCAAACATGCCGGCTCTCTGCTCCACGCTCATGAATCTCCTCCTGCCCGGGGCCATACTCTCATTTTATTTTATGAGTTGTCGTTTTACGTACTGTAAATTTTGAGTTAATGGCCCTATAGGTTTTATACGCTCCTCCCGGGTCAGCCGTATGAGACAATCCATTTGTCTAAAGGGTTCAGAGGAAGGAATGTGCTCCCTGCTGGAGCGCTGTACATCTGCACTACAACACATACATGACTGTTTGGGGAGTTTTTCATTGTTGTTTGTTTTTATGGTTTTCGTGTGGGGTTTGTCAAGTGCTTCAGTGTATCATACTGTTTATGTGTTAGGAGACATCTGATGTGGAAAGAACCCTTTATCTGGGAACTCTGCTTATTTATGGCCGGGGCTTCATAGAGTTGGCTGATTTTTGCAAGAACCGTTTTGCAGATATTCCCAATGTTTGTCTGTTTCGCCTGAAGCAGAAGTGCTGTTATGATACTGTGGGGTCTCCTTCAACCCCAGAGTATAATGAGCATATGACATGGGTAGGTGCAGAAACCTAATACCCCTCAACTCTCCTGGGCTCCCTTGCAGATTCTCTTCAGTACTCACTTTCAGTCATCTCCTTGCCTCCTCTGGCATGCTGTGTGACATCACAGACCCTGTGGGACTACGGAGGCCTGTGATTGGTTCTCAGCAGTCACGTGACACACGCTGACATCATGGCATTTTATCGTAAGTGTCAGGTGGTCCGCCCAATCACAGGTCTCAGTAGTCTCCTTGTGACATCACACAGGAGGTCAGAAGTTGACCAAAGAGGACCATGGTGGAATCTAGTAGCGGTGAGGGAAAGTGAGTGTCGGTGTAAGTTATGTTTCCATACCCTTCCCTGGACCTACACTTATTATACTTTGTGGTCTGAAGAGAACCAGAGTATACATAGAGATTGGCTAATCCCAAATGTTTTGGAAAACTCATAACAAATCTGTTTGCTGATCTCTAGTCTTCAATGCTTATCATCAAAGATCCTTAAAGCTACCACCAGTTTGGTATTGGCTAGATTGGGGTAGAAACTCGAAGAAATCTCCAAATTCTTCACCATTAACCCCCTTCCCCTTCTTGGTATGGACCGTCCTAATCAGATGTCCAGATAGTGGCCCCCAAACTGGTTGGAAGGAGAACTGCAGGAATTGCGAGAAAAGCAGAAACGGAGGAAGGGCCCCTCATTGGAAAAGTAAGCAGGATGTAACATGGTGGCATATGTGATGGAGATGTAGTCAGAAGACAAGCCAGGGGTCAGATCTAGGAGTAGAACAATAGGAATCAGGCAGAAAATCCAAGGGCAGAAGCAGAATCCAGGAGCCGAGGTCAAGATCCAACTCAAAACTATCAAGCACCATAGTTGGTACCATAATTGTCCGCCATGTTCCACAGCAACTAAACAATGCAAGAATCTGGCAGCAAAGAAACAGGCTTCACCAGAGTAGGGAGTGGGGAGTACCTGCAGGAACCCATTACTAGAATGGAGGAGATGAGTAATCGGGTCACTTATTACTCTCCCCAATTGTGCCATTTTTTTTGCAGAATTGTCCCTCAAAATAGACTTCAGTGGAGATGGGGCTATTTCATAGGAAGCGTGTTTCTTGTTTTGTGGATTTTTCTGGCTGCACTTTATATACTACTAGCTTCTGCCCGCGACTTCGTCTGCGTGTTGTTGGCGTCCATGATCTGTCTATATTCAGCAAATTGCTGCCGTCGATGGTTTGCCTGCTCCGGCATTTTGGCAGCTCGCAAGCTGTCCTGGTGCTGACCTTGTTCCTCACACTGTGCCTGTGATTGTTCCGGCATCTCAGCAGCTCGCTGGGATGCCATATAATGAGCATGTTGTTGGTGTTGATGATCCGCCTACTCCGGCGTTTCAACAGCTGTCAAGCTGATCTGTTGCTGAACTCATTCCTTGTGCTGTGCCCATGATTGTTCTGGTACGTGAGCAGCTCACTGGGACACCATATACTGAACGTGTTGTTGGTGTTGATGATCCGCATGCTCCGGCGTTTTGGCAGCTCTCAAGCGGGCCTGCCACAGAATTTTTTTCTTGCACTGTGCCTGTGATTGTTCTGGCATCTCAGCACCTCGCTGGAACGTCATATAATGAGCGTGTTGTTGGTGTTGATCCGCCTGCTGCGGCGTTTTGGCAGGTCTCAAGCTGGCCTGCCACTGAACTTGTTTCTCGAGCTGTGCCTGTGATTGTTCTGATTTCAGCAGCTTGCTGGGACGACATATAATGAGTGTGTTGTTGGTGTTGATTATCCCCCTGAGCTCCGCTTGAAGAGAACTCCGGGACTTCTGGCTACCTTCATAGCTCTCGTTGTTTGCGACAAATTAGATTTTCTTTTTACAAACATCTTGAAAATTGGCAAACTGCCAATTTGGATTGAAGGTGTTTGCCTATGTCAATGTGTCATTGGTGACTGAACAGGTCAGATAATATGCAAATGTGTGTACACTGAGGGTTAGCGTTTGTTTACACAGAGAGATAATAGCCCTGGCTTTCTCAGAAAATGAGATAAGAGCAGTGTAATATAGTATGTGAACATAAATTCATAACAGTCATGAAGCCATGTCATTTACCGGGATAAAAAGTAGCCGATGGGGGCCACACGGTGGCTCAGTGGTTAGCACTGCAGCCCTGCAGCGCTGGAGTCCTGGTGTTCAAATCCCACCATGGGCAAAAAAAACATCTGCAAGGAGTTTGTATGTTCTCCCCGTGTTTGCATGGATTTCCATCCCATATTCCAAAAAAAAAAAAAAAAAAGACATACTGATAGGGAAAAATGTACATTGTGAGCTCTATGTGGGGCTCGCAATCTACATTTAAAAAAAAAAAAAAAAGTAGCCGATGTGTTAATCGAGGTTACAATCCATCTGTGTGCCGAATTTCAAGTAAATCTGTTCAGCCGTTTTTGCGTGATTGAGGAACAAACATAAAAACACACAAACTTTCACATCTATAATATTAGTAGGATATATACTTGGATGCACACTCCCTACATGTTTGGCAAAACACTCCCTACATACTAGGAGTCATGCTCCCTATATATAGTATGCACACTTCTTACATACTTAGATGGACAATCTCTACATATTTGAATGCACTCCCTCTACATACTAGGATGCACGCTCCCTACATACTTGGATGCACGCTCCCTACATACTTGGATGCACGCTCCCCACATACTTGGATGCATGCTCCCTACATACTTGGATACTTGGATACATGCTTCTTACATACTTGGATACACGATCCTTCCATACAGGGCTGCACACTCTACATACTTGGATGTACATTCCCTACATACTTAGATGCACGCTCCTTATATACTTGGATGCACACTCCGTACATAGTTGGATACTTCGGTACATGCTTCTTACAGACTAGGATGCACGCTCCCTACATACTTGGATGCACGCTCCTGAGGGCCGTTCACATAAACATGTATGGCTGTGCACTCTCTACATACTTGGATGCACGCTCCCTACATACTAGGAGTCATGCTCCCTATATATAGTATGTACACTTCTTACATACTTACAGTCCTATGAAAAAGTTTGGGCACCCCTATTAATCTTAATCATTTTTTGTTCTAAATATTTTGGTGTTTGCAGCAGCCATTTCAGTTTGATATATCTAATAACTGATGGACACAGTAATATTTCAGGATTGAAATGAGGTTTATTGTACTAACAGAAAATGTGCAATATGCATTAAACCAAAATTTGACCGGTGCAAAAGTATGGGCACCCTTATCATTTTATTGATTTGAATTCCCCTAACTACTTTTTACTGACTTACTGAAGCACAAAATTGGTTTTGTAACCTCAGTGAGCTTTGAACTTCATAGCCAGATGTATCCAATCATGAGAAAAGGTATTTAAGGTGGCCAATTGCAAGTTGATCTCCTATTTGAATCTCCTCTGAAGAGTGGCATCATGGGCTACTCAAAACAACTCTCAAATGATCTGAAAACAAAGATTGTTCAACATAGTTGTTCAGGGGAAGGATACAAAAAGCTGTCTCAGAGATTTAACCTGTCAGTTTCCACTGTGAGGAACATAGTAAGGAAGTGGAAGACCACAGGGACAGTTCTTGTTAAGCCCAGAAGTGGCAGGCCAAGAAAAATATCAGAAAGGCAGAGAAGAAGAATGGTGAGAACAGTCAAGGACAATCCACAGACACCTCCAAAGAGCTGCAGCATCATCTTGCTGCAGATGGTGTCACTGTGCATCGGTCAACTATACAGCGCACTTTGCACAAGGAGAAGCTGTATGGGAGAGTGATGAGAAAGAAGCCGTTTCTGCACGTACGCCACAAATAGAGTTGCCTGAGGTATGAAAAAGCACATTTGGACAAGGCAGCTTCATTTTGGAAACAAAAATTGAGTTGTTTGGTTATAAAAAAAGGCGTTATGCATGGCGTCCAAAAAGAAACAGCATTCCAAGAAAAACACATGCTACCCACTGTAAAATTTGGTGGAAGTTCCATCATGCTTTGGGGCTGTGTGGCCAATGCCGGCATCGGGAATCTTGTTAAAGTTGAGAGTCGCATGGATTCCACTCAGTATCAGCAGATTCTTGAGAATAATGTTCAAGAATCAGTGACGAAGTTGAAGTTACGCCGGGGATGGATATTTCAGCAAGACAATGATCCAAAACACTGCTCCAAATCCTCAGGCATTCATGCAGAGGAACAATTACAATGTTCTGGAATGGCCATCCCAGTCCCCAGACCTGAATATCATTGAACATCTGTGGGATGATTTGAAGCGGGCTGTCCATGCTCGGCCACCATCTAACTTAACTGAACTTGAATTGTTTGTCCAAAATACCTTTATCCAGGATCCAGGAACTGATTAAAAGCTACAGGAAGCGACTAGAGGCTGTTATCTTTGCAAAAGGAGGATCTATTAAATATTAATGTCACTTTTCTGTTGAGGTGCCCATACTTTTGCACCGGTCAAATTTTGGTTTAATGCATATTGCACATTTTCTGTTAGTACAATAAACCTCATTTCAATCCTGAAATATTACTGTCCATCAGTTATTAGATATATCAAACTGAAATGGCTGTTATAAACACCAAAATATTTAGAACTAAAAATGATTAAGATTAATAGGGGTGCCCAAACTTTTTCATAGGACTGTAGATGGACAATCTCTATATATTTGAATGCACTCCCTCTACATACTAGGATGCACGCTCCCCACATACTAGGATGCACACTCCCTACATACTTGGATTCACGCTCCCTACATACTTGGATTCACGCTCCCTGCATACTTGGATACATGCTTCTAACATACTTGTGATGCACACTCCTTACATACAGGGCTGCACACTCTCTGCATACTTGGATACACGTTCCTAACATACTTGGATGCCAGGCTAGAATTATTAGAATCTCATGGTGTGGCCTCCACCGTACAGATTTCACAGTATATGTGATCATCAACATACTTACAGCCATGCTCCATATTACTCTGAATATGGCTTTATTTTGACACCTCCCGACATGTAGCTCACTTTTTCGAGTACGTCCATAGCTGAAGGCCTGGAGAAGCTCCATGATGGAGGAGGAGGAGTCACTTGTAGACGTCTATCCCACCATTTTGTCTTGTGGACACTGGCCTAGCGTTTGCACAGGGCGCTCACAGTGTCACGCTAGCTCTCTGGTGAGCTGTATACAGTATATATTGTGCACGGTGTGAAATATACCAATGCAGGAAGGAGGGGGTGGAGGAAATATACCAGGACTGGGTATGTTAGAGAACAATTCACATTGCATAACAACCACAGACGGTAGAACAGAACCCCCGAGCAGCTGAGAGCGATTATGGCTGGTGACACGGGGGGATCATTAGTGGCCGGCTAATTGTATATTACTCAGGAAACCATGGCCGCCCTAATTACTAAATGACAAACCGGAGGAAATAGAAACTCCAGGGCATAAACCTGCTGTAAACAACATAGTGCTGGGTATGCATACGGTGTACAGCCAATCACGGCCCTCACTGGTTACAGATAGAAATAAAACAGATTATTGGACCTTTACTGTCGTGCAGTTTTGCCCCAGTGACCCGTTAGTTGAAGGTATTTAATTTATTGGTGGGCAATGGTGTGGAGCCATTGATACCATTTAACTGTAATACCCCTTCTGACCTCCGGGTGTGCTGTTAACAAAGAACACACCTATGAACCATCTCTCAGAAAGGTGCAGTACAACACTCTCTAGCACCCTCTAGTGTTATCAATAATTTTTTTCTAATTAGCTAATTTTATTTTCTAGATTTCTTTATTCTATTTATGTACCTGAGTATGGGGGGGGCGCCCATCTTTTTTTTTTAATGTAAATTGTGAGCCCCATATAGGGATCACAATGTAATTTTTTTTACCCCTATCAGTATGTCTTTGTAGAATGGGAGGAAATCCACGCAAACACTAGGAGAACATACAAACTCCTTGCAAATGTTGTTCCTGGTGGGATTCGAACCCAGGACTCCAGCACTGCAGGCCACCGTGTTGCCCTGGGGGGCGGCCATCTTGTCTGAGCTTCTTCTCTGCTCTGTTAACAGCATTTCGTGATTTGCTTTACAGCATAGTCATGGCCATAGGTAGCAATAATCTGGAGCTGACTCTTTGGGGTCTATGGGAGAGTTTGCTAGACTTGTTCTGTGCAGGGAGGGGAAGGAGATAGGCTGTGACATCTGTCAGTAAGTGATACAATGTTACTGTCTGTGATGTAAATGTGGTGACTGCTGCAAAGAAGACCTCTATAGAATTGGCAATTGTCTGTCTATTATTAAGCTTAGTGGCCAGAGTGATAATTGCAGAATTTAAAAAATTTCTTAAAATCTAGATACTGACTGGGGAAATGACCAAAAAAAATGCATAAAGTATGTCTATAATAAAAAAAACCTTGGTCATTTTTTCCGGACACAAAAAAATATCCCCCCGGGTATACAGTATACTAAATGAGCTTCCACATATCTGTATGGTTTTGCTCTCTCACTCATTTCTACCTTGTAAAGTGATATCACCACAGAGGGCCTGATGGCTTCTTCTGGGTTGTATACTGTACAATAAACCTAACAGAAGGCCAATGCCCCGAGCGGGCCCATAAATCATCCTGAGCGAAGCTACATTAACTGCTAATGAGGTACCGATGGTTGTAGCTTCCAATGAGAAGCTCCAGATAAACTCCCTGTACTGTAAGGTTTACTGAGCCACCAAGCCCCTGAACCGCGGAGAACGCCATTATGTCACCTGCCCAGGCTTCCAGCCAGACCTTCTATAAAACCGGGACCTGCGGTGATATAGGAGCGGAGGCATCAGCTGACACGTATGTAACCATGGAATCACAAACAACATTAGCCAAACCCAAAATCTTTTGGGTTTCACCCATGAAATTTGCTCGATCGCCGATCGGAATCCGATCTTTTCCGATCCTGATCTTCAACCCTAGTCAATGTTTTTCTATGGGAAAAGCCACTTTTAGGGTTGAGCCGATCTTGAGATAACCACCGATCTCGATCCCACTGGAAAAGATCGGGTCGGAATTCCGATCTCGATCGTGAAATTTACTCGATCGCCGATTTGAATCCGATCTTTTCCGATCCCGATCGCTCAACCCTAGTCAAGTATCATCACATCAGCATGCCCCATGGGATTGGACCTTAGCGGTGACTAGGGTTGACCAATTTGGATCGGGAAAGATCGGATCCCAATCGGCGATCGAGCAAATTTCACGATCGCGATCAAGATCGGGATCGGCCGAAAAATGATCAGAAATTGGATTTTGAAATCTCAAAATCGGCTCAACCCTACTGTATATATAATATACAATTAGGGCTGAGCGATCGGGATCGGGAAAGATCGGATCCCAATCAGCGATTGAGCAAATTTCACGATCGGGATCGGCTGGAAAATGATCGGAAATCGGATTTTAAAATCGATCCTGAAATCTCAAGATCGGCTCAACCCTAGTGGTGACCTCAGGGTGACCAAATACTGGGAAAGATGACCGGGGCTTCTGGTTCTTATATTCTGGGGTCTGAAGACACCTTGGAGTATAATTATAGCACTACCTGTTTGAACCGAAACATGTGGGTGAACCTTGCAAATTCTCACAAAACGTCGCCCATCACTATTTTGGTCAGAATCGTAAAGAAGTTTCCACTTTTGAGAGCCTCAAAAGGTTAGCAGGTTGCTGGGACCCTCAGCAATCAGCTGTCATCTGTGAGGGTACCTGTAAAACAAGTGTTAAGTTTCCCTGCAGCACCCCCACAGGGGAAATGAAGTATTGCATATTGTTCGTTAAACCACGAGTTATAGACTTGCCAGGTTCTCCAGTGATTGACTCTTTTTGTAGCCAAAGCCTACGCTCCATAGATTAGGATTCAGAATGGGAGACCCCACTTTATTTAACACGAAAACTCTCTAAATTTGGGAATAACAGACCACATTGATACCGAATAATACAGGGGTGTGAATGGGTGGAAAACTCTGCCTGTCCTTAATTTGGCCCCAGCATCTATATATTATTCTGGTTCCAAGTTTTGCCCTAAGTGGATCCATCCCAAAGAGTAACGCCACTCCCCACCCAACCTGCAAACAGTCAGGGAGACAAATAACATGTTTTGTCTCCATGTCTCCATGTTTTGTCACTTTGTTTCTGTGCAGATCTTTGTGCCGGTTCCAGGGATTACTCACCCTATTATCCTCGGGTTACACCCCAAATTAATGACTGCACCAAAGAAGGATTAGATAGGTCATCTCAGTGAACAGTACCACATTTGCACTTGGTAAACTTAGATACGCGGGCTCAGCAACAAACCGTCCCTGGAGATTGTATATATTATTAAATTTAGTAACATCACATGATGAGTTACGTAGTCCAATAATCAGATCCGACGCCCATATCATCTATTACGTGACGGTATCACCGGCAAGACACAATATCCCAATTCTAGAAAACTTGGATTACTACCACAATATCCACCTGAGGTGGCCTCAGTCTGGGAATACGATACGGCTGCGAGTCTCAGATTATTATAGAATATCCCTCTATACAGATGTAACTGACCATGTTTCGAGCTGTTCCCTTGATCCTCAATCACACCTGGTCATCACGGCAATCACATTTGGTTATGGCAACAAACACAAGGTCATCAAAGCAGTCAAGAGTGGCCAAGCCAACAATTCCGCATGGTCATCTCAACAATCGCATGTGGCCAAGAGTATAAAGGAATCGACCACTCAACTGTACGTATTCTGTGCCTGGAACACCTGATGGACAGTTGACATCTTCCCAGCTACCCATTGGACTTACCTGCCAAGATGAAGACTCCGACAAGGATCAGAAAGACCAGTAGATAGAGACCGACCACTGCGTACTTCAGAGCCGCGATAGACCCCATCTGTCCACAGCGGCGAGGTTTCCTTCCATTTGTTGGACCTGCACATGAAGAAAAGGCGATATCCATCATACTGTATATCAAGGAAACTTGGTTGGGCAGAACAATGGTTGGTCTTCCTTAGACCATACAAGACAAGTATTGTGGCTCAATCGAGAATCAAGATATTTGGTATCAAAAATAGACTCAGGAGCAACCAAGGGGCCCTTTCCCCCAACCCAATCTGTCAACATAAGTATTGATCACTTTGAGGGAATTGGTCTACTTCTCGAAATTAATGGTTACCATGCGTTCATAGGCTCAACCTTGGCCATTCCAAGACATTTGTGGAAATCTATGACTTCATTTTATATTATCTACCAATCACATTGACTCTTGCAGATATATCTAGTTGGGAAATTATAGAAGAGAATCCCAGAAGTAACTGTTACATTTCCCTGCAGCACCCCCACTGGGAAACTGGAGTATTACAATTGAAATCACAGAGTCCTCGCTGGTTCCAAAACATGAAATGCTCTTTGATTAATCAAGAGCAAGCTTGAGGGTTTATAAACTAGACAACCCCTGCAGTTAGTAATGCCCTATACACTGGGTATGGGATAACTGTTTTATCACAAGGCGTGACCCCTATGGATCAGAAGGATGGGGAAGGGGTCTCAAAAGTTCCCGAGTATTCCACATGAATGGTACCAGTGTTGGAATGAGGTTTATTTAGCCCACTAGATGAAGTGATTAGGTGATTGCGCCCTACAACAACCCCTGCGGAATAGACTACAGTACCCATTCAATTCGGGTGCCTTCTGCTGGACCGTTATTGAGTTATTGAGCCCTGGCGCACCGGACAATCCTCTGGTTCTATGGTGAGCCAGTTCCATACTGAATTGCTAAGTGGTTTGGAATCGGCTCCATTCACCTCTGTGAGTCTGATGATGACCCTTGTTCCTAAAAAAGTGAATTGGTATGGTGACCACGACCCCCTTCACATGGAGCTCTTAAGGGAACTTTTGATTCCCTTTCCTCATGATCGATATGGGTTCCAGTCTTTGTACCTACAGAAATCAGACACATATCCCCTATCCTGTTAGGATATCCCATAACTTGCCATGGTTGAGATTCACTTTTGTCGCCACGAACTGGAATGACCATGGCATACTGGGATCTGGTGATCTGCAGGACCAGAATCTCAGGATCTTCTCAGTGTGCCTCAATGTAGCGAAATCTCAGCTGTCACGTAAGTCGTTCTGCCCATATCCTGACCAATAAATCCCTTCATCTGAAGTTCATTACCAAATAATGAGAATTCCAAAGACTAAATCCTAAACCGTGCGGATGACTCTCTATTGTTATGACTCTCCGTGATGAAATAATAGGGCCGATACAGGAAATAAAATATCATTAGAAAGTCAGATCTCGTCATTCCTCTCGTTCGTCGCTCTTAATAGATTGGCCAACCTATGAGACGCCTCGGCTTAGAGCGAAAACCGAAAGACCACAAAAGGGAAACAGATGTAGAGCCCAGAAAAACCTCAATACGTTGCGGCTGGGATGTATTTCCATGTTTAATGTACAAAAGATGTCCAGAATTCCAACCTGAACTATATGAAGACACCTTCCGTGAAAGAAGCAAGGGTGGAGGACAATGGAAGAACGCACGCATTTCATAGCTAGTCTTAAGTGTGAATCTGCTGACAGTATCCCATAACTTCCCAATTACACCGGCCTCATGGGAACACTCCCCAATGACGTAGGTCATACCTCCGCAAATCTGATATATTGATGCTCTATCCTAAGGGTCACCAATAATGGTGACTTTACTAAAGACCATGATGGAATCCTAGACCAACATCCCATTACCATTACCCCCATAACTACCCAATTCCAGGTTCTTATCAGTTCTCAGGGTCTCAGGTCAGTGGTTTCTGTAAGATGCCATAAAACCATGTGACAGATTTAGCCCCTTCTCCAGTGTTTGAAGCAGGGTCATAAGTTTATACCAAAATTTTCATGTGATCGGTGATATTATGATCCTCATTGCAGAAATGTTTTGACACGGAAAGGTCCAGTCTTTGTTCTCTAATTGTATGGCGATGTGAATTCATTAAAAGGGTATCAACTACTGAAGACTATCAAGTTTTTTTTTTTTTTTAAATATTTTCTACCCACTGGCTAACACGGTACGAGAACAAACATTTTCCTTATACAGAAGAGTCCCATAAAATCAGTAGCTTACAGAAAGTTGTCTTCATGGACAACCGCAATAATGCATTTACCCCTAAAAAAAACACCCAGACCTAGACCATCAAGCGTATGTACAACCCAAGAGAATAAACACCACTGGCATCACTTAATATTTTCACCCATCCTGAGTAACGCAAGGTATTACTTCCGGAGCTCTAGGGTGTTAGAGAGTGTCCTCAAGTAACATAAGCCACTTCTCCAGTCTTGGCCAGACTCAACATCTCAACTCAACTCGACTCAGCTCAGGTCGGTTCGGGTACTGAGTAGTTTGTGTTCCACTGCAGAAAGCACCCGCCTCATGTGTTACTTTCTAGTATTACTTTGGCTCGCTTGGTACATAGCCGCCTAAAGAAAGTATTAAAAAAAATGTCACATTATCCAGTACCAGGAACTTTCTGGGTCTTTTTTGATTTGGAAAAGTGACAAAAGTAGGTAAGGTTGAGTTCAGTCAAGTTGGTACCATGCAATGGAATAGTGGCCATAGCGCCCCATATGTGTTCCTTCTAGAGTCCTAGTCCCCCATACGCAACATTTCTATGGGCTCTGCTGACTCCAGAATGGACTAAAATTTTGTAATTGGGGTCATCAATTATATGGACATTCTTGATATTATCCTACATGTCCAATACTTCTATTTCCTGACTGCTACTATTAGGTATTGGCACCCACATGCACATTAGATGGCCGACCAATCTAGATAAAATTGGCATAGTAATTTTTCCATAATGCATATGAGCACCTTGACCTAGAAGCACCCACTTTGCTAGTCCTCATTGGCTCCAAGTAGGGTTGAGCCGATCTTGAGATTTCAGGGTCGATTTTAAAATCCGATTTCCAATCATTTTCCAAATTTTTCAAATTTGCTTGATCCCTGATCAGAATCTGATCTTTTCCGATCCTGATTCTCAACCCTAGTCAATGCTTCTCTGTGGGAAAAGTCATTTTACGGTTGAGCTGATCTTGAGATAACCACCGACCTCAATCCCACTGGAGAAGATCGGGATCGGAATTCCAATCACTATCGTGAAATTTAGTTGTTCACCGATTGGAATCCGTTCTTACCGATTGCTCAACCCTAGCTCAAAGTCACCAAGAATCTTGGTCTTTTCAAGATAAACCACCCTGGGTCGCTCGTTCAAGGTTCAGTCCCTTCTTGCCCATTGTACTGTCAATTTTGGGACTTGGGAATCTATTCATTATCTAGGTTAGTAATATTATATCAGTGGATATCAGGTATCTGCCTGTTGACGAATTTTTTTCGAGGGTGGGTCTAAATGGTTAGGCAGATCTTCCCAATGACTTCTTAAGACAACTTCACACCCGTACCTTTGTCTTGCCCTCATAAAGTCTGGACACAATGCTTAGCCTATCATGTGAAGATGTTGCATCCTACAAAGCAGTCCTGGCCAAAAATCAGCCTTGTTGACCGTAGCAGGTGTACGGCAATCCCGTGTCCTGCCAAACACTCATATCGTACATGAAGCCCTGAAATTTGACTCGACACCTGTAGATTTACTCCTCAAGTTTACTAGTCACATAGCGAACACGTCTCTAGTCCTCCACGTTGTGCCTTCCGACCTCAGACTATAATGGTGCTCACTATAAGCAGCCGTCGTATCCACTATTAGATGTTTAGAAAATGAAGATAATGGGATATAAATAATTCGGGCATTGGAACCTCCTAAGTAACTTTAGACAAGAAGAACTGGGGTCTGCGCACAGCCTCCGTGCCAAAAACTCCTATTATTGGACGGAACGTGCTGTGTGTAACATGAGCCCGAGCTCCAGAGACCCCTGGACGAGCACAAAAGTCCTCAACCCAACAATAAAACTGCACACGTGTTCCTGTGTTTTCCTATAAGCCGCGATCTACTCTTCGTATTACCCATTGTATCCATCAATCCCTCCAAGTATATGACATCCCGTGATTTACGGAGCACGGCTCGCTTCTTAGGGACAAAAACATTTATACAGCTGGTCATTTGGCACCAGGAACCTTGTGGTGGAGGTCCAGGAAGACGTGCACCTTGGCACCGGAGTCAGGTCTCCTGGGAAGAGGTGGTTTCTCTAGAAAGCCGTGATCGAAACATCCCTCTTAGTCAACCAGTGAACTCAAATGACTTTGAACAATTTCATCCAAAACAAAACGTAAAACTTCTGGAATATTATATGTGATCTTCAGGTTATAGAAATGTATCACGACCTGTCACCACTTGGAAAGGTGACGTAGCCCTCGAATGAAGACGTTGTATCTAGAGAAGCTTCTCTGGGTGTTGCAGGTGCTCCATCGGTCGTGGCCAACATCTTCTTTGGCACCTTGAGGTAGAATGTGATCCCTGAGAGTCGCTGCCCATAACCGCAATCCCACACATGAGTAATCCCTTTCCCATAATGGTCATTTTATAAGTGGTGGGAGACTATTCTCCAGGCTGGGCGTGGACGCTGTATCCATTGGCATGTGTTTTTATCTCGGCTTGCACGTTCTAGAGTTTTGCTATAAATTCAATAAGACGTCTTGTTTTAGGAATGATCTGATCATCGGCCACGGACAGATTTATCCAGGATTATTTATTCCGAGGGAACACATCAGGTCACGGCCACCCACTAACAGGACTTGAATAGATACAGTCAGGGACACAATCTAAAGGGCTAATCCAGATTATCGGGGTCACACTGAGAACATCAGACAACAAGACATTGTTTGCAAGTCTAAATAGTCTTTTAATACTTTCAGACCAGCTCAGATTCTTCGAGTGAATGCAGAGTCAGGTTTATCTCAGCTCATGGGCAGTCTCTATATGTCAGGAACATGTCTCAGGAAACTGGCAAAGATGTATCCATTTATATGTGACCCTGTGCCTAGTGGCGAAACGAGGAATGGCTGGGCCCCAAGGAGAACATTTGTCATAGCCCCCGACCCCTTACCGCTCAAACCACATTCCTATACACAGTATTATGTCCCCATAGTGGCCCCTGCACACAGTATTATCCCCCATAGTGGCCCCTGCACACAGTATTATGCCCCATAGTGGCCCCTCCACACAGTATTATGTCCCATAGTGGCCCCTGCACACAGTATTATGCCCCATAGTGACCCCTGCACATAGTATTATGTCCCCATAGTGGCCCCTCCACACAGTATTATGTCCCCATAGTGGCCCCTGCACACAGTATTATGCCCCATAATGGCCCCTGCACACAGTATTATGTCCCATAGTGGCCCCTGCACACAGTATTATCCCCCATAGTGGCCCCTGCACACAGTATTATCCCCCATAGTGGCCCCTGCACACAGTATTATCCCCCATAGTGGCCCCTGCACACAGTATTATCCCTCATAGTGGTCCCTGCACACAGTATTATGTCCTCATAGTGGCCCCTGCACACAGTATTATCCCCCATAGTGGCCCCTGCACACAGTATTATCCCCCATAGTGGACCCTGCACACAGTATTACACCCCATAGTGACCCCTGCACACAGTATTATCCCCCATAGTGGCCCCTGCACACAGTATTATCCCCCATAGTGGCCCCTGCACACAGTATTATCCCCCATAGTGGCCCCTGCACACAGTATTATGCCCATAGTGGCCCCTGCACACAGTATTTTGTCCTCATAGTGGCCCCTGCACACAGTATTATGCCCCATAGTCGCCTCTGCACTCAGTATTATGCCCCATAGTGGCCCCTGCACACAGTATTATCCCCCATAGTGGACCCTGCACACAGTATTACACCCCATAGTGACCCCTGCACACAGTATTATCCCCCATAGTGGCCCCTGCACACAGTATTATCCCTCATAGTGGTCCCTGCACACAGTATTATGTCCCATAGTGGCCCCTGCACACAGTATTATGCCCCATAGTGGCCCCTCCACACAGTATTATGTCCCCATAGTGGCCCCTGCACACAGTATTATGCCCCATAGTGGCCCCTGCACACAGTATTATGTCCCATAGTGGTCCCTGCACACAGTATTATCCCCCATAGTGGCCCCTGCACACAGTATTATGGCCCATAATGACCCCTCCACACAGTATGATGTCCCATAGTGGCCCCTGCACACAGTATTATGCCCCATAGTGGCCCCTGCACACAGTATTATGTCCCATAGTGGCCCCTGCACACAGTATTATGCCCCATAGTGGCCCCTGCACACAGTATTATCCCCCATAGTGGCCCCTGCACACAGTATTATCCCTCATAGTGGTCCCTGCACACAGTATTATGTCCTCATAGTGGCCCCTGCACACAGTATTATCCCCCATAGTGGCCCCTGCACACAGTATGATGTCCCATAGTGGCCCCTACACACAGTATTATTCCCCATAGTGGCCCCTACACACAGTATTATTCCCCATAGTGGCCCCTGCACACAGTATTATACCCCATAGTGGCCCCTGCACACAGTATTATCCCCCATAGTGACCCCTGCACACAGTATTATGTCCCATAGTGGCCCCTGCACACAGTATTATGTCCCATAGTGGCCCCTGCACACAGTATTATGTCCCATAGTGGCCCCTGCACACAGTATTATGCCCCATAGTGGCCCCTGCACACAGTATTATGTCCCATAGTGGCCCCTGCACACAGTATTATCCCCCATAGTGGCCCCTGCACAGTATTACGCCCCATAGTGACCCCTGCACACAGTATTATGCTCCATAGTGGCCCCTGCACACAGTATTATGCCCCATAGTGGCCCCTGCACACAGTATTATGCCCCATAGTGGCCCTTGCACACAGTATTATACCCCATAGTGGCCCCTGCACACAGTATTATACCCCATAGTGGCCCCTGCACACAGTATTATGCCCCATAGTCACCTCTGCACTCAGTATTATGCCCCATAGTGGCCCCTGCACACAGTATTATCCCCCATAGTGGACCCTGCACACAGTATTACACCCCATAGTGACCCCTGCACACAGTATTATCCCCCATAGTGTCCCCTGCACACAGTATTATCCCCCATAATGGCCCCTGCACACAGTATTATCCCCCATAGTGGCCCCTGCACACAGTATTATGCTCATAGTGGCCCCTGCACACAGTATTTTGTCCTCATAGTGGCCCCTGCACACAGTATTATGCCCCATAGTCGCCTCTGCACTCAGTATTATGCCCCATAGTGGCCCCTGCACACAGTATTATCCCCCATAGTGGTCCCTGCACACAGTATTATGTCCCATAGTGACCCCTGCACACAGTATTATCCCCCATAGTGGCCCCTGCACACAGTATTATCCCTCATAGTGGTCCCTGCACACAGTATTATGTCCCATAGTGGCCCCTGCACACAGTATTATGCCCCATAGTGGCCCCTCCACACAGTATTATGTCCCCATAGTGGCCCCTGCACACAGTATTATGCCCCATAGTGGCCCCTGCACACAGTATTATGTCCCATAGTGGTCCCTGCACACAGTATTATCCCCCATAGTGGCCCCTGCACACAGTATTATCCCTCATAGTGGTCCCTGCACACAGTATTATGTCCTCATAGTGGCCCCTGCACACAGTATTATCCCCTATAGTGGCCCCTGCACACAGTATTATGTCCCATAGTGGCCCCTGCACACAGTATTATCCCCCATAGTGGCCCCTGCACACAGTATTATCCCCCATAGTGGGCCCTGCACACAGTATTATGGCCCATAATGACCCCTCCACACAGTATGATGTCCCATAGTGGCCCCTGCACACAGTATTATGCCCCATAGTGGCCCCTGCACACAGTATTATGTCCCATAGTGGTCCCTGCACACAGTATTATCCCCCATAGTGGCCCCTGCACACAGTATTATCCCTCATAGTGGTCCCTGCACACAGTATTATGTCCTCATAGTGGCCCCTGCACACAGTATTATCCCCCATAGTGGCCCCTGCACACAGTATGATGTCCCATAGTGGCCCCTACACACAGTATTATTCCCCATAGTGGCCCCTACACACAGTATTATTCCCCATAGTGGCCCCTGCACACAGTATTATACCCCATAGTGGCCCCTGCACACAGTATTATCCCCCATAGTGACCCCTGCACACAGTATTATGTCCCATAGTGGCCCCTGCACACAGTATTATGTCCCATAGTGGCCCCTGCACACAGTATTATGTCCCATAGTGGCCTCTGCACACAGTATTATGCCCCATAGTGGCCCCTGCACACAGTATTATGTCCCATAGTGGCCCCTGCACACAGTATTATCCCCCATAGTGGCCCCTGCACAGTATTACGCCCCATAGTGACCCCTGCACACAGTATTATGCTCCATAGTGGCCCCTGCACACAGTATTATGCCCCATAGTGGCCCCTGCACACAGTATTATGCCCCATAGTGGCCCTTGCACACAGTATTATACCCCATAGTGGCCCCTGCACACAGTATTATACCCCATAGTGGCCCCTGCACACAGTATTATGCCCCATAGTCGCCTCTGCACTCAGTATTATGCCCCATAGTGGCCCCTGCACACAGTATTATCCCCCATAGTGGACCCTGCACACAGTATTACACCCCATAGTGACCCCTGCACACAGTATTATCCCCCATAGTGTCCCCTGCACACAGTATTATCCCCCATAATGGCCCCTGCACACAGTATTATCCCCCATAGTGGCCCCTGCACACAGTATTATGCTCATAGTGGCCCCTGCACACAGTATTTTGTCCTCATAGTGGCCCCTGCACACAGTATTATGCCCCATAGTCGCCTCTGCACTCAGTATTATGCCCCATAGTGGCCCCTGCACACAGTATTATCCCCCATAGTGGCCCCTGCACACAGTATTATCCCCCAAAGTGGCCCCTGCACACAGTATTATCCCCCATAGTGGCCCCTGCACACAGTATTATGTCCCATAGTGGCCCCTGCACACAGTATTATCCAACATAGTGGCCCCTGCACACAGTATTACGCCCCATAGTGACCCCTGCACACAGTATTATGCTCCATAGTGGCCCCTGCACACAGTATTATGCCCCATAGTGGCCCCTGCACACAGTATTATGCCCCATAGTGGCCCCTGCACACAGTATTATGCCCCATAGTGGCCCCTGCACACAGTATTATGCCCCATAGTCGCCTCTGCACTCAGTATTATGCCCCATAGTGGCCCCTGCACACAGTATTATCCCCCATAGTGGACCCTGCACACAGTATTACACCCCATAGTGACCCCTGCACACAGTATTATCCCCCATAGTGGCCCCTGCACACAGTATTATCCCCCATAGTGGCCCCTGCACACAGTATTATCCCCCATAGTGGCCCCTGCACACAGTATTATGCTCATAGTGGCCCCTGCACACAGTATTTTGTCCTCATAGTGGCCCCTGCACACAGTATTATGCCCCATAGTCGCCTCTGCACTCAGTATTATGCCCCATAGTGGCCCCTGCACACAGTATTATCCCCCATAGTGGACCCTGCACACAGTATTACACCCCATAGTGACCCCTGCACACAGTATTATCCCCCATAGTGGCCCCTGCACACAGTATTATCCCCCATAGTGGCCCCTGCACACAGTATTATCCCCCATAGTGGCCCCTGCACACAGTATTATCCCCCATAGTGGCCCCTGCACACAGTATTATGCCCATAGTGGCCCCTGCACACAGTATTTTGTCCTCATAGTGGCCCCTGCACACAGTATTATGCCCCATAGTCGCCTCTGCACTCAGTATTATGCCCCATAGTGGCCCCTGCACACAGTATTATCCCCCATAGTGGACCCTGCACACAGTATTACACCCCATAGTGACCCCTGCACACAGTATTATCCCCCATAGTGGCCCCTGCACACAGTATTATCCCCCATAGTGGCCCCTGCACACAGTATTATCCCCCATAGTGGCCCCTGCACACATTATTATGCCCCATAGTGGCCCCTGCACACAGTATTATCCCCCATAATGGCCCCTGCACACAGTATTATCCCCCATAGTGGACCCTGCACACAGTATTACACCCCATAGTGACCCCTGCACACAGTATTATCCCCCATAGTGGCCCCTGCACACAGTATTATCCCCCATAGTGGCCCCTGCACACAGTATTATCCCCCATAGTGGCCCCTGCACACAGTATTATGCCCATAGTGGCCCCTGCACACAGTATTTTGTCCTCATAGTGGCCCCTGCACAAAGTATTATGCCCCATAGTCGCCTCTGCACTCAGTATTATCCCCCATAGTGGCCCCTGCACACAGTATTATCCCCCATAGTGGCCCCTGCACACAGTATTATCCCCCATAGTGGCCCCTGCACACATTATTATGCCCCATAGTGGCCCCTGCACACAGTATTATCCCCCATAATGGCCCCTGCACACAGTATTATCCCCCATAGTGGCCCCTGCACACAGTATTATGCCCCATAGTGGCCCCTGCACACAGTATTATCCCCCATAGTGGACCCTGCACACAGTATTATCCCCCATAGTGGCCCCTGCACACAGTATTATCCCCCATAGTGGCCCCTGCACACAGTATTATACCCCATAGTGGCCCCTGCACACATTATTATGCCCCATAGTGGCCCCTGCACACAGTATTATGCCCCATAGTGGCCCTTGCACACAATATTATACCCCATAGTGGCCCCAGCACACAGTATTATCCTCCATAGTGGCCCCTGCACACAGCATTATGGCTCATAGTCGCCCCTGCACAGAGCATTATCCCCCATAGTGGCCCCTGCACACAGTATTATCCCCCATAGTGGCCCCTGCACACAGTATTATCCCCCATAGTGGCCCCTGCACACAGTATTATGTCCCATAGTGGCCCCTGCACACAGTATTATCCCTCATAGTGGTCCCTGCACACAGTATTATGTCCTCATAGTGGCCCCTGCACACAGTATTATGCCCCATAGTGGCCCCTGCACACAGTATTATGTCCCATAGTGGCCCCTGCACACAGTATTATCCCCCATAGTGGCCCCTGCACACAGTATTATACCCCATAGTGGCCCCTGCACACAGTATTATGTCCCATAGTGGCCCCTGCACACAGTATTATCCCCCATAGTGGCCCCTGCACACAGTATTATACCCCATAGTGGCCCCTGCACACAGTATTATGTCCCATAGTGACCCCTGCACGCACTATTATGCCCCATTGTGGCCCCTGCACTCACTATTATGCCCCATTGTGGACCACCCATCTTTACAGATCCCATTTTCAATGTTGGTACAGACATGTCACATGATCCAGGCCTGCGTCGTGACACATAATGATGCAGGCCCAGCCCAAGTGAGGTACGAGATGTCACCAAACAGGCCTGAAGCCTGCCGAAGCACAGGAGAGGTAACAGTGTTTATTTATGCTCTCTCACCTCACCTGGGCCTCTCTATTATTATACTTGGGGTTCTGGAAAGACCACCGAGTATAATAACAGCAGCGTTTGTTGGGTTTGTGGAACCCGGTCCCCACTTACCAATCCTCACTCCTTCTCACATCTGCAGAAGTGGAAGCATAGGCGGCCGTGAGCAGGAGTGGGGATAAGCAAGTAAGTAGTGCCCATTACCTGCTGGTATTACTCCATCAGGTAACAGCCTATTAAAACAAAACAAAAAAAAAAAAAAAAACATAAGGGGCCAACTGAGCCCCCTAATGTCCCGGGTCCTGTGGCAGACGCTACTGCTGCTACCCCAGTAATTATGCCACTGCCTATGCCACTGTGGAGACAAGTAATAACTAGAGATGAGCAAACAGTGAAATATTCGAGATTTGAGATTCATTTCGAATAGCCCCTCAATATTCGACTATTCGAACGAATATCGAACCCCATTATAGTCTATGGGGGAAAATGCTTCGTTTCAGGGGAAGCCACACGTTGACTCAGGAGAGTCACCAAGTCCACTATGACACCCCAGGAAATGATGCCAACACCCTGGAATGCAACTAGGACAGCAGGGGAAGCATGTCTGGGGGCATCTAACATGCCCAAGTACCAAGTACCACTATCTCATCGGGATCCCTGTCAGCTTGCAATATGCGGGATCTGACTTTTTCCCATAGGATTGCATTGACCAGCGTTGATTGGCTGAATGCCATACAGAAGTACAGGAGGAGGCAGAGTCTAAGATCGGGCCACAGCATTCTCCATTCTGGTCCCATCTCAGATGTGGCAGAGCTGGCCGTGCGCTGAGCTCTGCTACACCAGAGATGCATATTAGTATTATATTTTTATGCATAGTAGTATTATAGTAGTTATATTCTTGTACATAGGAGGTAGTATTATAGTAGTTATATTCTTGTACATAGGAGTAGTATTATAGTAGTTATATTCTTGTACATAGGAGTAGTATTATAGTAGTTATATTCTTGTACATAGGAGTAGTATTATAGTAGTTATATTCTTGTACATAGGAGTAGTATTATAGTAGTTATATTCTTGTACATAGGAGGCAGTATTATAGTAGTTATATTCTTGTACATAGGAGGTAGTATTACAGTACTTATATTCTTGTACATAGAGGTAGTATTATAGTAGTTATATTCTTGTACATAGGAGCAGTATTATAGTAGTTATATTCTTGTACATAGGAGCAGTATTATAGTAGTTATATTCTTGTACATAGGAGGTAGTATTATAGTAGTTATATTCTTGTACATAGGAGCAGTATTATAGTAGTTATATTCTTGTACATAGGAGAAGTATTATGGTAGTTATATTCTTGTACATAGGAGCAGTATTATAGTAGTTATATTCTTGTACATAGGAGCAGTATTATAGTAGTTATATTCTTGTACATAGGAGGTAGTATTATAGTAGTTATATTCTTGTATATAGGAGTAGTATTATAGTAGTTATATTCTTGTACATAGGAGTAGTATTATAGTAGTTATATTCTTGTATATAGGAGTAGTATTATAGTAGTTATATTCTTGTACATAGGAGCAGTATTATAGTAGTTATATTCTTGTACATAGGAGGTAGTATTATAGTAGTTATATTCTTGTACATAGGAGGTAGTATTATAGTAGTTATATTCTTGTACATAGAGGTAGTATTATAGTAGTTATATTCTTGTACATAGGAGCAGTATTATAGTAGTTATATTCTTGTACATAGGAGCAGTATTATAGTAGTTATATTCTTGTACATAGGAGGTAGTATTATAGTAGTTATATTCTTGTACATAGGAGCAGTATTATAGTAGTTATATTCTTGTACATAGGAGAAATATTATGGTAGTTATATTCTTGTACATAGGAGCAGTATTATAGTAGTTATATTCTTGTACATAGGAGCAGTATTATAGTAGTTATATTCTTGTACATAGGAGGTAGTATTATAGTAGTTATATTCTTGTATATAGGAGTAGTATTATAGTAGTTATATTCTTGTACATAGGAGTAGTATTATAGTAGTTATATTCTTGTATATAGGAGTAGTATTATAGTAGTTATATTCTTGTACATAGGAGCAGTATTATAGTAGTTATATTCTTGTACATAGGAGGTAGTATTATAGTAGTTATATTCTTGTACATAGGAGGTAGTATTATAGTAGTTATATTCTTGTACATAGGAGGTAGTATTATAGTAGTTATATTCTTGTATATAGGAGTAGTATTATAGTAGTTATATTCTTGTACATAGGAGGTAGTATTATAGTAGTTATATTCTTGTATATAGGAGTAGTATTATAGTAGTTATATTCTTGTACATAGGAGGTAGTATTATAGTAGTTATATTCTTGTATATAGGAGTAGTATTATAGTAGTTATATTCTTGTACATAGGAGGTAGTATTATAGTAGTTATATTCTTGTACATAGGAGGTAGTATTATAGTAGTTGTATTCTTGTACATAGAGGTAGTATTATAGTAGTTATATTCTTGTACATAGGAGCAGTATTATAGTAGTTATATTCTTGTACATAGGAGCAGTATTATAGTAGTTATATTCTTGTACATAGGAGGTAGTATTATAGTAGTTATATTCTTGTACATAGGAGTAGTATTATAGTAGTTATATTCTTGTACATAGGAGTAGTATTATAGTAGTTATAATCTTGTACATAGGAGGTAGTATTATAGTAGTTATATTCTTGTTCATAGGAGTAGTATTATAGTAGTTATATTCTTGTATATAGGAGTAGTATTATAGTAGTTATATTCTTGTACATAGGAGTAGTATTATAGTAGTTATATTCTTGTACATAGGAGGTAGTATTATAGTAGTTATATTCTTGTACATAGGAGCAGTATTATAGTAGTTATATTCTTGTACATAGGAGCAGTATTATAGTAGTTATATTCTTGTATATAGGAGTAGTATTATAGTAGTTATATTCTTGTACATAGGAGGTAGTATTATAGTAGTTATATTCTTGTACATAGGAGGTAGTATTATAGTAGTTATATTCTTGTACATAGGAGTAGTATTATAGTAGTTATAATCTTGTACATAGGAGGTAGTATTATAGTAGTTATATTCTTGTTCATAGGAGTAGTATTATAGTAGTTATATTCTTGTATATAGGAGTAGTATTATAGTAGTTATATTCTTGTACATAGGAGTAGTATTATAGTAGTTATATTCTTGTACATAGGAGGTAGTATTATAGTAGTTATATTCTTGTACATAGGAGCAGTATTATAGTAGTTATATTCTTGTACATAGGAGCAGTATTATAGTAGTTATATTCTTGTACATAGGAGCAGTATTATAGTAGTTATATTCTTGTACATAGGAGCAGTATTATAGTAGTTATATTCTTGTACATAGGAGTAGTATTATAGTAGTTATATTCTTGTACATAGGAGCAGTATTATAGTAGTTATATTCTTGTACATAGGAGCAGTATTATAGTAGTTATATTCTTGTACATAGGAGTAGTATTATAGTAGTTATATTCTTGTATATAGGAGTAGTATTATAGTAGTTATATTCTTGTACATAGGAGGTAGTATTATAGTAGTTATATTCTTGTACATAGGAGGTAGTATTATAGTAGTTATATTCTTGTATATAGGAGTAGTATTATAGTAGTTATATTCTTGTACATAGGAGTAGTATTATAGTAGTTATATTCTTGTATATAGGAGTAGTATTATAGTAGTTATATTCTTGTACATAGGAGGTAGTATTATAGTAGTTATATTCTTGTACATAGGAGCAGTATTATAGTAGTTATATTCTTGTACATAGGAGGTAGTATTATAGTAGTTGTATTCTTGTACATAGAGGTAGTATTATAGTAGTTATATTCTTGTACATAGGAGCAGTATTATAGTAGTTATATTCTTGTACATAGGAGCAGTATTATAGTAGTTATATTCTTGTACATAGGAGTATTATAGTAGTTATATTCTTGTACATAGGAGCAGTATTATAGTAGTTATATTCTTGTACATAGGAGGTAGTATTATAGTAGTTATATTCTTGTACATAGGAGTAGTATTATAGTAGTTATATTCTTGTACATAGGAGTAGTATTATAGTAGTTATAATCTTGTACATAGGAGGTAGTATTATAGTAGTTATATTCTTGTTCATAGGAGTAGTATTATAGTAGTTATATTCTTGTATATAGGAGTAGTATTATAGTAGTTATATTCTTGTACATAGGAGTAGTATTATAGTAGTTATATTCTTGTACATAGGAGGTAGTATTATAGTAGTTATATTCTTGTACATAGGAGTAGTATTATAGTAGTTATATTCTTGTACATAGGAGCAGTATTATAGTAGTTATATTCTTGTACATAGGAGCAGTATTATAGTAGTTATATTCTTGTACATAGGAGGTAGTATTATAGTAGTTATATTCTTGTACATAGGAGTAGTATTATAGTAGTTATAGTCTTGTACATAGGAGGTAGTATTATAGTAGTTATATTCTTGTACATAGGAGGTAGTATTATAGTAGTTATATTCTTGTACATAGGAGCAGTATTATAGTAGTTATATTCTTGTACATAGGAGTAGTATTATAGTAGTTATATTCTTGTACATAGGAGCAGTATTATAGTAGTTATATTCTTGTACATAGGAGCAGTATTATAGTAGTTATATTCTTGTACATAGGAGCAGTATTATAGTATACTATCCTATGATATCCTTCCATAAGTCTCAATGTAGAAATAATTAGATCAAAAACTGAATTTGATGATTATTATTCTTGAAGTATCTCATAGAAAACCAAGTTTTATACAAATCCCAGATTAAATTATCCGTGCATTCCTCTGCCAAACATGACGTTGGGGAGGGCGGTTGTACAGATAAATATGGAGATATGTACATTACAGCATTGTATGATTTGGCGGCAGTTAAAACCTCTGATCCACTCTCTGTCAATGACCTCAGTGTAGATAGCGTCTGAGCTGGACACAACCTTCAGTACATTCACAGCGCCATGATGTGATTGCTGGACGGGGTGTTCACAGCTTCAACACTTGTGCCGAATCTGTCTTCAATCATATCATCTTATGTAACACGTATCGGCATTGGAGGGGATTTTACAGAGGAGAAGGTTTACATTTCCACTAAGTGACTGTATCCACACTAAATCAGACTCATATTTAAAGGGGATTTTCCAAATTGTGGAAAATAAACTACTCACAATGGAAAAAGTTATAAAGATTACACATAAAGTTACTGCAGGTGTCAATCTGTCATCTGATACCGAGTCTTTAGTTTCTAAGTTTTGTCTCAAAAATATATTTCAAAGGGGTTTTTTCAGTCCATTTTTCCGCGTGTAAGTGGAGTTTCATTGCATAGCACTTCATATATAGCTCTTTGTGTTCTTGCTGTTTGAACCTGAACATATCTTTTCTAAACAGCGCACCGTGTGGTCAGGCAGAGTATTGCAAACAACTTGTAAACAATAATACAAAAAAGTGTGTACAGGTAAGGCTTAAAGGGATTTCCTGGACATATATATACTACATATCCGCGATGGCGAACCTACGGTACGCAAGACAAAGAGGGCATACAGAGCCCTAACTGTTGGCACGCGCGCCGTCACCTTCATTGTGCACTAACGGGGAATCCGGTACATCAGTCCATCTCCATCATCAGGAGCTCTGGCGAAGACCTCTGGGCCTGGTACTGCTCCGGTTTGGAGGGCGTTGGATGCTTTTGCCTCGGAGTACTGGGGCGTCTGGTTGCCCGGGACTAACTGTCCATTATATAGAAGAATTCTAAATTAACCCTTTTCCTGCCACAGGTTATAACTGACTTCATCACCACAGACCACCCTGGATGCTGGCTCTTACCCTTTTACTGCCCTAGACCACCAGGGATGTAGGCAGCACCCCTTCTTTTAGACCATTGGTCCCCAACCTTTTTTGCACTAAGGACCGACTTCAAGCAAGATTATTTTTCTATGGCCTGGTGTGGTGGAGGTGGGGTAGGCGGTGCTTAGGTCATATGGAGGCAGGGTTATAGGTGGGCTCCACCATGTGGATGGGAAGGCTCTCTGCCAGGATGCTCTGCAGGGCAGGCAGGAATGAGATGAGCATCTGAGCAGACATTGCGAAACGCTAGACACTAGGGTTGAGCCGATCTTGAGATTACAGGATCGATTTTAAAAAATTCTGATCATTTTCCAGCTGATCCTGATCGTGAAATTTGCTCGATCACCGATCGGGATCCGATCTTTTCTGATCCCGATCGCTCAACCCTACTAGACATCGAGAAGGATAAAAAACCCAATGGCCCAGTCCTGATCCACGGACCAGTGGTTGGGGACCCCTGAGCTAGATCTCCATTAACCCCTTACTTACCTTTCATTACCAGAGACTATTAGCATTGCCCTGTCCCCGATATTTTCTCTCATCTCAGGTCCCAGAACTTCAGTGGACTGCTCTGATTTACCTATATGATGGATGCAGGACACGTCGATCCAGGGCTTTTATACCGACTGCCACATTTGGAGTCGGGAAGGAATTTTTACCCCTGAAATGGGGCAATTGGCATGAGCCTCATGGGGTTTTTTGCCTTCCCCTGGATCAACACTGTAGGGATTGTAGGGTTATAGGTTGGACTTGATGGACTGATGTCTTTATCCAACCTCATCTACTATGTAACTATGTATGTATATATAGAAAGAGAGTTTTATAGGGAGATTCTAGACACTAGGTAGTGACTTCTCTGTAGAAAACATTTGGGACAAGGAGTGTGCTAACTATTTTCCATCTATTTTCAATAGGGTTGTCCACCTATGCACCCAACTAGAGATGAGCGAACACTATCCGTTCCGAATAGCACGCTCCCATAGAAATGAATGGAAGCGGCCGGCACGCAGACTTTGCCAGTGGCCGGTCGCTTAACCCCCCCGCGTGCCGGCTACGTCCATTCATTTCTATGGGAGAGTGCTATTCGAAACGGCTGTTTCGAATAGTGTTCGCTCATCTCTACACCCAACCAATCTACATGTAAAACTCTCCCCCATTAGCCAACAGACCACCCCTCACCCCTCCTCTTCGATTTCCTGACCTTCCCTACTACTCTCCTGTTGTCCCGTTGTAGTTTGGAGGTGATACTTATAGGAGCGTCACGAGAGTAATGGTGGAGATTGGCAAGACAGCCTCAGACATATGGGGGATTTGGAATTGAAAATTCCCCTTATGTTATGAGCGGCACTACGATACCGCACCCTTGTGTATGACCAATGGCTCTGTGTATCCAGGTGATGGCTAAATATTGGGCGTTGTACAGGTACTTACTAAAGATGAGCGAACACTATAATGTCCGCGTTCACAATCCGATTTCAACAGCTGCACTGTTCGACTGTTCGAACGGATTACAAACCCCATTATAGTCTATGGGGGGAAATGCTCGTTTCAGGGGTAGGCAAAATTCGATAAAATTATACTTACCAAGTCCACGAGTGACGGTCGGGCTGGATTCTCCTTGAAGTCTTCTCCCGGTGCAGCGTCCCCGCGTCTTCTTCCGGCTGGAATTCACTCTGCCTAGGCATCGGAGCCTAGGCAGTGCCGACTGCGCATGCGCAGTCGGCTCTGCCCGGCCCGACGCCTGAGCAGAGCCGACTGCGCATGCGAGGGCATGCCCGCGCATGCGCAGTCAGCTCTGCCTAGGCCGGATGCCTAGGCAGAGTGAATTCCAGACGGAAGACGCCGCGGGGAAGCTGCACGGAGAAGACTTCTAAAGGTAAGAGAAGAACCAGCGTTGATTGGTAGAATGTATAGCATTCTGCCAATCAACGCTGGTTCTGCATCGAACCTTAAACTTCGAACAGCTAGTAGTGTTCGATCGAGTACGAGTATTTCGAATACCATAGTATTCGATCGAACACCTACTCGATCGAACACTACTCGCCAGTGGCGTAACTAGGAATGGCGGGGCCCCGTGGCGAACTTTTGACATGGGGCCCCCCCCCCATCCCAACTGACGCCGAAGACCTCGACCGACCCCCTCCTCCGCACTCTATTATGTCCCTTACTTGCCCCTGCACACAGTATTAACCCCAATAATGTCCCCTGCACACACAGTATTAACCCCAATAGTGTCCCCTGCACACACAGTATTAACCCCAATAGTGTCCCCTGCACACACAGTATTAACCCCAATAGTGCCCCTGCACACACAGTATTAACCCCAATAGTGTCCCTTGCACACAGTATTAACCCCAATAGTGGCCCCTGCACACACAGTATTAACCCCAATAGTGTCCCTTGCACACAGTATTAACCCCAATAGTGTCCCTTGCACACAGTATTAACCCCAATAGTGGCCCCTGCACACACAGTATTAACCCCAATAGTGTCCCTTGCACACAGTATTAACCCCAATAGTGTCCCTTGCACACAGTATTAACCCCAATAGTGTACCTTGCACACAGTATTAACCCCAATAGTGGCCCCTGCACACACAGTATTAACCCCAATAGTGTCCCCTGTACACAGTATTAACCCCAATAGTGTCCCTTGCACACAGTATTAACCCCAATAGTGTCCCTTGCACACAGTATTAACCCCAATAGTGTACCTTGCACACAGTATTAACCCCAATAGTGGCCCCTGCACACACAGTATTAACCCCAATAGTGTCCCTTGCGCACAGTATTAACCCCAATAGTGTCCCCTGTACACAGTATTACGTTCCTCTGTGGACACCCATAAACAATTATTATACTCTGGGGTCTTTTCAGACCCCAGAGTATAATAATCGGAGACCCGGGAAATAAAAACATAAAAAAAAAACAAAAAAAAAAACACTGTTGCTTCTTACCTGTTCCCCGGCTCCTGTGCTGTCCTCCTCTCGCGTCCTTCGTTAATGACGTCAGACGTCACATGACCCGGGAAGCATGCCGGGTTCATGTGACGTCAGACAGCAGTAGGACGGAGGCCTGGCAGGATCGCAGAGAGGTAAGTAACAGTTTTTTATGTTCCCTTACCTCTCCGGTCCGCCGATCATTATACTCGGGGGTCTGCAAAGACCCCCGAGTATAATGATAGCCCTTGTGGGGCCCGCGGTGTCACTTGCCGATCCCGGCACAGCCAGGATCGGCAAGTGAATAGGGCCCGTAACTGCCTATTGAAAAAAAACCGCAGCGGTAGCGGCTGTCACCGGGCCCCCTAATGGCCCGGGCCCTGTGGCAGCTGCTACTGCTGCTACCACGGTAGTTACGCCACTGCTACTCGCTCATCTCTAGTCCTTACCATCCCATTTCAGCAGCTACAATGGCTTAGCGGGAACAACGCACGAGATCCCTTTAAGTCCCTGCTTATATTACATATCCTTAAAAACAATTCCCTTTATATTCCCGGTGATCTCATCGTGTAACCAGTCTGAGCCTAAAAGCCTATTGTACCCTATTGTTTCACCCTGAAATGTAAAATAAATTATCCCCCCCCCCCCCGAAATAATAATAACCTCACCGGAAAAAAGGAAGGCTCCCAAAATAAACAACTTTCCTAAAACATAAACCAGACTTTTCCTTTAACACTCAGCATAAAAGGAAACAAATGTGACCCGAACGACTTCCTAACAACTAATATCGAGGCAGAAGTCAACAATAAACACTCGGCCGCGCACCTTCCTCCAGATGCCTCGAAACGCCAGAGAATGGATTTTTTGGCACATGGCGTATCAGCGCCGAGAAGCTGAGAATCTGTAATATTCACCAGAAAAATATTTTTTTCCCCCCATGGTTACAACGTGGACTTAAGTTCTATGGGACTGACTAACAATCTTGGGTTTTTTTTGCTTGTACAGCTGCAGATCGAGCGCCTTGAAGAGCCTTCTCGGAGTGGGCGGGTGACGGCAAACCAAGCCAAGTCCTCCTTTTGTTCTCCAAGGACCTGATATAAGCGCTAATGTCAGTAAAATATTGCCGTTACCCCTCGTATTGGAAGGCCGGGTCCATCTGTTTCTCCGCAAGAAAATTACCTGAGCAATGAAAAAATAAGTAGTCACCTAATCATAACCAGATAGGCCCCGCCATAAAGCGAGATCTCGTGAAAGTCACGTGCGCGCCAAATCACCTTTCTCCTCAAAGAAGGTTTATTCCAGGACACTAAGGTTGGAGGCGATGGGGGAAAAAAAAAAAACAAAAATCATCGACATTGTCTTTCGACTATATTTCAAAAATTTACGTGGCCAAACCACAAAAAAACAAGACAACGGTGCGAGGAAAGAAAATAGGTGGCGGAGCCAAAGCCTGCGAGCCTTATGTGACTAGTAGTAAACAAGATGTAGGAAGAAGGAGATTTCATTCTTTCCTCCCCGTAATCCCTCACTGAGCGGAACATTTACAGTAAGTTATTTCTCCATCCGACATGGAAGGACTCGAGTGTGAAATGTGCGGCCGATCAGCTTGTAAGAAGGTGAAGACATGAAATCCTCGTCCAAACCTTTATAAAACAACTGCTTGGAATAGGAATGGTTGGAACCAAGGTGAAGTCCGGCTCTACGTAACGTCATTTACTTCCAAATTCTGTAGAGAAGAGGGAATCTGCTGTGCTCATACCAAGAGGGTGGAGGAAGATAGATAGATAGATAGATAGATAGATAGATAGATAGATAGATAGATAGGAGATAGATAGATAGATAGATAGATAGATAGGAGATAGATAGATAGATAGATAGATAGATAGATAGATAGATAGGAGATAGATAGATAGATAGATAGATAGATAGATAGATAGATAGGAGATAGATAGATAGATAGATAGATAGATAGATAGATAGGAGATAGATAGATAGATAGATAGATAGATAGGAGATAGATAGATAGATAGATAGATAGATAGATAGATAGATAGATAGATAGGAGATAGATAGATAGATAGATAGATAGGAGATAGATAGATAGATAGATAGGTAGATAGATAGGAGATAGATAGATGATAGATAGATAGATAGGTAGATAGATAGGAGATAGATAGATAGATAGATAGATAGATAGATAGATAGGAGATAGATAGATGATAGATAGATAGGTAGATAGATAGGAGATAGATAGATAGATAGATAGATAGATAGATAGGTAGATAGATAGGAGATAGATAGATAGATAGATAGATAGAAGATAGATAGATAGATAGATAGATAGGAGATAGATAGATAGATAGATAGATAGATAGATAGATAGATAGGAGATAGATAGATAGATAGATAGATAGATAGGAGATAGATAGATAGATAGATAGGAGATAGATAGATAGATAGATAGATAGATAGATAGATAGGAGATAGATAGATAGATAGATAGGTAGATAGATAGGAGATAGATAGATGATAGATAGATAGGTAGATAGATAGGAGATAGATAGATAGATAGATAGATAGATAGATAGATAGGTAGATAGATAGGAGATAGATAGATAGATAGATAGATAGATAGATAGAAGATAGATAGATAGATAGATAGATAGGAGATAGATAGATAGATAGATAGATAGATAGATAGATAGATAGGAGATAGATAGATAGATAGATAGATAGATAGATAGATAGATAGATAGGAGATAGATAGATAGATAGATAGATAGGATCCTTCCCATTCCTTAGTTGAACTTCACGCTCAGTCTCTGGTCTTGCTGGCTCTGTAACATATTTCAGATGGAGGAATATATTTCATCTTCAATCCCATGTCCCAATAATATCTGCATTTAGTTCTGCTTTTGAGATGTTCTTTATTCTATTTTAATATCAGAATTTATGATTTCTTGTAACTTGCCAGTGAGATAAAATGCTAGCTTGCACTTCAGCACTGGGGAGGGGGATGGATAACCAACAATCAGGATTGTATGATGTATGATGTATGATATATGATGCACTTCCCACTGCCCCAGATTCTGCAGGACAGTCTTGGATTCGGGGTCCTGTCCTGTGGTCCCGGTTGTATGTCCTGGATTCAACTCATCTGCCTTCATAGAGATACAGATGAAACAGTGGTGAAGCGGAAGTGGACAACCCCTAGCTCACCTCTGTGCCCTGTATGTGCTCCGGCTCCAGAAGCTGTAGGCGCAATGTGATGATGTCACTCACATCGCGCCTGCAGTTCCCTGGGACAAGAGACGTGACACAATTTAGCAAGGGAGCAAGGAGAGGTGAGCAGCTGCATTTTTTTTATGTCAAATGTTATCAGATGAAGAGGGACATTAAATTGTGGGGGGAAATAGAGGAGGGACAATATACTGGGGAGGCATATAAAGAGGGATATTATACTGAGGGACATATGAGGGGGACACTAAACTTTGGGGACAGATATAGGGGGTATTAAACTGGGGGCAGATGGAGGGGGGATTAAACTGGGGGCAACTGGAGGGGGATAGTAAACCCGAGGGGTATCTGGAGGAGAACATTAAAATGGGGGCAACTAAAGGAGGACATTAAACTGAGAGTAACTGGAGGAGGACAGTTGGAGGGGGACGTCTTGTCCCCAGTTTAATGTCCCTCTTTTCTAGTTGCCCCCAGTTTAATGTCCCCCTCCAGGTGCCCCTATGGTTTATTTTCCCCCTCCAGTTGCCCCCAGTGTAATGTCCCCCTTCAGTTGCCCCTATGGTTTAATGTCCCTCTCCAACTGTCCCAGTTTTATGTCCCCTCTACTTGCCCCCAGTTTAACCTATGGAGCACCTGGAGGGGGACATTAAACTGTGGGTGCAGAAGGAGAGAGACTTTATACAGTGGGGTCAAGGAGAACTTAATAAAGTGGGGGCATATAATATTAGGGTTATTGTGCGGGGAGTACAAAGAGAACTAGATCGGAATGGGCGGGGTCAATTTAGGAGTGGGTGGAGCTAAATGTGCCCTTTTCTGCCTTTTGAAAGTTGGGAGGTATGTATAATGTATGAGGTATATATATGATGTATGTATGATGTATGTATGGTATATATATGATGTATGTATGATGTATGTATGGTATATATATGATGTATGTATGATGTATGTATGGTATATATATGATGTATGTATGATGTATGTATGGTATATATATGATGTATGTATGATGTATGTATGGTATATATATGATGTATGTATGATGTATGTATGATATATATGATGTATGTATGATGTATGTATGGTATATATATGATGTATGTATGATGTATGTATGATATATATGATGTATGTATGATGTATGTATGATATATATGATGTATGTATGATGTATGTATGATATATATGATGTATGTATGATGTATGTATGGTATATATATGATGTATGTATGATGTATGAGGTATATATATGATGTATGTATGATGTATGAGGTATATATATGATGTATGTATGATGTATGTATGGTATATATATGATGTATGTATGATGTATGAGGTATATATATGATGTATGTATGATGTATGTATGGTATATATATGATGTATGTATGATGTATGAGGTATATATATGATGTATGTATGATGTATGTATGGTATATATGATGTATGTATGATGTATGAGGTATATATATGATGTATGTATGATGTATGTATGGTATATATATGATGTATGTATGGTATATATATGATGTATGTATGATGTATGTATGGTATATATATGATGTATGTATGATGTATGTATGGTATATATATGATGTATGTATGATGTATGTATGGTATATATATGATGTATGTATGATGTATGTATGGTATATATATGATGTATGTATGATGTATGTATGGTATATATATATGATGTATGTATGATGTATGTATGGTATATATATGATGTATGTATGATGTATGTATGAGGTATATATATATGATGTATGTATGATGTATGTATGGTATATATATGATGTATGTATGATGTATGTATGGTATATATATATGATGTATGTATGATGTATGTATGGTATATATATGATGTATGTATGATGTATGAGGTATATATATGATGTATGTATGATGTATGTATGAGGTATATATATGATGTATGTATGATGTATGAGGTATATATATGATGTATGTATGATGTATGAGGTATATATATGATGTATGTATGATGTATGTATGGTATATATATGATGTATGTATGATGTATGAGGTATATATATGATGTATGTATGATGTATGAGGTATATATATGATGTATGTATGATGTATGTATGGTATATATATGATGTATGTATGATGTATGTATGGTATATATATGATGTATGTATGATGTATGAGGTATATATATGATGTATGAGGTATATATATGATGTATGTATGATGTATGTATGGTATATATATGATGTATGTATGATGTATGCATGGTATATGCTTCTGCACACTCTTTATGGTCAGCCATGTCTCCTCTTGATTGATAGATAAAGGTTTATGTTGTACGCCAAATAAAGGAGGAAATAGCCTTCAGCTCGTCCTGTGTATGGTCACCTCTGCGAGCTCACGATATATATATATATATATATATATATATATATATATATATATATATATATAATCTGGCATCACTTGACAATCAGAATATTGAACCCAATTCCAATATGATAATATTCCAATGCAGCACATTCAGCATTCCAATACAAAATTGAAAAATAGACTTTATTAGCCCAAAGTGCAAAGCTTCAGTCCAAACTGGCTGGAAAAAGATCCGGATTGGACTGAAACTTTGCACTTTGGGCTAATAAAGTCTATTTTTCAATTTTGTATTGGAATGCTGAATTTGCTGCTTGTTTAGCCTTTTGGTAGATAGATAGATAGATAGATAGATAGGAGATAGATAGATAGATAGATAGATAGATAGATAGATAGATAGATAGATAGATAGGAGATTGCTCATTGCTAGTCCTGTATATGTACAGTATATATAGGTATATTCTACTGTACATATCCAGGACTAGGAATGACATAAGATATAATGTAATATTACATATAGTGTATTGCTAGCGTGTCGGCTCTATACGTGGCCCCCTATGTAACATTACATTATATATTATGTCATTGCTAGTCCCGGATATGTACAGTATATATATATATATATATATATATATATATATATATATATATATATATATATATATAGTGTGTCGGCTCTATACGTGGCCCCCTATGTAACATTACATTATATATTATGTCATTGCTAGTCCTGTATATGTACAGTATATATATGTATATTATAGTGTATATATAGTGCATTACTAGTGTGTCGGCTCTATACGTGGCCCCCTATGTAACATTACATTATATATTATGTCATTGATAGTCCTGTATATGTACAGTATATATATGTATATTATAGTGTATATATAGTGTATTACTAGTGTGTCGGCTCTATACGTGGCCCCCTATGTAACATTACATATATATTATGTCATTGCTAGTCCTGGATATGTGCAGTATATATATATATATAGTGTGTCGGCTCTATACGTGGCCCCCTATGTAACATTACATATATATTATGTCATTGCTAGTCCTGGATATGTGCAGTATATATATATATATATATATATATATATATATATAGTGTGTCGGCTCTATACGTGGCCCCCTATGTAACATTACATTATATATTATGTCATTGCTAGTCCTGGATACGTCGGCTCTCATGGACTTCGTCTTCTCTCGCTGTCAGATGTTTGCGGTTTGCGGTATCTGCGAGGAGTTGATGTTTTCATGGATTTTCAATGACTATTTCTTGAGGAGCTTTTGGATTTTCCTTCCACTAATCTGTGTTTAGGGAGTCAAGTCCCCGAGTTCTCAGGAAGATTAGTGAGGAATGTTCCTTTATATTTCCTGTTGGCCGCTCATATTCCTCTAAGAAGACACAGAGCATCAAGTACAAGATGATTAACATGTAGGGAGCGAAGACCCCAACACTTATCAAATGTGGGGGCCAGGGTGCGCTGATCCTGTGGGAGGTCACAGACCGAGAGTTACATAGCGGAAGGAACAGGAGCTCCAGCAGCACAGAGGGTTTCAGGAGAGGAGAGTGCAGATCTTGTGGAAGGTCTTAGACTGACAGTTGCATAGTGGAAAAGGGTCCCCAGCAGTACAGAGGATTTCAGGAGATGAGTTTACTGATCTTGTAGGAAGCCACAGGCTGAGAAATATACAGTGGAGGCGGAAAGGTTCCCAGAAGCACAGAGTATTTCAGGAGACAAGTGTGCTTACTGATAGAATTCGTTTTGCAGTTTGGTTTTCTGCAGCGTCTCTTGGGTTTAGTTTGAATTATTGTTGAATTTTTGCAAAACTTCATTTTTCTATGGTCCAGCAGGGTGGGGGAGGGGTAAAGGGTGGGGCTTTGGACATATGGGGGCGGGGTTATAGGCAGACATGGCAAATCACTAGACAGGTTCGCGGACCAGTGGTCGGGGACCCCTGAGCTAGATCACATTCAAGTCAAGCTTCTCTATCAATTCAAGACAGAATCTGATACCTACATGGTCACCACTGGCTCGTTGGGGGCCGATTTTGGCCTCTTGATCAGAGCTGGAGGTCACAATGCAAAATGAACCGAGTCCTAATATAACTTAGCAGAGGTTTCCCTACGTTGGTGCTGCGTACACTATCTGCTAAATACAGTGCTCAGCTCGGCTGACACATGTGAACCGCTCGAAGTCAATGCCAAAAATAAATTGGATCTACATGAAAACCTTCTGCCATCCCGAATCCAGCAGAACATCTATCAAGTGGCTTTTTCTTCTTGCAGTATTTTATCGTAGACGCGGGGAACACGGTAATGTCAGAGAAACTAATGTGAAATAAATGACACTATTAAATTATGTCTCTGTTCATACCCTGTCAGGTTACATATTCTGCACCGCCGTCTGTTTCCACTTACGATGTCGGAACTCCCTGCCTGAGTCACCGCATTTGTCATATGTATTGTCTATGCCAGGCCGCGTTGTGGCAAAAGCCAGAAACCCTAACCTCAGGGGCGTAACTATACAGGGTGAAGAGCTGGCAGTCAATGCCAAGGTCTAAGGGGGTCAAAGGTCCCCGTGCCGGTGAAAAAAGACACCAATATTACATGTGGCACAGGGTCCTGGTACAGATGTTGACTAGGGTTGAGCGATCGGTATCGGGAAAGATCAGATCCCGATCGGCGATCAAGCAAATTTCACGATCGGGATCGGCTGGAAAATGATCAAAAATCGGATTTTAAAAACGATCCTGAAATCTCAAGATCAGCTCAACCCTAAAATGGACTTTTCCCATAGAAAAGCATTGACTAGGGTTGAGGGATCAGGAACGATCGGAGCCCAATCGGTGATCAAGCAAATTTCACGATCGCAATCGGCTGGAAAATGATCAAAAATCAGATTTTAAGAACGATCCTGAAATCTCAAGATCGGCTCAACCCTAATGTGGACCAGGGGACCAGTAACTTAAGTTTTGCCTGTGCTTTTTTGTTCCATCAGAGTGTTGCACACTTTGTTCAAATCTTTGTCTTGCACACAACCTATTTAGGCCCCTCCCACGAGGAGCGAAAATATAGAGAAATTGCACTATAAATCATGTGGCTTCAGGGTAAACCAAGTACAATAAGGGTTTTTTTTTTTTTTTAATGTAGATTGTGAGCCCCACATAGAGCTCACAATGTACATTTTTTCCCTATCAGTATGTCTTTTTGGAATATGGGATGGAAATCCATGCAAACATGGGGAGAACATGCAAACTCCTTGCAGATGGTTTTTTGCCCTTGGTGGGATTTGAACACCAGGACTCCAGCGCTGCAAGGCAGCAGTGCTAACCACTGAGCCACCGTGTGGCCCCTAATAAGGGGGTATTGTACTTGGTTTACCCTGAAGCCACATGATTTATAGCGCAATTACTCTATATTTTAGCTCCTCATGGGAGGGGCCTAAATAAGTTGTGTGCAACACAAAGAGGCAGCCTGTGATAAATCTGAAAAAAACCCTTCATGTGACAATTTTAGGACATGTAATGAGGTGTTCCCCTAGCCTGCCCAATTCTGGACCCTGTGGTCCATGTTGGGACTGCGCGCCCCCTACTATATCATGACCAGATGCTGGTCTTCTCGTCTGTAGAACAGTTGTTGGTCCCTGCAATTGGACCTACTGTAGAATTCTAAATATACAAAGGAATAGGGGCAACAAGAAGACAAATATATGCATGCCATGGGATTTTTTGATTTTTGAAGGTATCACCCAGGTCAAAAAAAACTCAAAAACAAACATAGTTGCCTTCTTCTCAAATTGTCTGTTGGTTGTGTCCGGTATTGCACCTCAGATCCATTGATGTGAATGGAGCTGCTAAACCAGATATAATCCAAAGTGTTGTTTTTGGAAGAAAAGAGTAATGTTTTTGTAATCCTGGACAATCCCTTTAAATGATTTTTATTTGGAAGGATCCTCCATTTTTATACATTTCAGTAGATTGCAAAATGAATTCAGATATCAGATTCCGAAATGTGTTCCAAACCCGGTCTCCAATGTCCTATTACATCAATCCTGATTTTAGACTCCCAAATTGATACCGTTCCCAATTTCCACATGCCAGATGATACAACTGAACTTCAGACCCCATAACAGCCGGAGGCCCAGGGTGGTAACAACAATGAAAAAAAAAATCGTACTCACCTTTCGTTACCTCTTTTGGGCCTCCTTGCAGTGTTCGGTGCTCTCCTGGTGCACCTGAGGTCACCACTGAGTCCTAGTTTGCCCATGTGACCTCTGGCTGCCCAATCACAGGCCTCAGTGGTAACGCCTAGCACATGATGTCACCAGGAGAGCACTGGACGCCGCAAGGAGGTCCAAAAGATTGAAGGGAAGGTGAGGTTTGTTTTATTTTTGTCACCTACTCTGGGCCTCCATTATTCTCTTGGGTCTGAAGAAGGCCATTTTAGTTTGACCGAGATGAATATCCATTGGTTCGGTTTCACAATTTGGAATATTCAGGTCGAAACCATCTCTAATCTCCAACCCTTGTAAGAAAACAAGACCAAGACCACATGATATTACTGGACCGTCCAAAAATTTTGGCAATACTATCCAGTCATTCAGCCAATCCTTGAAAAACCCTACTGGACCATTCATGGTCCCATAACCAGCCAAACAGAATTTGTGTTCACAGAATGGGCAAGGACAATTCAATGCTTAATATTTTTTATGAATTTTTTGGACAGGAGAATTGTTGTTTTCGAAGGGGGAGCGGCTTCAATAAAATTGGGCAAACGATAAAACCAGCGACTGTGGAGACCTGAACACAGAACCAATTGTCTGGATTCAGAGTCCTCCTGAATGTCCTGCTAAATAAAACAAATAACTGGGGGATGAGGTCACCCGTGAGACGCGGGGTATAAATAGCCGGCGTGTCAGACCTTGTTGGCTTCATTCATGTTTACACCAAACCAGCTCGCCTTGTTCCTGAGCGGCAGATGTGGGCGCTGCGATACATTCCCTCATACCAACGCCGCAGCCAGCCAAGCCTGTGTTCATCCAGAGGACACGGCTCTTCTCTGTGTGTTCTGTCTATGAGCTCAAGATCTCACTTTTTGGCCCAAGCGGTAATTTTCACACATTTAGCAGCCTTGACTATGGAGCGCACAGACCCTTCATGTGAATTATTTCTTAACTTTAACCAGATCCGCTCGACATCAAAGCAAGGACTGCTCAACAAACGTAGTAAATCCGATGGGACCTCCTGCAATCTGCATTCTTATGGGACCCATGCAGATGTATGAGGGGGCTGAGGCCCTGCTGATGTCAACCCGCCACATGATCCAAGTGCTAGACCTCTCATTGGTGGTTTATGAAGATTAGTATGTACCATGTCAAAATAACAGATAAGAGATAGTTTTACTTGCAATACCACTCCTGACCTCATGGTGTGCTGTTTCATAAAGGTACATTACTCTAAAGCTCCAACTAATGGTAGACATATTCACGGCAATAATTCTATATACTGCTCTGCAAGACGCAATGTGATGGCTTTTTCTATAGTGATCATGGGGGGGGGTAATAGATCCCATCACTAGCTGGTCACAGGTAATGGGCAAAATAATATAACACGAAGACTCAATTTTCACCTTATGAAGGTCCTTATGTGGTCTGAAGGTCACTACTTACATCCTTCACATAGATTCATCTTGGATAGATTTTTCCCATCGAATGATTCTTCGAACACTGAACCGTTTTCTTTTTCATCGAATGTATGTAGGTACATGGCCTTGTTGTCCATCGTGGGTCATTAACTCCACCTAGAACGGAGAATGACAATTAATTATACCATCCTGTAGGATGACCTCACATCTCAGAACCTCAGTACAAAAATCGGACCATGGAGACAAGGGAAATATTTGGGTGGTTGACCAACGATAAGGAAGCATTAACCTGTCAAGAGACAAAAATTTCCGCAGGTTGAGTTTCAAAATATTGGAAATTCAGGATGGTTTGTTACCCTACATTACCGATTGAGGTGTTGTACCAGCAAACGACCAAGCTACAACCTTCTTACCATGGACTCACTGATTTCTGGAGGTTGGGGAAAAGAAAGGGTTGCAATCGACCTGGGCCAAATTTTGCATCCCTTGATATCTAAACCTTTGCAGGCTGTAGAACATTTCTCTACCACCTCATCTCTGGGCAAGGTTTACCAGAAGGAACAAACCAGCACCAAAATAGGGTCCCATTTTTATTTCAGGAACCCTTCAGGAACACAATAACTATCAACTTTGTAAAAGTATTCGAAGTTCCAAAAAGTGGACATGACCCAGATACTACAACTCCAGTTCATGTTTCTCAACTTCAAGACCAGATAGTCAGCCATCATCAACATGGAGATTGTTCCTTCTCCAGGTAGGAGATGGAAAGAGATTTAGGCCCCTCCCACGAGGAGCAAAAATATAGAGAAATTGCGCTATAAATCATGTGGCTTCAGGGTAAACCAAGTACAATACCCCCTTATTGTACTTGGTTTACCCTGAAGCCACATGATTTATAGTGCAATTTCTCTATATTTTCGCTCCTCGTGGGAGGGGCCTAAATAGGTTGTGGGCAACACAAAGATTTGAACAAAGTGTGCAACACTTTGATGGAACAAAAAATGTTGTATCTTGTGCTATTTGCGGGAGACAGGAGATATACATTAGCTTCTTGGGGTCAAGCACAGGCAAAACGTAAAATTACTGGTCCCCAGGTCAACATTGGGGTTGAGCCGATCTTGAGATTTCAGGATCGATTTTAAAATCTGATTTTTGATCATTTTCCTAGCCGATCGCGATCGTGAAATTTGCTCGATCGACGATCGGAATCCGATCTTTTCCGATCGCTCAACCCTAGTCATTGCTTCTCTATGGGAAAAGTCACTTTTAGGGTTGAGCTGATCATGAGATCTCAAAATCTGATTTCCGATCGTTTTCCAGATGATCGCGATCATGAAATTTGCTCGATCGCCGATCGGAATCCGATCTTTTCCGATCCCGGAACTGTAACTGCCATAGGTTGCCATAAAAGTGGCAAATACAGATAAGTAATGTGAACGGTGTGGCCGGCTTTGGTGGATCTGTGTTTGTAACTGCAGATTTGCAAGTACAAGTATCCAAAAAATGGAAATTCAACCCTTTTTAAGAAAGTGAACATCTGTGTAGAATTTCTGGATTTGTTTTTTAATTAATAAATGGAGAAGTAATTTCATGGGGGAGGGTAAGACTGTGGAGACCTTCGGGACAAGGATATAGTAGACTGCAAAGCAAAGAATAAAAACTGGCAACCACTTAGTGTGAGTCATATGCTCTGAGCAATTGTCGTGTCCCGGTGGGCCCCTGATGTTTTTTTATTTTTTTAAATAGGCCGTTACCTGCTCTGGCTCACGGTCACCAGTGCTTTCCATGTCAAATGTTTGCCTTGGGGCCCAGCCATTCCTGGTTACACCACTGGGTACGGCTATAAACACCATAGTTGTAGCCAGTCTGACCTGGGTTGTTGATGTCACCACAAGCTCTATAACTCACTCTATTGGTGGCCAGTCTCACCTGGATTGAATATGTCACCACTATAACCACTATAACCCACTATTGGGGGCCAGTCTGACCTGGGTTGATGATGTCACCATTTGTTCTATAACTCACTCTATTGGTGGCCAGTCTGACCTGGGTTGATGATGTCACCACTAGATCTATAACCCACTCTATTGGGATCCAGTCTGACCTGGATTGAATATGTCACCACTATAACCACTATAACCCACTATTGGGGGCCAGTCTGACCTGGGTTGATGATGTCACCACTAGATCTATAACCCACTCTATTGGGGGCCAGTTTGACCTGGGTTGATGATGTCACCACTATAACCACTATAACCCACTATTGGGGGCCAGTCTGACCTGGGTTGATGATGTCACCATTTGTTCTATAACTCACTCTATTGGTGGCCAGTCTGACCTGGGTTGATGATGTCACCACAAGCTCTATAACTCCCTCTATTGGGGGCCAATCTGACCTGGGTTGATGATGTCACCACAAGCTCTATAACTCCCTCTATTGGTGGCCAGTCTGACCTGGGTTGATGATGTCACCACAAGCTCTATAACTCCCTCTATTGGGGGCCAATCTGACCTGGGTTGATGATGTCACCACTAGTTCTATAACCCACTCTATTGGTGGCCAGTCTGACCTGGGTTGATGATGTCACCACTAGTTCTATAACCCACTCTATTGGTGGCCAGTCTGACCTGGGTTGATGATGTCACCACAAGCTCTATAACTCCCTCTATTGGGGGCCAATCTGACCTGGGTTGATGATGTCACCACTAGATCTATAACTACCTCTATTGGGGGCCAATCTGACCTGGGTTGATGATGTCACCACTAGTTCTATAACCCACTCTATTGGTGGCCAGTCTGACCTGGGTTGATGATGTCACCACAAGCTCTATAACTCACTCATTTTATTAAGCCTTTTTTACATTTTGTTATATTTCACGTTCCTTCCAATTTTTCCTAAAAATTGAATTTTACTTATTATATTGTTACTGAGAGCGGAAGAGAAGAGAACATTTAACTCAGCCCTGAGTAAACAACACGGGACGGATGATGTTTGTTTAAAGAACGAAATTCAATTTTCTCCTATTTCTAATCTGTATATAGTGAACAGGGCCGACAAACATAGACAGACCCCCGGGCCCATGAGGCAGAGGCAGCCCATGGTAACCTTAGTTGAGGGTAGGTTTGGCAGAACTTTTAGGTCCTACATATACAGGAGTTTGTCCCCTGACCTTTGGGAAGTCTGTAGTTGGAGGAATGTAAGGTGGCTGACAGATGGGGATTAGGGTTGAGCCAATCTTGAGATTTCAGGATCGATTTTAAAATCTGATTTCCGATCATTTTCCAGCCAAACCCGATCGCGAACGTGAAATTTGCTCGATTGCCGATCGGGATCCGATCTTTGCTGATCCCGATTGCTCAACCCTAGTCAAGGCTTCTCTATGGGAAAAGTAAATTTTAGGGTTGAGCTGATCTTGAGATTTCAAATTCCAAATTTCAAATCCCAATTGTGAAATTTGCTCAATCGCCGATTGGGATCCGATCTTTTCCAATCCTGATCGCTCAACCCTAATGGGGATGGTAGGCCCCTAAAAATGAACATGCTCTAGTAACCCTTGCCGATACAGTGGTCGCCACTTAGGGTTAGTGGTCAATGCAAATGTCAGCTACAGAAATTTGCACACGGAGAGGCAATGAGCTTGACAGTTACAATGTTCTCAGATGAGGCCACTAGTGTGATGGTTTCAATAGTCTTACAAGAGGCAACAGGCTGGCTTCAACTTGATCTGAGGAGACCCCAGTCCAAAATAACTATTCGCGAGTAGTAAGTAGGGTTGAGCGATCGGAATAGGAAAAGATCGGAACCCGATCGGCGATCGAGCAAATTTCACGATCGGGATCGGCTGGAAAATGATCAGAAATAGGATTTTGAAATCTCAAGATCGGCTCAACCCTAACAGTGACTGTTCCCATAGAGAAGCATTGACTAGGGTTGAGCGATTGGGATCGGGAAAGATCGGATCCCGATTGGCAATTGAGCAAATTTCACCATCGCGATCAGGATCGGCTGGAAAATAACCTGAAATTTTAAAATCGATCCTGAAATCTCAAGATTGGTTCAACCCAAGTAGTAAGCCCCAAAAATTTTAAACTCAGCCGAACCTAAAAATTTTTGGAAAATTTGTAGCAAACCTCACTTGTTACAAACCGGTTCCAAAGACCTCCGGTGTGGTTACACTTCACCCCTCACAGGTACCATAGTTATTCTTCAGCTTTCATGACCCGACTCATGTTGTAACCACTAAGTTATGGGCCCACCTGAGATCTGCAACTTACCAACTATGTACCTTTAAAAAACTGTCCCCCCCGTATTGGTGATGGTAACGGCCAAGTAAAATGCTTTGTATTGGAACCATCAAGTGGTGTAGCCACTTTAACTACAAGGTGTCGCCTTCCTCACTGACCCATCCTTGGTTAGGCCCTCGTGTTAGGGTGAAGAGCGACACACAGAAATTACCGTCTTATAAGTTCGACCTCATCAAACAGGCAAAAATTCTAATTTAACAAAAAATTTAAATGAAAATAAAATGGAAAATGGAATGAAAAGGAAAATTCCTGAGAACTCCCCGGACGCCATAAACAATGTAATATTAATCTCCAGGCTTTTCCAGCTGAGAAGGTCCCAGAAGAGGAATCAGCCATTATCGTGTTATTACAGCTGAAGCCACGGATAAAGTGACACGGAAATTAATGAAGGCAATATGGAGGAGAGGGAGTCCTGCTGACCATGGGGGCACTGGTGAACCCCAGGAAACATGAGGGCTCTACATAGAGGTAGACACCACATAATCCAACCACATAGTGAGTACTGAGCCTCTATGGTACGGTGTAGTAATAATAATACCGCCATATTATCTAATGTAAAGATGAATAACTTGTCAGCCACACAATATCCAGGATAACGAGAGTCTTAAAGGAACAGTCTATCTGTAGAGGACAGAACCTTGGTATGTGTCACCGTACTGTCCCCCAAGTATCATCCTGTCATTATCCTGTACCCCAAGTATCAGCCTGTCATTGTCCTGTACCCCAAGTATCAGCCTGTCATTATCCTGTACCCCAAGTATCAGCCTGTCATTATCCTGTACCCCAAGTATCAGCCTGTCATTATTCTGTACCCCAAGTATCAGCCTGTCATTATCCTGTACCCCAAGTATCAGCCTGTCATTATCCTGTACCCCAAGTATCAGCCTGTCATTATCCTGTACCCCAAGTATCAGCCTGTCATTGTCCTGTACCCCAAGTATCAGCCTGTCATTGTCCTGTACCCCAAGTATCAGCCTGTCATTACCCTGTAGCCCAAGTGTCAGCCTGTAATTACCCTGTACCCCAAGTGTCAGCCTGTCATTATCCTGTACCCCGAGTATCAGCCTGTCATTATCCTGTACCCCAAGTATCAGCCTGTCATTGTCCTGTACCCCAAGTATCAGCCTGTCATTATCCTGTACCCCAAGTATCAGCCTGTCATTGTCCTGTACCCCAATTATAAGCCTGTCATTATTCTGTACCCCAAATATCAGCCTGTCATTATCCTGTACCCCAAGTGTCAGCCTGTAATTACCCTGTACCCCAAGTGTCAGCGTGTCATTATCCTGTACCCCAAGTGTCAGCCTATCATTATCCTGTACCCCAAGTGTCAGCCTGTCATTATCCTGTACCTCAAGTGTCAGCCTGTCATTATCCTGTACCCCAAGTATCAGCCTGTCATTACCCTGTACCCCAAGTGTCAGCCTGTCATTATCCTGTACCCCAAGTATCAGCCTGTCATTATCCTGTACCCCAAGTATCAGTGTCACTATCCTGTACCCCAAGTATCAGCCTGTCATTATCCTGTACCCCGAGTATCAGCCTGTCATTATCCTGTACCCCAAGTATCAGCCTGTCATTATCCTGCACCCCAAATATCAGCCTGTCATTATCCTGCACCCCAAGTGTCAGCCTGTCATTATCCTGTACCCCAAGTATTAGCCTGTCATTATCCTGTACCCCAAGTGTCAGCCTGTCATTATCCTGTACCCCAAGTGTCAGCCTGTCATTATCCTGTACCCCAAGTGTCAGCGTGTCATTATCCTGTACCCCAAGTGTCAGCCTGTCATTATCCTGTACCCCAAGTGTCAGCCTGTCATTATCCTGTACCCCAAGTGTCAGCGTGTCATTATCCTGTACCCCAAGTGTCAGCCTGTCATTATCCTGTACCCCAAGTATCAGCCTGTCATTATCCTGCACCCCAAGTGTCAGCCTGTCATTATCCTGTACCCCAAGTATCAGCCTGCCATTATCCTGTACCCCAAGTATCAGCCTGTCCTTATCCTGTACCCCAAGTGTCAGCCTGTCATTATCCTGTACCCCAAGTATCAGAGTGTCATTATCCTGTACCCCAAGTGTCAGCCTGTCCTTATCCTGTACCCCAAGTGTCAGCCTGTCATTATCCTGTACCCCAAGTATCAGCCTGTCATTATCCTGTACCCCAAGTATCAGCCTGTCATTATCCTGTACCCCAAGTATCAGCCTGTCATTATCCTGTACCCCAAGTATCAGCCTGTCATTATCCTGTACCCCAAGTATCAGCCTGTCATTATTCTGTACCCCAAGTATCAGCCTGTCATTATCCTGTACCCCAAGTATCAGCCTGTCATTATCCTGTACCCCAAGTATCAGCCTGTCATTATCCTGTACCCCAAGTATCAGCCTGTCATTGTCCTGTACCCCAAGTATCAGCCTGTCATTGTCCTGTACCCCAAGTATCAGCCTGTCATTACCCTGTAGCCCAAGTGTCAGCCTGTAATTACCCTGTACCCCAAGTGTCAGCCTGTCATTATCCTGTACCCCGAGTATCAGCCTGTCATTATCCTGTACCCCAAGTATCAGCCTGTCATTGTCCTGTACCCCAAGTATCAGCCTGTCATTATCCTGTACCCCAAGTATCAGCCTGTCATTGTCCTGTACCCCAATTATAAGCCTGTCATTATTCTGTACCCCAAATATCAGCCTGTCATTATCCTGTACCCCAAGTGTCAGCCTGTAATTACCCTGTACCCCAAGTGTCAGCGTGTCATTATCCTGTACCCCAAGTGTCAGCCTATCATTATCCTGTACCCCAAGTGTCAGCCTGTCATTATCCTGTACCTCAAGTGTCAGCCTGTCATTATCCTGTACCCCAAGTATCAGCCTGTCATTACCCTGTACCCCAAGTGTCAGCCTGTCATTATCCTGTACCCCAAGTATCAGCCTGTCATTATCCTGTACCCCAAGTATCAGTGTCACTATCCTGTACCCCAAGTATCAGCCTGTCATTATCCTGTACCCCGAGTATCAGCCTGTCATTATCCTGTACCCCAAGTATCAGTGTCACTATCCTGTACCCCAAGTATCAGCCTGTCATTATCCTGCACCCCAAGTGTCAGCCTGTCATTATCCTGTACCCCAAGTATTAGCCTGTCATTATCCTGTACCCCAAGTGTCAGCCTGTCATTATCCTGTACCCCAAGTGTCAGCCTGTCATTATCCTGTACCCCAAGTGTCAGCGTGTCATTATCCTGTACCCCAAGTGTCAGCCTGTCATTATCCTGTACCCCAAGTGTCAGCCTGTCATTATCCTGTACCCCAAGTGTCAGCGTGTCATTATCCTGTACCCCAAGTGTCAGCCTGTCATTATCCTGTACCCCAAGTGTCAGCCTGTAATTACCCTGTACCCCAAGTGTCAGCGTGTCATTATCCTGTACCCCAAGTATCAGCCTGTCATTATCCTGTACCCCAAGTATCAGCCTGTCATTGTCCTGTACCCCAAGTATCAGCCTGTCATTGTCCTGTACCCCAAGTATCAGCCTGTCATTGTCCTGTACCCCAAGTATCAGCCTGTCATTACCCTGTAGCCCAAGTGTCAGCCTGTAATTACCCTGTACCCCAAGTGTCAGCCTGTCATTATCCTGTACCCCGAGTATCAGCCTGTCATTATCCTGTTCCCCAAGTATCAGCCTGTCATTGTCCTGTACCCCAAGTATCAGCCTGTCATTATCCTGTACCGCAAGTATCAGCCTGTCATTGTCCTGTACCCCAATTATAAGCCTGTCATTATTCTGTACCCCAAATATCAGCCTGTCATTATCCTGTACCCCAAGTGTCAGCCTGTAATTACCCTGTACCCCAAGTGTCAGCGTGTCATTATCCTGTACCCCAAGTGTCAGCCTATCATTATCCTGTACCCCAAGTGTCAGCCTGTCATTATCCTGTACCTCAAGTGTCAGCCTATCATTATCCTGTACCCCAAGTGTCAGCCTGTCATTATCCTGTACCTCAAGTGTCAGCCTGTCATTATCCTGTACCCCAAGTATCAGCCTGTCATTATCCTGTACCCCAAGTATCAGCCTGTCATTATCCTGTACCCCAAGTATCAGTGTCACTATCCTGTACCCCAAGTATCAGCCTGTCATTATCCTGTACCCCGAGTATCAGCCTGTCATTATCCTGTACCCCAAGTATCAGCCTGTCATTATCCTGTACCCCGAGTATCAGCCTGTCACTATCCTGTACCCCAAGTATCAGCCTGTCATTATCCTGCACCCCAAGTGTCAGCCTGTCATTATCCTGTACCCCAAGTATTAGCCTGTCATTATCCTGTACCCCAAGTGTCAGCCTGTCATTATCCTGTACCCCAAGTGTCAGCCTGTCATTATCCTGTACCCCAAGTGTCAGCGTGTCATTATCCTGTACCCCAAGTGTCAGCCTGTCATTATCCTGTACCCCAAGTGTCAGCCTGTCATTATCCTGTACCCCAAGTGTCAGCGTGTCATTATCCTGTACCCCAAGTGTCAGCCTGTCATTATCCTGTACCCCAAGTGTCAGCCTGTAATTACCCTGTACCCCAAGTGTCAGCGTGTCATTATCCTGTACCCCAAGTATCAGCCTGTCATTATCCTGTACCCCAAGTATCAGCCTGTCATTGTCCTGTACCCCAAGTATCAGCCTGTCATTGTCCTGTACCCCAAGTATCAGCCTGTCATTGTCCTGTACCCCAAGTATCAGCCTGTCATTACCCTGTAGCCCAAGTGTCAGCCTGTAATTACCCTGTACCCCAAGTGTCAGCCTGTCATTATCCTGTACCCCGAGTATCAGCCTGTCATTATCCTGTTCCCCAAGTATCAGCCTGTCATTGTCCTGTACCCCAAGTATCAGCCTGTCATTATCCTGTACCGCAAGTATCAGCCTGTCATTGTCCTGTACCCCAATTATAAGCCTGTCATTATTCTGTACCCCAAATATCAGCCTGTCATTATCCTGTACCCCAAGTGTCAGCCTGTAATTACCCTGTACCCCAAGTGTCAGCGTGTCATTATCCTGTACCCCAAGTGTCAGCCTATCATTATCCTGTACCCCAAGTGTCAGCCTGTCATTATCCTGTACCTCAAGTGTCAGCCTGTCATTATCCTGTACCCCAAGTATCAGCCTGTCATTACCCTGTACCCCAAGTGTCAGCCTGTCATTATCCTGTACCCCAAGTATCAGCCTGTCATTATCCTGTACCCCAAGTATCAGTGTCACTATCCTGTACCCCAAGTATCAGCCTGTCATTATCCTGTACCCCGAGTATCAGCCTGTCATTATCCTGTACCCCAAGTATCAGTGTCACTATCCTGTACCCCAAGTATCAGCCTGTCATTATCCTGCACCCCAAGTGTCAGCCTGTCATTATCCTGTACCCCAAGTATTAGCCTGTCATTATCCTGTACCCCAAGTGTCAGCCTGTCATTATCCTGTACCCCAAGTGTCAGCCTGTCATTATCCTGTACCCCAAGTGTCAGCGTGTCATTATCCTGTACCCCAAGTGTCAGCCTGTCATTATCCTGTACCCCAAGTGTCAGCCTGTCATTATCCTGTACCCCAAGTGTCAGCGTGTCATTATCCTGTACCCCAAGTGTCAGCCTGTCATTATCCTGTACCCCAAGTGTCAGCCTGTAATTACCCTGTACCCCAAGTGTCAGCGTGTCATTATCCTGTACCCCAAGTATCAGCCTGTCATTATCCTGTACCCCAAGTATCAGCCTGTCATTGTCCTGTACCCCAAGTATCAGCCTGTCATTGTCCTGTACCCCAAGTATCAGCCTGTCATTATCCTGTACCCCAAGTATCAGTGTCACTATCCTGTACCCCAAGTATCAGCCTGTCATTATCCTGTACCCCGAGTATCAGCCTGTCATTATCCTGTACCCCAAGTATCAGTGTCACTATCCTGTACCCCAAGTATCAGCCTGTCATTATCCTGCACCCCAAGTGTCAGCCTGTCATTATCCTGTACCCCAAGTATTAGCCTGTCATTATCCTGTACCCCAAGTGTCAGCCTGTCATTATCCTGTACCCCAAGTGTCAGCCTGTCATTATCCTGTACCCCAAGTGTCAGCGTGTCATTATCCTGTACCCCAAGTGTCAGCCTGTCATTATCCTGTACCCCAAGTGTCAGCCTGTCATTATCCTGTACCCCAAGTGTCAGCGTGTCATTATCCTGTACCCCAAGTGTCAGCCTGTCATTATCCTGTACCCCAAGTGTCAGCCTGTAATTACCCTGTACCCCAAGTGTCAGCGTGTCATTATCCTGTACCCCAAGTATCAGCCTGTCATTATCCTGTACCCCAAGTATCAGCCTGTCATTGTCCTGTACCCCAAGTATCAGCCTGTCATTGTCCTGTACCCCAAGTATCAGCCTGTCATTGTCCTGTACCCCAAGTATCAGCCTGTCATTACCCTGTAGCCCAAGTGTCAGCCTGTAATTACCCTGTACCCCAAGTGTCAGCCTGTCATTATCCTGTACCCCAAGTATCAGCCTGTCATTATCCTGTACCCCAAGTATCATCCTGTCATTGTCCTGTACCCCAAGTATCAGCCTGTCATTATCCTGTACCCCAAGTATCAGCCTGTCATTGTCCTGTACCCCAAGTATCAGCCTGTCATTATCCTGTACCGCAAGTATCAGCCTGTCATTGTCCTGTACCCCAATTATAAGCCTGTCATTATTCTGTACCCCAAATATCAGCCTGTCATTATCCTGTACCCCAAGTGTCAGCCTGTAATTACCCTGTACCCCAAGTGTCAGCGTGTCATTATCCTGTACCCCAAGTGTCAGCCTATCATTATCCTGTACCCCAAGTGTCAGCCTGTCATTATCCTGTACCTCAAGTGTCAGCCTGTCATTATCCTGTACCCCAAGTATCAGCCTGTCATTACCCTGTACCCCAAGTGTCAGCCTGTCATTATCCTGTACCCCAAGTATCAGCCTGTCATTATCCTGTACCCCAAGTATCAGTGTCACTATCCTGTACCCCAAGTATCAGCCTGTCATTATCCTGTACCCCGAGTATCAGCCTGTCATTATCCTGTACCCCAAGTATCAGCCTGTCATTATCCTGCACCCCAAATATCAGCCTGTCATTATCCTGCACCCCAAGTGTCAGCCTGTCATTATCCTGTACCCCAAGTATTAGCCTGTCATTATCCTGTACCCCAAGTGTCAGCCTGTCATTATCCTGTACCCCAAGTGTCAGCCTGTCATTATCCTGTACCCCAAGTGTCAGCGTGTCATTATCCTGTACCCCAAGTGTCAGCCTGTCATTATCCTGTACCCCAAGTGTCAGCCTGTCATTATCCTGTACCCCAAGTGTCAGCGTGTCATTATCCTGTACCCCAAGTGTCAGCCTGTCATTATCCTGTACCCCAAGTATCAGCCTGTCATTATCCTGCACCCCAAGTGTCAGCCTGTCATTATCCTGTACCCCAAGTATCAGCCTGCCATTATCCTGTACCCCAAGTATCAGCCTGTCCTTATCCTGTACCCCAAGTGTCAGCCTGTCATTATCCTGTACCCCAAGTATCAGAGTGTCATTATCCTGTACCCCAAGTGTCAGCCTGTCCTTATCCTGTACCCCAAGTGTCAGCCTGTCATTATCCTGTACCCCAAGTATCAGCCTGTCATTATCCTGTACCCCAAGTATCAGCCTGTCATTATCCTGTACCCCAAGTATCAGCCTGTCATTATCCTGTACCCCAAGTGTCAGTGTCATTATCCTGTACCCCAAGTATCAGCCTGTCATTATCCTGTACCCCAAGTATCAGCCTGTCATTATCCTGTACCCCAAGTATCAGCCTGTCATTATCCTGTACCCCAAGTATCAGCCTGTCATTATCCTGTACCCCAAGTGTCAGACTGTCATTACCCTGTACCCCAAGTATCAGCCTGTCATTATCCTGTACCCCAAGTGTCAGCCTGTCATTATCCTGTACCCCAAGTATCAGCCTGTCATTACCCTGTACCCCAAGTGTCACCCTTTCATTATCCTGTACCCCAAGTATCAGTGTCACTATCCTGTACCCCAAGTATCAGCCTGTCATTACCCTGTACCCCAAGTATCAGCCTGTCATTATCCTGTACCCCAAGTGTCAGCGTGTCATTATCCTGTACCCCAAGTATCATCCTGTCATTATCCTGTACCCCAAGTATCAGCCTGTCATTATCCTGTACCCCAAGTATCAGCCTGTCATTATCCTGTACCCCAAGTGTCAGCCTGTCATTACCCTGTACCCCAAGTATCAGCCTGTCATTACCCTGTACCCCAAGTATCAGCCTGTCATTATCCTGTACCCCAAGTATCAGCCTGTCATTGTCCTGTACCCCAAGTATCAGCCTGTCATTATCCTGTACCCCAAGTATCAGCCTGTCATTATCCTGTACCCCAAGTATCAGCCTGTCATTGTCCTGTACCCCAATTATAAGCCTGTCATTATCCTGTACCCCAAGTATCAGCCTGTCATTGTCCTGTACCCCAATTATAAGCCTGTCATTATCCTGTACCCCAAATATCAGCCTGTCATTATCCTGTACCCCAAGTGTCAGCCTGTAATTACCCTGTACCCCAAGTGTCAGCGTGTCATTATCCTGTACCCCAAGTTTCAGCCTATCATTATCCTGTACCCCAAGTGTCAGCCTGTCATTATCCTGTACCCCAAGTATCAGCCTGTCATTATCCTGTACCCCAAGTGTCAGCCTGTCATTATCCTGTACCCCAAGTATCAGCCTGTCATTATCCTGTACCCCAAGTATCAGCCTGTCATTATCCTGTACCCCAAGTGTCAGCCTGTCATTATCCTGTACCCCAAGTATCAGCCTGTCATTATCCTGTACCCCAAGTATCAGCCTGTCATTATCCTGTACCCCAAGTATCAGACTGTCATTATCCTGTACCCCAAGTGTCAGCCTGTCATTATCCTGTACCCCAAGTATCAGCCTGTCATTATCCTGCACCCCAAGTGTCAGCCTGTCATTATCCTGTACCCCAAGTATCAGCCTGTCATTATCCTGTACCCCAAGTATTAGCCTTTCATTATCCTGTACCCCAAGTGTCAGCCTGTCATTATCCTGTACCCCAAGTATCAGCAAGTCATTATCCTGTACCCCAAGTGTCAGCCTGTCATTATCCTGTACCCCAAGTGTCAGCCTGTCATTATCCTGTACCCCAAGTGTCAGCCTGTCATTATCCTGTACCCCAAGTGTCAGCGTGTCATTATCCTGTACCCCAAGTGTCAGCCTGTCATTATCCTGTACCCCAAGTGTCAGCCTGTCATTATCCTGTACCCCAAGTGTCAGCGTGTCATTATCCTGTACCCCAAGTATCAGCCTGTCACTATCCTGTACCCCAAGTATCAGCCTGTCATTATCCTGTACCCCAAGTATCAGCCTGTCATTATCCTGTACCCCAAGTGTCAGCCTGTCATTATCCTGCACCCCAAGTGTCAGCCTGTCATTATCCTGTACCCCAAGTATCAGTGTCACTATCCTGTACCCCAAGTATCAGCCTGTCATTACCCTGTACCCCAAGTGTCACCCTTTCATTATCCTGTACCCCAAGTATCAGCGTGTCATTATCCTGTACCCCAAGTGTCAGCCTGTCATTATCCTGCACCCCAAGTGTCAGCCTGTCATTATCCTGTACCCCAAGTATCAGCCTGTCATTATCCTGTACCCCAAGTATCAGCCTGTCATTATCCTGTACCCCAAGTGTCAGTGTCATTATCCTGTACCCCAAGTATCAGCCTGTCATTATCCTGTACCCCAAGTATCAGCCTGTCATTATCCTGTACCCCAAGTGTCAGCCTGTCATTACCCTGTACCCCAAGTATCAGCCTGTCATTATCCTGTACCCCAAGTGTCAGCCTGTCATTATCCTGTACCCCAAGTGTCAGCCTGTCATTATCCTGTACCCCAAGTATCAGTGTCACTATCCTGTACCCCAAGTATCAGCCTGTCATTACCCTGTACCCCAAGTGTCACCCTTTCATTATCCTGTACCCCAAGTATCAGTGTCACTATCCTGTACCCCAAGTATCAGCCTGTCATTACCCTGTACCCCAAGTATCAGCCTGTCATTATCCTGTACCCCGAGTATCAGCCTGTCATTATCCTGTACCCCAAGTATCAGCCTGTCATTATCCTGCACCCCAAGTGTCAGCCTGTCATTATCCTGTACCCCAAGTGTCAGCGTGTCATTATCCTGTACCCCAAGTATCAGCTTGTCATTATCCTGTACCCCAAGTGTCAGCGTGTCATTATCCTGTACCCCAAGTGTCAGCCTGTCATTATCCTGTACCCCAAGTGTCAGCCTGTCATTATCCTGTACCCCAAGTGTCAGCGTGTCATTATCCTGTACCCCAAGTATCAGCTTGTCATTATCCTGTACCCCAAGTGTCAGTGTCACTATCCTGTACCCCAAGTATCAGCCTGTCATTACCCTGCACCCCATGTGTCAGCCTGTCATTATCCTGTACCCCAAGTATCAGCCTGTCATTACCCTGTACCCCAAGTATCAGCCTGTCATTATCCTGTACCCCAAGTATCAGCCTGTCATTGTCCTGTACTCCAAGTATCAGCCTGTCATTATCCTGTACCCCAAGTATCAGCCTGTCATTATCCTGTACCCCAAGTATCAGCCTGTCATTGTCCTGTACCCCAATTATAAGCCTGTCATTATCCTGTACCCCAAGTATCAGCCTGTCATTGTCCTGTACCCCAATTATGAGCCTGTCATTATCCTGTACCCCAAATATCAGCCTGTCATTATCCTGTACCCCAAGTGTCAGCCTGTAATTACCCTGTACCCCAAGTGTCAGCGTGTCATTATCCTGTACCCCAAGTGTCAGCCTATCATTATCCTGTACCCCAAGTGTCAGCCTATCATTATCCTGTACCCCAAGTATCAGCCTGTCATTATCCTGTACCCCAAGTATCAGCCTGTCATTATCCTGTACCCCAAGTGTCAGCCTGTCATTATCCTGTACCCCAAGTATCAGCCTGTCATTATCCTGTACCCCAAGTATCAGCCTGTCATTATCCTGTACCCCAAGTATCAGACTGTCATTATCCTGTACCCCAAGTGTCAGCCTGTCATTATCCTGTACCCCAAGTATCAGCCTGTCATTATCCTGCACCCCAAGTATCAGCCTGTCATTATCCTGTACCCCAAGTATCAGCCTGTCATTATCCTGTACCCCAAGTATTAGCCTGTCATTATCCTGTACCCCAAGTGTCAGTCTGTCATTATCCTGTACCCCAAGTATCAGCAAGTCATTATCCTGTACCCCAAGTGTCAGCCTGTCATTATCCTGTACCCCAAGTGTCAGCCTGTCATTATCCTGTACCCCAAGTGTCAGCCTGTCATTATCCTGTACCCCAAGTGTCAGTGTGTCATTATCCTGTACCCCAAGTGTCAGCCTGTCATTATCCTGTACCCCAAGTGTCAGCCTGTCATTATCCTGTACCCCAAGTGTCAGCGTGTCATTATCCTGTACCCCAAGTGTCAGCCTGTCATTATCCTGTACCCCAAGTATCAGCCTGTCATTATCCTGTACCCCAAGTATCAGCCTGTCATTATCCTGTACCCCAAGTGTCAGTGTCATTATCCTGTACCCCAAGTATCAGCCTGTCATTATCCTGTACCCCAAGTATCAGCCTGTCATTATCCTGTACCCCAAGTGTCAGCCTGTCATTACCCTGTACCCCAAGTATCAGCCTGTCATTATCCTGTACCCCAAGTGTCAGCCTGTCATTATCCTGTACCCCAAGTATCAGCCTGTCATTATCCTGTACCCCAAGTATCAGCTTGTCATTATCCTGTACCCCAAGTGTCAGCCTGTCATTATCCTGTACCCCAAGTATCAGTGTCACTATCCTGTACCCCAAGTATCAGCCTGTAATTACCCTGTACCCCAAGTGTCACCCTTTCATTATCCTGTACCCCAAGTATCAGTGTCACTATCCTGTACCCCAAGTATCAGCCTGTCATTACCCTGTACCCCAAGTATCAGCCTGTCATTATCCTGTACCCCAAGTGTCAGCCTGTCATTATCCTGCACCCCAAGTGTCAGCCTGTCATTATCCTGTACCCCAAGTATCAGCCTGTCATTACCCTGTACCCCAAGTATCAGCCTGTCATTATCCTGCACCCCAAGTGTCAGCCTGTCATTATCCTGTACCCCAAGTATCAGTGTCACTATCCTGTACCCCAAGTATCAGCCTGTCATTATCCTGTACCCCAAGTGTCAGCCTGTCATTATCCTGTACCCCAAGTATCAGCTTGTCATTATCCTGTACCCCAAGTGTCAGCCTGTCATTATCCTGCACCCCAAGTGTCAGCGTGTCATTATCCTGTACCCCAAGTATCAGCCTGTCATTATCCTGTACCCCGAGTATCAGCCTGTCATTATCCTGTACCCCAAGTGTCAGCCTGTCATTACCCTGTACCCCAAGTATCAGCCTGTCATTATCCTGTACCCCAAGTGTCAGCCTGTCATTATCCTGTACCCCAAGTATCAGCCTGTCATTATCCTGTACCCCAAGTATCAGCTTGTCATTATCCTATACCCCAAGTATCAGCCTGTCATTATCCTGTACCCCAAGTATCAGCCTGTCATTATCCTGTACCCCAAGTATCAGTGTCACTATCCTGTACCCCAAGTATCAGCCTGTCATTACCCTGTACCCCAAGTGTCACCCTTTCATTATCCTGTACCCCAAGTATCAGTGTCACTATCCTGTACCCCAAGTATCAGCCTGTCATTACCCTGTACCCCAAGTATCAGCCTGTCATTATCCTGTACCCCGAGTATCAGCCTGTCATTATCCTGTACCCCAAGTGTCAGCCTGTCATTATCCTGTACCCCAAGTGTCAGCGTGTCATTATCCTGTACCCCAAGTATCAGCTTGTCATTATCCTGTACCCCAAGTGTCAGTGTCACTATCCTGTACCCCAAGTATCAGCCTGTCATTACCCTGCACCCCATGTGTCAGCCTGTCATTATCCTGTACCCCAAGTGTCAGCCTGTCATTATCCTGTACCCCAAGTATCAGCCTGTCATTATCCTGTACCCCAAGTGTCAGCCTGTCATTATCCTGTACCCCAAGTATCATCTTGTCATTATCCTGTACCCCAAGTGTCAGCCTGTCATTATCCTGTACCCCAAGTATCAGCCTGTCATTATCCTGTACCCCAAGTATCAGTGTCACTATCCTGTACCCCAAGTATCAGCCTGTCATTACCCTGTACCCCAAGTATCAGCCTGTCATTATCCTGTACCCCAAGTATCAGTGTCACTATCCTGTACCCCAAGTATCAGCCTGTCATTACCCTGTACCCCAAGTATCAGCAAGTCATTATCCTGTACCCCAAGTGTCAGCCTGTCATTATCCTGTACCCCAAGTATCAGCAAGTCATTATCCTGTACCCCAAGTATCAGCAAGTCATTATCCTGTACCCCAAGTGTCAGCCTGTCATTATCCTGTACCCCAAGTGTCAGCCTGTCATTACCCTGTACCCCAAGTGTCAGCCTGTCATTATCCTGTACCCCAAGTGTCAGCCTGTCATTACCCTGTACCCCAAGTGTCAGCCTGTCATTATCCTGTACCCCAAGTATCAGCCTGTCATTATCCTGTACCCCAAGTGTCAGTCTGTCATTATCCTGTACCCCAAGTATCAGCCTGTCATTATCCTGTACCCCGAGTATCAGCCTGTCATTATCCTGTACCCCAAGTATCAGCCTGTCATTATCCTGTACCCCAATTATCAGCCTGTCATTATCCTGTACCCCAAGTATCAGCCTGTCATTATCCTGTACCCCAAGTATCAGCCTGTCATTATCCTGTACCCCAAGTATCAGCCTGTCATTATCCTGTACCCCAAGTATCAGCCTGTCATTATCCTGTACCCCAAGTGTCAGTCTGTCATTATCCTGTACCCCAAGTATCAGCCTGTCATTATCCTGTACCCCGAGTATCAGCCTGTCATTATCCTGTACCCCAAGTATCAGCCTGTCATTATCCTGTACCCCAATTATCAGCCTGTCATTATCCTGTACCCCAAGTATCAGCCTGCCATTATCCTGTACCCCAAGTGTCAGCCTGTCATTATCCTGTACCCCAAGTATCAGCCTGTCATTATCCTGTACCCCAAGTATCAGCTTGTCATTATCCTGTACCCCAAGTGTCAGCCTGTCATTATCCTGTACCCCAAGTATCAGTGTCACTATCCTGTACCCCAAGTATCAGCCTGTCATTACCCTGTACCCCAAGTGTCACCCTTTCATTATCCTGTACCCCAAGTATCAGTGTCACTATCCTGTACCCCAAGTATCAGCCTGTCATTACCCTGTACCCCAAGTATCAGCCTGTCATTATCCTGTACCCCAAGTGTCAGCGTGTCATTATCCTGTACCCCAAGTATCATCCTGTCATTATCCTGTACCCCAAGTATCAGCCTGTCATTATCCTGTACCCCAAGTATCAGCCTGTCATTATCCTGTACCCCAAGTGTCAGCCTGTCATTACCCTGTACCCCAAGTATCAGCCTGTCATTACCCTGTACCCCAAGTATCAGCCTGTCATTATCCTGTACCCCAAGTATCAGCCTGTCATTGTCCTGTACCCCAAGTATCAGCCTGTCATTATCCTGTACCCCAAGTATCAGCCTGTCATTATCCTGTACCCCAAGTATCAGCCTGTCATTGTCCTGTACCCCAATTATAAGCCTGTCATTATCCTGTACCCCAAGTATCAGCCTGTCATTGTCCTGTACCCCAATTATAAGCCTGTCATTATCCTGTACCCCAAATATCAGCCTGTCATTATCCTGTACCCCAAGTGTCAGCCTGTAATTACCCTGTACCCCAAGTGTCAGCGTGTCATTATCCTGTACCCCAAGTGTCAGCCTATCATTATCCTGTACCCCAAGTGTCAGCCTGTCATTATCCTGTACCCCAAGTATCAGCCTGTCATTATCCTGTACCCCAAGTGTCAGCCTGTCATCCTGTACCCCAAGTATCAGCCTGTCATTATCCTGTACCCCAAGTATCAGCCTGTCATTATCCTGTACCCCAAGTGTCAGCCTGTCATTATCCTGTACCCCAAGTGTCAGCCTGTCATTATCCTGTACCCCAAGTATCAGCCTGTCATTATCCTGTACCCCAAGTATCAGCCTGTCATTATCCTGTACCCCAAGTATCAGACTGTCATTATCCTGTACCCCAAGTGTCAGCCTGTCATTATCCTGTACCCCAAGTATCAGCCTGTCATTATCCTGTACCCCAAGTGTCAGCCTGTCATTATCCTGTACCCCAAGTATCAGCCTGTCATTATCCTGTACCCCAAGTATCAGCCTGTCATTATCCTGTACCCCAAGTATCAGCAAGTCATTATCCTGTACCCCAAGTGTCAGCCTGTCATTATCCTGTACCCCAAGTGTCAGCCTGTCATTATCCTGTACCCCAAGTGTCAGCCTGTCATTATCCTGTACCCCAAGTGTCAGCCTGTCATTATCCTGTACCCCAAGTGTCAGCGTGTCATTATCCTGTACCCCAAGTGTCAGCCTGTCATTATCCTGCACCCCAAGTGTCAGCCTGTCATTATCCTGTACCCCAAGTATCAGCCTGTCATTATCCTGTACCCCAAGTATCAGCCTGTCATTATCCTGTACCCCAAGTATCAGCCTGTCATTATCCTGTACCCCAAGTGTCAGTGTCATTATCCTGTACCCCAAGTATCAGCCTGTCATTATCCTGTACCCCAAGTATCAGCCTGTCATTATCCTGTACCCCAAGTATCAGCCTGTCATTATCCTGTACCCCAAGTGTCAGTGTCATTATCCTGTACCCCAAGTATCAGCCTGTCATTATCCTGTACCCCAAGTATCAGCCTGTCATTATCCTGTACCCCAAGTGTCAGCCTGTCATTACCCTGTACCCCAAGTATCAGCCTGTCATTATCCTGTACCCCAAGTGTCAGCCTGTCATTATCCTGTACCCCAAGTGTCAGCCTGTCATTATCCTGTACCCCAAGTATCAGTGTCACTATCCTGTACCCCAAGTATCAGCCTGTCATTACCCTGTACCCCAAGTGTCACCCTTTCATTATCCTGTACCCCAAGTATCAGTGTCACTATCCTGTACCCCAAGTATCAGCCTGTCATTACCCTGTACCCCAAGTATCAGCCTGTCATTATCCTGTACCCCGAGTATCAGCCTGTCATTATCCTGTACCCCAAGTGTCAGCCTGTCACTATCCTGTACCCCAAGTATCAGCCTGTCATTATCCTGCACCCCAAGTGTCAGCCTGTCATTATCCTGTACCCCAAGTGTCAGCGTGTCATTATCCTGTACCCCAAGTATCAGCTTGTCATTATCCTGTACCCCAAGTGTCAGCCTGTCATTATCCTGTACCCCAAGTGTCCACCCTTTCATTATCCTGTACCCCAAGTATCAGTGTCACTATCCTGTACCCCAAGTATCAGCCTGTCATTACCCTGTACCCCAAGTATCAGCCTGTCATTATCCTGTACCCCAAGTGTCAGCCTGTCATTATCCTGTACCCCAAGTGTCAGCCTGTCATTATCCTGTACCCCAAGTATCAGCCTGTCATTATCCTGTACCCCAAGTATCAGCCTGTCATTATCCTGTACCCCAAGTGTCAGCCTGTCATTATCCTGTACCCCAAGTATCAGCCTGTCATTATCCTGTACCCCAAGTATCAGCTTGTCATTATCCTGTACCCCAAGTGTCAGCCTGTCATTATCCTGTACCCCAAGTATCAGTGTCACTATCCTGTACCCCAAGTATCAGCCTGTCATTACCCTGTACCCCAAGTGTCACCCTTTCATTATCCTGTACCCCAAGTATCAGCGTGTCATTATCCTGTACCCCAAGTGTCAGCCTGTCATTATCCTGCACCCCAAGTGTCAGCCTGTCATTATCCTGTACCCCAAGTATCAGCCTGTCATTATCCTGTACCCCAAGTATCAGCCTGTCATTATCCTGTACCCCAAGTATCAGCCTGTCATTATCCTGTACCCCAAGTGTCAGTGTCATTATCCTGTACCCCAAGTATCAGCCTGTCATTATCCTGTACCCCAAGTATCAGCCTGTCATTATCCTGTACCCCAAGTGTCAGCCTGTCATTACCCTGTACCCCAAGTATCAGCCTGTCATTATCCTGTACCCCAAGTGTCAGCCTGTCATTATCCTGTACCCCAAGTGTCAGCCTGTCATTATCCTGTACCCCAAGTATCAGTGTCACTATCCTGTACCCCAAGTATCAGCCTGTCATTACCCTGTACCCCAAGTGTCACCCTTTCATTATCCTGTACCCCAAGTATCAGTGTCACTATCCTGTACCCCAAGTATCAGCCTGTCATTACCCTGTACCCCAAGTATCAGCCTGTCATTATCCTGTACCCCAAGTATCAGCCTGTCATTATCCTGTACCCCGAGTATCAGCCTGTCATTATCCTGTACCCCAAGTATCAGCCTGTCATTATCCTGCACCCCAAGTGTCAGCCTGTCATTATCCTGTACCCCAAGTGTCAGCGTGTCATTATCCTGTACCCCAAGTATCAGCTTGTCATTATCCTGTACCCCAAGTGTCAGCGTGTCATTATCCTGTACCCCAAGTGTCAGCCTGTCATTATCCTGTACCCCAAGTGTCAGCCTGTCATTATCCTGTACCCCAAGTATCAGCCTGTCATTATCCTGTACCCCAAGTGTCAGCGTGTCATTATCCTGTACCCCAAGTGTCAGCCTGTCATTATCCTGTACCCCAAGTGTCAGCCTGTCATTATCCTGTACCCCAAGTGTCAGCGTGTCATTATCCTGTACCCCAAGTATCAGCTTGTCATTATCCTGTACCCCAAGTGTCAGTGTCACTATCCTGTACCCCAAGTATCAGCCTGTCATTACCCTGCACCCCATGTGTCAGCCTGTCATTATCCTGTACCCCAAGTGTCAGCCTGTCATTATCCTGTACCCCAAGTATCAGCCTGTCATTATCCTGTACCCCAAGTGTCAGCCTGTCATTATCCTGCACCCCAAGTGTCAGCCTGTCATTATCCTGTACCCCAAGTGTCAGCGTGTCATTATCCTGTACCCCAAGTATCAGCTTGTCATTATCCTGTACCCCAAGTGTCAGTGTCACTATCCTGTACCCCAAGTATCAGCCTGTCATTACCCTGCACCCCATGTGTCAGCCTGTCATTATCCTGTACCCCAAGTGTCAGCCTGTCATTATCCTGTACCCCAAGTATCAGCCTGTCATTACCCTGTACCCCAAGTATCAGCCTGTCATTATCCTGTACCCCAAGTATCAGCCTGTCATTGTCCTGTACCCCAAGTATCAGCCTGTCATTATCCTGTACCCCAAGTATCAGCCTGTCATTATCCTGTACCCCAAGTATCAGCCTGTCATTATCCTGTACCCCAAGTATCAGCCTGTCATTGTCCTGTACCCCAATTATAAGCCTGTCATTATCCTGTACCCCAAGTATCAGCCTGTCATTGTCCTGTACCCCAATTATAAGCCTGTCATTATCCTGTACCCCAAATATCAGCCTGTCATTATCCTGTACCCCAAGTGTCAGCCTGTAATTACCCTGTACCCCAAGTGTCAGCGTGTCATTATCCTGTACCCCAAGTGTCAGCCTATCATTATCCTGTACCCCAAGTGTCAGCCTGTAATTACCCTGTACCCCAAGTGTCAGCGTGTCATTATCCTGTACCCCAAGTGTCAGCCTATCATTATCCTGTACCCCAAGTATCAGCCTGTCATTATCCTGTACCCCAAGTATCAGCCTGTCATTATCCTGTACCCCAAGTGTCAGCCTGTCATTATCCTGTACCCCAAGTATCAGCCTGTCATTATCCTGTACCCCAAGTATCAGCCTGTCATTATCCTGTACCCCAAGTATCAGACTGTCATTATCCTGTACCCCAAGTGTCAGCCTGTCATTATCCTGTACCCCAAGTATCAGCCTGTCATTATCCTGCACCCCAAGTGTCAGCCTGTCATTATCCTGTACCCCAAGTATCAGCCTGTCATTATCCTGTACCCCAAGTATTAGCCTGTCATTATCCTGTACCCCAAGTGTCAGCCTGTCATTATCCTGTACCCCAAGTATCAGCAAGTCATTATCCTGTACCCCAAGTGTCAGCCTGTCATTATCCTGTACCCCAAGTGTCAGCCTGTCATTATCCTGTACCCCAAGTGTCAGCCTGTCATTATCCTGTACCCCAAGTGTCAGCGTGTCATTATCCTGTACCCCAAGTGTCAGCCTGTCATTATCCTGTACCCCAAGTGTCAGTGTCATTATCCTGTACCCCAAGTATCAGCCTGTCATTATCCTGTACCCCAAGTATCAGCCTGTCATTATCCTGTACCCCAAGTGTCAGCCTGTCATTACCCTGTACCCCAAGTATCAGCCTGTCATTATCCTGTACCCCAAGTGTCAGCCTGTCATTATCCTGTACCCCAAGTATCAGCCTGTCATTATCCTGTACCCCAAGTATCAGCTTGTCATTATCCTGTACCCCAAGTGTCAGCCTGTCATTATCCTGTACCCCAAGTATCAGTGTCACTATCCTGTACCCCAAGTATCAGCCTGTAATTACCCTGTACCCCAAGTGTCACCCTTTCATTATCCTGTACCCCAAGTATCAGTGTCACTATCCTGTACCCCAAGTATCAGCCTGTCATTACCCTGTACCCCAAGTATCAGCCTGTCATTATCCTGTACCCCAAGTGTCAGCCTGTCATTATCCTGCACCCCAAGTGTCAGCCTGTCATTATCCTGTACCCCAAGTGTCAGCGTGTCATTATCCTGTACCCCAAGTATCAGCCTGTCATTATCCTGTACCCCAAGTGTCAGCCTGTCATTACCCTGTACCCCAAGTATCAGCCTGTCATTATCCTGTACCCCAAGTGTCAGCCTGTCATTATCCTGTACCCCAAGTATCAGCTTGTCATTATCCTGTACCCCAAGTGTCAGCCTGTCATTATCCTGCACCCCAAGTGTCAGCGTGTCATTATCCTGTACCCCAAGTATCAGCCTGTCATTATCCTGTACCCCGAGTATCAGCCTGTCATTATCCTGTACCCCAAGTGTCAGCCTGTCATTACCCTGTACCCCAAGTATCAGCCTGTCATTATCCTGTACCCCAAGTGTCAGCCTGTCATTATCCTGTACCCCAAGTATCAGCCTGTCATTATCCTGTACCCCAAGTATCAGCTTGTCATTATCCTGTACCCCAAGTGTCAGCCTGTCATTATCCTGTACCCCAAGTATCAGTGTCACTATCCTGTACCCCAAGTATCAGCCTGTCATTACCCTGTACCCCAAGTGTCACCCTTTCATTATCCTGTACCCCAAGTATCAGTGTCACTATCCTGTACCCCAAGTATCAGCCTGTCATTATCCTGTACCCCAAGTATCAGCCTGTCATTATCCTGTACCCCGAGTATCAGCCTGTCATTATCCTGTACCCCAAGTGTCAGCCTGTCATTATCCTGTACCCCAAGTGTCAGCGTGTCATTATCCTGTACCCCAAGTATCAGCTTGTCATTATCCTGTACCCCAAGTGTCAGTGTCACTATCCTGTACCCCAAGTATCAGCCTGTCATTATCCTGTACCCCAAGTGTCAGCCTGTCATTATCCTGTACCCCAAGTGTCAGCCTGTCATTATCCTGTACCCCAAGTATCAGCCTGTCATTATCCTGTACCCCAAGTGTCAGCCTGTCATTATCCTGTACCCCAAGTATCATCTTGTCATTATCCTGTACCCCAAGTGTCAGCCTGTCATTATCCTGTACCCCAAGTATCAGCCTGTCATTATCCTGTACCCCAAGTATCAGCCTGTCATTATCCTGTACCCAAGTATCAGCCTGTCATTATCCTGTACCCCCAAGTGTCACCCTTTCATTATCCTGTACCCCAAGTATCAGTGTCACTATCCTGTACCCCAAGTATCAGCCTGTCATTATCCTGTACCCCAAGTATCAGCCTGTCATTATCCTGTACCCCAAGTATCAGTGTCACTATCCTGTACCCCAAGTATCAGCCTGTCATTACCCTGTACCCCAAGTATCAGCCTGTCATTATCCTGTACCCCCAAGTATCAGTGTCACTATCCTGTACCCCAAGTATCAGCCTGTCATTATCCTGTACCCCAAGTGTCAGCCTGTCATTATCCTGTACCCCAAGTGTCAGCCTGTCATTATCCTGTACCCCAAGTGTCAGCCTGTCATTACCCTGTACCCCAAGTGTCAGCCTGTCATTATCCTGTACCCCCAAGTATCAGCCTGTCATTATCCTGTACCCCAAGTGTCAGTCTGTCATTATCCTGTACCCCAAGTATCAGCCTGTCATTATCCTGTACCCCAAGTGTCAGTCTGTCATTATCCTGTACCCCAAGTATCAGCCTGTCATTATCCTGTACCCCAAGTGTCAGCCTGTCATTATCCTGTACCCCAAGTGTCAGCCTGTCATTATCCTGTACCCCAAGTGTCAGCGTGTCATTATCCTGTACCCCAAGTGTCAGCCTGTCATTATCCTGTACCCCAAGTGTCAGTGTCATTATCCTGTACCCCAAGTATCAGCCTGTCATTATCCTGTACCCCAAGTATCAGCCTGTCATTATCCTGTACCCCAAGTGTCAGCCTGTCATTACCCTGTACCCCAAGTATCAGCCTGTCATTATCCTGTACCCCAAGTGTCAGCCTGTCATTATCCTGTACCCCCAAGTATCAGCCTGTCATTATCCTGTACCCCAAGTATCAGCTTGTCATTATCCTGTACCCCAAGTGTCAGCCTGTCATTATCCTGTACCCCAAGTATCAGTGTCACTATCCTGTACCCCAAGTATCAGCCTGTAATTACCCTGTACCCCAAGTGTCACCCTTTCATTATCCTGTACCCCAAGTATCAGTGTCACTATCCTGTACCCCAAGTATCAGCCTGTCATTATCCTGTACCCCAAGTATCAGCCTGTCATTATCCTGTACCCCAAGTGTCAGCCTGTCATTATCCTGCACCCCAAGTGTCAGCCTGTCATTATCCTGTACCCCAAGTGTCAGCGTGTCATTATCCTGTACCCCAAGTATCAGCCTGTCATTATCCTGTACCCCAAGTGTCAGCCTGTCATTACCCTGTACCCCAAGTATCAGCCTGTCATTATCCTGTACCCCAAGTGTCAGCCTGTCATTATCCTGTACCCCAAGTATCAGCTTGTCATTATCCTGTACCCCAAGTGTCAGCCTGTCATTATCCTGCACCCCAAGTGTCAGCGTGTCATTATCCTGTACCCCAAGTATCAGCCTGTCATTATCCTGTACCCCGAGTATCAGCCTGTCATTATCCTGTACCCCAAGTGTCAGCCTGTCATTACCCTGTACCCCAAGTATCAGCCTGTCATTATCCTGTACCCCAAGTGTCAGCCTGTCATTATCCTGTACCCCAAGTATCAGCCTGTCATTATCCTGTACCCCAAGTATCAGCCTGTCATTATCCTGTACCCCAAGTGTCAGCCTGTCATTATCCTGTACCCCAAGTATCAGCCTGTCATTATCCTGTACCCCAAGTATCAGTGTCACTATCCTGTACCCCAAGTATCAGCCTGTCATTACCCTGTACCCCAAGTGTCACCCTTTCATTATCCTGTACCCCAAGTATCAGTGTCACTATCCTGTACCCCAAGTATCAGCCTGTCATTATCCTGTACCCCAAGTATCAGCCTGTCATTATCCTGTACCCCGAGTATCAGCCTGTCATTATCCTGTACCCCAAGTGTCAGCCTGTCATTATCCTGTACCCCAAGTGTCAGCGTGTCATTATCCTGTACCCCAAGTATCAGCTTGTCATTATCCTGTACCCCAAGTGTCAGTGTCACTATCCTGTACCCCAAGTATCAGCCTGTCATTATCCTGTACCCCAAGTGTCAGCCTGTCATTATCCTGTACCCCAAGTGTCAGCCTGTCATTATCCTGTACCCCAAGTATCAGCCTGTCATTATCCTGTACCCCAAGTGTCAGCCTGTCATTATCCTGTACCCCAAGTATCATCTTGTCATTATCCTGTACCCCAAGTGTCAGCCTGTCATTATCCTGTACCCCAAGTATCAGCCTGTCATTATCCTGTACCCCAAGTATCAGCCTGTCATTATCCTGTACCCCAAGTATCAGCCTGTCATTATCCTGTACCCCAAGTATCAGCCTGTCATTATCCTGTACCCCAAGTATCAGTGTCACTATCCTGTACCCCAAGTATCAGCCTGTCATTACCCTGTACCCCAAGTATCAGCCTGTCATTATCCTGTACCCCAAGTATCAGTGTCACTATCCTGTACCCCAAGTATCAGCCTGTCATTATCCTGTACCCCAAGTGTCAGCCTGTCATTATCCTGTACCCCAAGTATCAGCAAGTCATTATCCTGTACCCCAAGTATCAGCAAGTCATTATCCTGTACCCCAAGTGTCAGCCTGTCATTATCCTGTACCCCAAGTGTCAGCCTGTCATTATCCTGTACCCCAAGTGTCAGCCTGTCATTATCCTGTACCCCAAGTGTCAGCCTGTCATTACCCTGTACCCCAAGTGTCAGCCTGTCATTATCCTGTACCCCAAGTATCAGCCTGTCATTATCCTGTACCCCAAGTGTCAGTCTGTCATTATCCTGTACCCCAAGTATCAGCCTGTCATTATCCTGTACCCCAAGTATCAGCCTGTCATTATCCTGTACCCCAAGTATCAGCCTGTCATTATCCTGTACCCCAATTATCAGCCTGTCATTATCCTGTACCCCAAGTATCAGCCTGCCATTATCCTGTACCCCAAGTGTCAGCCTGTCATTATCCTGTACCCCAAGTATCAGCCTGTCATTATCCTGTACCCCAAGTATCAGCCTGTCATTATCCTGTACCCCAAGTATCAGCCTGTCATTATCCTGTACCCCAAGTGTCAGCCTGTCATTATCCTGTACCCCAAGTATCAGCCTGTCATTATCCTGTACCCCAAGTATCAGCCTGTCATTATCCTGTACCCCAAGTGTCAACCTGTCATTATCCTGTACCCCAAGTGTCAACCTGTCATTATCCTGTACCCCAAGTATCAGCCTGTCATTATCCTGTACCCCAAGTGTCAGCCTGTCATTATCCTGTACCCCAAGTGTCAATCTGTCATTATCCTATACCCCAAGTATCAGCCTGTCATTATCCTGTACCCCAAGTATCAGCCTGTCATTATCCTGTACCCCAAGTGTCAATCTGTCATTATCCTATACCCCAAGTATCAGCCTGTCATTATCCTGTACCCCAAGTGTCAATCTGTCATTATCCTATACCCCAAGTATCAGCCTGTCATTATCCTGTACCCCAAGTATCAGCCTGTCATTATCCTGTACTTCAAGTATCAGCCTGTCATTATCCTGTACCCCAAGTATCAGCCTGTCATTATCCTGTACCCCAAGTGTCAGCGTGTCATTATCCTGCACCCCAAGTATCAGCAAGTCATTATCCTGTACCCCAAGTATCAGCCTGTCATTATCCTGTACCCCAAGTATCAGCCTGTCATTATCCTGTACCCCAAGTGTCAGCCTGTCATTATTCTGTACCCCAAGTGTCAGCCTGTCATTATCCTGTACCCCAAGTGTCAATCTGTCATTATCCTGTACCCCAAGTATCAGCCTGTCATTATCCTGTACCCCAAGTATCAGCCTGTCATTATCCTGTACCCCAAGTATCAGCCTGTCATTATCCTGTACCCCAAGTATCAGCCTGTCATTATCCTGTACCCCAAGTATCAGCCTGTCATTATCCTGTACCCCAAGTATCAGCCTGTCATTATCCTGTACCCCAAGTATCAGCCTGTCATTATCCTGTACCCCAAGTATCAGCCTGTCATTATCCTGTACCCCAAGTGTCAGCATCTCAAAGTTCCAGATTAATGTCCTTGGATTTCATGGTGCTATTCACTGACATGCCAGGATGAGATCTCTTTAATACTAATTCCCTACATAATAACATGATACTATGGCAGTGATAGATAAGACACTACCTAATAAATTCTGCTGCAATATTAAGTATATCCCCCTTAAAGGCATGTTCTCACACTCTATAAGTTAACTATCATCGCATCATAAAGCTTTCTGACAGTTTTTTCACTATCTTTATGATCTCTGCTTGCTGTCAGTGAATGGAAACGTTCTTGTTTGTCCAGGTCTTCAACCTCTGGCTGTATACAGGAATGTTCCTATTCACTGACAGCAAGCAGAGATTTTGAAAATGGTGTACAATTGATCATTATATATATCATTATATAAAAACTGGACATGCCCTTTAACTCCCCTTGGAAGCAGTGACTTGTAAGGAGCGCAGCTCTGAAGCCGGCACCTGTTGCACTTAATGACAGGTCCTATTACAGTGCACTGGCTGCTGCAGGTCCTGCATCGGTGAGATCATCCCATATACAGTATACATGTCACATATAGATCCCCTATAGAGCATGCACTTATAGGTTAGTCTCTGGATCTGCTCCATCACATGCAAAGCTCACCTGCAAATCTGGATGTGACCCCAGGTCCCTGCTCAGTACTCTATATAGTCCTTAGAGGGGGTCCAAGGCTGCAGTCCGGGGGCCGGTGTCCGTAGTGTCCAGGATTTGGTGCAATCTCCTCCACACCTCTTCTGACAAACTTTCTGACTGCTAGAATTTGTAAGAAGTTGGGTTTTGCGGTCACCTTGTTTTGCAGAAGGGTAAAAAAAAAAAAAAAAATAGGGGGGGTTATTTCTTATTTGACAAATCGCACAATGAAACCAACCCCTTTTCTTAAAAAAAAATTAGAAAAAAATAAAAATAGGTTGTATTGATGAGTCCTTAAAATGTGCAGATCCAAATTTCGTAGGTTCAACTTCATAGTAAAGTTCATGCGGATCTGTCCGATCTGGCTGGGGTGACACTGCCCTCTAGTGGAGGGTTTGGAGAACAGCAAGGACACTGGACTCAAAAAAAAAAAAAATTCACATCGAAAGAACATTTGGAGAAGTTTTTAAATGGACTTAGTCTATTCACAGGTTTCAGGTTCAATTTCATGAAATAAGAACATAGAAGAGTCCTAAACATTGAGATGTCTGCTGCTGTTTACATACTTAAAGGGATGTGTCTGCTGCTGTTTACAGACTTAAAGGGAGTGTGTCACCAGACCCCAACATATCAACCTAGCCTGCAGATAGATAGGTGAGGGTCACCTGAATCACACGCTGTTTTCCCCTTGTGAATCGGGGCCTCCATTGCTGAGATATTGCTCTTTTTGTCAATAATTTGGAACGACAAGGAGGCCGCCATTTTAAAGAGCTCATTTGCATATCAATGAAAACAGCGATATCTCGGCAACGGAGACAGCGATTCACAAGGAGAAAACAGCGTATGAGTCCAGTGATCCTAACCTATCTATCTGCGGGACTGGGGTGATATGTTGGGATCTGGGAACAAACTCTCTTTAAAGGGGCTTTCTGGACAAAAAATATTTTTTTTAAAAAAAGCTCTTTTAGGGCTATTAATGGGTTAATAAATGCACCCATATACCTTTAGCAGTGTTTTGAGTCATTTCTGGGTGTCTCTGGGAATCCTCTGCATTTGTTTGCATGGTATAGCTTCCACACTACCGCCCTCTGACTGCTCCCCCATCCCTGTCTCCCTAGCTAAGCTATCCCGCCCACTACTAGCCCTTCCCAACTAACTAACTCAGCCCCCACAACATCATACTTATCTGTCTTCCTTTCTGAGACAGCTCCCCGTTTTCACTGTGCCCAGGCTGGAGACGTCTCTCTTCCTCTCTCCTAGCCATGCACGGACCGGCAGTGGCGGATCCAGGGTTTGCAGGGCCCTGGGCAATTGACTTTGGCGGGGCTCTACTTACCAGGGGGTCTTGCACTTCTAAATTGTACCTCCCAACTGTTGAAAACTAGAAAGAGGGAATAAAACGTGCAAATTAGGCCCCGCCGCTTTTATGTTGACTCCGCCCACTCTCATTCATTTTTCATGTGATTCCACACAGTATAATCCTCCTACAGTCACCTGTAAATTATATGTCCCCCTCCATCTCTCCCCCATTTTCATATACACCCTTCATCTACCCCTAGCTTCATGTCCCCCCTCTATCTCTGTCCCAAGTTTCATGCCGTTCTCCCCCTTTATCTGCCCACAGTTTCATGTCCCCCCCCGTCTCTGCCCCAGTGTCATGTCATTCTCCCCCCCTTCATCTGCCCCAGTATCATGCCGTTCTCCCCCTTCATCTGCCCCAGTGTCATACCGTTCTCCCCCCTTCATCTGCCCCAGTGTCATGCCGTTCTCCCCCCCCTCCATCTGCCCCAGTGTCATGCTGTTCTCCCCCCTCCATCTGCCCCAGTGTCATGCCGTTCTCCCCCCTTCATCTGCCCCAGTGTCATGCCATTCTCCCTCCTTCATCTGCCCCAGTGTCATGCCGTTCTCCCCCCTTCATCTGCCCCAGTGTCATGCCGTTCTCCTCCCCTCTTCATCTGCCCCAATGTCATGCCATTCTCCCCCCTTCATCTGCCCCAGTGTCATGCCGTTCTCCCTCTGTTCATCTGCCCCAGACCCAGTGTCATGCCGTTCTCCCTCTGTTCATCTGCCCAGCGTCATACTGTTCTCTCCCCCTTCATCTGCACCAGTGTCATGCCGTTCTCCCCCCTTCATCTGCCCCAGTGTCATGCCGTTCTCCCCCCTTCATCTGCCCCAGTGTCATGCCATTCTCTCCCCCCTTCATCTGCCTCAGTATCATGCCGTTCTCCCCCCCTTCATTTGCCCCAGTGTCATGCCGTTCTCTCCCCCCTTCATTTGCCCCAGTGTCATGCCATTCTCCCCCCTACATCTGCCTCAGTGTCATGCCGTTCTCCCCCCTCCATCTGCCCCAGTGTCATGCTGTTCTCTTCCCCTTCATTTGCCCCAGTGTCATGCCGTTTTCCCCCCCTTCATCTGCCCCAGTGTCATGCTGTTCTCCCCCCCTCCATCTGCCCCAGTGTCATGCTGTTCTCCCCCCTCCATCTGCCCCAGTGTCATGCCCTTCTCCCCCCCTCATCTGCCCCAGTGTCATGCCGTTCTCCCTCCGTTCATCTGCCCCAGCGTCATACTGTTCTCTCCCCCTTCATCTGCACCCAGTTTCATGGGCCCCCTACATTATTTTCCACCTAAATGTTTAACACACACACAAAAAAAACACACTCACCTTTCCTCGCTCCCCCGCAGATCTCTCCGCTCTCTCCATCATACACATATTGTAGGCGCGATGTGACTTCATCACATCGCGGCTACAAATGCCGGAGCTCAGCGTTAAAGCAGGAGCTGAGCTGTGACAGCTCATCGGCGTCCGTAGGAAATTGGGACATGCCGACCGGGACCCTTTTGTTAAGTCCGGGCCACGCCGCTGGGCCCTGCTGGGCGCGGGGCCCCGGGCGGTTGCCCGGCTCGCCTGGCTCTGGATCCGCCCCTGCGGACCGGTAGTACCTATGAGGCCTGTACATGGAGAGCCATCTCTACTGCGCATGTGTCACAGGCACCTCCTCCAGACTGCGCAAGCGCTTGCAGAAGGGAAGAGGAGAGGGGCTGCAAAAACTGCAGCAAAATCTGCAACAGAAAAAGCTGAGTTTCTGCAACATGGAGCCTTGGCCTAAACAAATGAGTCTGAGCCTTACACCCCACTTCATGACCAGAAACTTTGTGAAGATTTTTGATAGATGCAGTTTTTGAAGGCTATAATTTTTTTCAATCAGATTATTGAAATTATTTTTGTGACTTCTTCAGTGACAAATGAGACTTTCCTTTTTTATATATATATGGTAAAATGTTTGTTTTTCAAATTTTTTTCGTCTATTGAAATATTTGTAGAATAATTTGTGTCATTTTCCTGTCGGCCTGTGATGTGGCTCCGTGTTCTGTTTTTAATTGTACATTATATATTTTTTCGATTCTACAATTCTTTGATCATTTTAATTTACCTTTTTTTTTATGGTGGTTAAAAGGATTTTCAGGGCTTATATTTTTCCTTAGGATAAGACATAAATATATGATCAGTACTGCAACCCAGATGGAGGAGACCGGAGGATGGGAGTAGTAGTGGCGAATGTTGTGCCACCTGCTAGATCAAGCACACTCAACCACGCACCCCAGCCCCGCTCCTGGGTCTGAAACCCCTGAGGGGGGTCCTACAGCACCACTGGATGGTGGTGGTAGTAGTTTGACCCCGAGCTCTTGCAGAGGGGACCTCTCCTCTCTGAGCCGATGTGTTGTTGTTCAGAAGGGCCATGCTGGTAAAGCAGGAACGACTTAGGCAGATATATGTGCAGTGAAACGGGATAACACTTTACTTCAGCAACTGAGGAACTGAACTGAGCAGCGTAGTAACCTATCTATCTGCAGGACTGGGGTGATATGCTGGGTCTGGTGACAGTAACCTATCTATCTGCAGGACTGGGGTGATATGCTGGTTCTGGTGACAGTAACCTATCTATCTGCAGGACTGGGGTGATATGCTGGTTCTGGTGACAGTAACCTATCTATCTGCAGGACTGGGGTGATATGCTGGTTCTGGTGACACTAACCTATCTATCTGCAGGACTGGGGTGATATGCTGGTTCTGGTGACAGTAACCTATCTATCTGCAGGACTGGGGTGATATGCTGGTTCTGGTGACACTAACCTATCTATCTGCAGGACTGGGGTGATATGCTGGTTCTGGTGACAGTAACCTATCTATCTGCAGGGCTGGGGTGATATGCTGGTTCTGGTGACACTAACCTATCTATCTGCAGGACTGGGGTGATATGCTGGTTCTGGTGACAGTAACCTATCTATCTGCAGGGCTGGGGTGATATGCTGGGTCTGGTGACAGTAACCTATCTATCTGCAGGGCTGGGGTGATATGCTGGTTCTGTGGTTCTGGTGACAGTAACCTATCTATCTGGAGGGCTGGGGTGATATACTGGTTCTGGTGACACTAACCTATCTATCTGCAGGGCTGGGGTGATATGCTGGTTCTGGTGACACTAACCTATCTATCTGCAGGGCTGGGGTGATATGCTGGGTCTGGTGACACTAACCTATCTATCTGCAGGGCTGGGGTGATATACTGGGTCTGGTGATACTAACCTATCTATCTGCAGGGCTAGGGTGATATGCGGCATATGGTGACAGTAACCTATCTATCGGCAGGGCTGGGGTGATATGCTGGTTCTGGTGACTATAACCTATCTATCTGCAGGACTGGGGTGATATGCTGGGTCTGGTGACAGTAACCTATCTATCTGCAGGGCTGGGGTGATATGCTGGTTCTGGTGACACTAACCTATCTATCTGCAGCGCTGGGGTAACATTTTTAAACTATAAAAATCTCATAAAACAGATTTTCTTTTCCACATTTATTATTCGGGTGATTCGCACAGTTTTGCTTACAAGGATAAAAGAACCCATAAATATTAATCTCATGTACAGTCTGGCTACCAACCATCTATGAACTGATAGACCTTTGTAGTTTCGAAAAAAAACAAAAAAATTCCATTTGCAGTGAGGGATCGGATGGTCACCCATGGCTCGGTTCCTTAGCGCCTCCTCCTCCACCTCCTACAAGGTGAATATCATGGGCGGTGAAGTATGAGGTGGTGCCAAAATCGTACTGGGCTGGATCTCTTTGGGTATATCCGAGAGGAACCTCCAACGCTCAAAAACAGTCCAATTTTTTTGTAACCTGTAGTTAAAGAACTTGCACTAAAAACAAAACTATAGGAGTTGACTTGAAGACGTTTTATTGACCCCATGTCCTCCTCAGTAGAAAACCTTTTCGAGATATGCATTGAGGAACATTCCCGTTGGGTCGAGCTTCTCCCTGATGTTTTTGAATTTGCCGAATGCTGGATACATCTTCTCAAAATCCTTCCGAGTGCATGTATGGGCCTAGGAACAAATGCAGAGTAATGGGTCATATTGACTACTGGATGACGTACAAAGGCTGCCGAAAATGAGAATACAAAAAGAGAGTAAAGTTTATAAAAAATTTTGGGGTTGAATATGGGTGTCTAGGGTGTATTGTATTTGCTATGAAGCATTCAGTGACGTAACGATTGTGGTCAGAGGGGGTGCGACCGGGCATGGTGGGGTATGGGGCCCTGGGCCAGCTGGAGATGACCGGGGTCCTGGACCGCTATGATAGCGGTTGGGTAAAGTCTGGTTCCCCAACCGCTATACATACTGGTATTGGAAAGGGGCAGTGGCATATCGCCAGGTACCTTCGCAAGATGGCAGCCCAGGGCAGGTGACTTAAAACAATAAATACTTATACTCACCTCTCCTGGGCTCAGCATCCTCTTCGGCACTCTTCCGTCATGTGACCGAGGCCTGTGATTAGGGGGGGGGCGGCGGCATAATGACATCTGAAGAGGGCCGAAGGTGCTGAAGACAGCAGGACAGAGTGAGGATGTCCAGGAAAGGTGGGACAAAGTAAGTTTTTATTATTTTTAATCACCTTCCCTGGGCCTCCGATTATTATACTCTGGGGTCTGAGGAAACCCCAGAGTATAATAATAGTACCGAAATGGAGGGGAGCATATAATACTGGGTGGGGTCCACTGTGGATCATATGATACTGGGTGGGGAGTATATAATACTGTGTGGGGGGGCACTGTGGAGCATATTATACTGTGTGGGGTCACTAAGAAGCATATTATATTGTGGGGGGCCACTGTGGAGCATATAATGCTGTGTGGGGGCCACTATGGAGCATATAATGCTAAGTGGGGGCCACTGCAGTGCATATAATACTGTGTGGGAGCCACTATGGAGCATATAATGCTGTGTGGGGGCCACTATGGAGCATATAATGCTGTGTGGGGGCCACTATGGAGCATATAATGCTGTGTGGGGGCCACTATGGAGCATATAATGCTGTGTGGGGGCCACTATGGAGCATATAATGCTGTGTGGGGGCCACTATGGAGCATATAATGCTGTGTGGGGGCCACTATGGAGCATATAATGCTGTGTGGGGGGCCACTATGGAGCATATAATGCTGTGTGGGGGCCACTATGGAGCATATAATGCTGTGTGGGGGCCACTATGGAGCATATAATGCTGTGTGGGGGCCACTGCAGTGCATATAATGCTTTGTGCGGGGCACTGTGGAGCATATTATACTGTGTTGGGTCACTAAGAAGCATATTATATTGTGGGGGCCACTGTGGAGCATATAATGTTGTGTGGAGGCCACTGCAGAGCATATAATGCTTTGTGCGGGACACTGTGGAGCATATTATACTGTGTGGGGCCCTGTAACCGTCACTATCAAGAATTTGCTGTAGCTTTGCACCAGGGCCCACAAGACTATATTTACGCCACTGAAGGCTTTCATGTTTGGGCCATACCTTAGCCCAGTGGGGTCGTCCTCCAACTCGCTTCATGATCTTCTCATATTCCAACCAGTAATCCTGGTGAGGGACGTCTTTCCCATATGGCCTAGAGGGAAGAATACACTTAATGAATTACAGTAATATAATAAATCCAAAAATAGCCAAAGCCCGGACTACAAAGCAAATCTGTTTATTACATATTCACAGATTTTATACATTTGTCCCAAAATCCACCAGATGCTCAAAAAAATATTCCTGGAAATGATTGATCCTCAGTTAGTCTCGTACTTTAGATCCTCAGACGGAGAAAAACTATCTGCAATACAGAGAACTGCACTGACCAAAACCCCACAGGCGGCCTGACAACGGCTCTTAAAGGGAAACTCCACCCAAAACCAAAAACTCTCTGTCACACATATAAAGGACTCGTGAAATTACCTGGATGAAGGCCGATATACTACTGGTCATGTCTGTGGCAGTATTACAATTCCGTAGTGTGATAACCTGACAATCCTCTGATAATGACTGATAACAGAGAACAACAGTGAGCGAGTGTATACAGGTTATGTGAGTGATAACAGAGAACAATGATGAGGGAGAGCTGCAATTCTCTGATAATATCGTCAGTAAGGCTATTAAGAATGACCTGTGAGCTTCTGTTGGCTAACAGGGGTCATGTAAGTGCTGTTCTCTCATAATGGATGATAACAGAGAACAATAGTGAGTGGTGTAATCCTCTATTAATGGTGTATGTCAGTGAGGCTATTAAGAATGAAGGACCTGCGAGCTTCTGTTGGCTAACACGGATCATGCGAGTGCTGTTCTGTCATAATGGATGATAACAGAGAACAATAGTGAGTGGTGCAATCCTCTATTAATGGTGTATGTCAGTGAGGCTATTAAGAATGAAGGACCTGCAAGCTTCTGTTGGCTAACACGGGTCACGTGAGTGCTGTTCTCTCATGATGGATGATAACAGAGAACAATAGTGAGTGGTGCAATCCTCTATTAATGGTGTATGTCAGTGATGCTATTAAGAATGAAGGACCTGCAAGCTTCTGTTAGCTAACACGGGTCATGCGAGTGCTGTTCTCTCATAAAGGATGATAACAGAGAACAATAGTGAGTGGCGCAATCCTCTATTAATGGTGTATGTCAGTGAGGCTATTAAGAATGAAGGGCCTGCTAGCTTCTATTGGCTAACGCAGGTCACATGAGTGCAGTTCTTTGATAATGGGTGATAATAGAGAACAATAGTGAGTGGTGTAATCAGCTGGTAAAGGTGTATGGCTATTAAGTGTGAAGGACCTGTAAGCTCGTATTGACTAATATGAGTCATGTGGTGTCTTATGGAGGAAGGACCTTGCTGTAGAGGTCAGTGGTGCTGTATTTGCTTTTGTGAATGTGTTAGGAATGGTAGGAACAAGGAACCCAGTCTAAAACCTTCGGAGGTGTCTGATTTTTCTATCTGCCAAATATGGTGCAGATTGGTCCGCACATATAACATTGGGTACCCGTCCTGGGGAGCATCTTGTAATATCTCCATTTCTGTCTGCGGCCTTACTATTACCCCAAGGCGGCATGCCCACTGTCCTGGGGTTGTATTTGACTTGGATCTCACCTTTACCCCCACATATTCAGACACTTGCACCTCAAAAACATCTCTAGCTGCTATGCATTGCCTATCCTGTAGGTGGCGCCAAATATCAAACATGAAGGCAGCAGTTCAGTTATTGAGATGTTCTATGATGTCATCTTACCTGTACATGATGATGTTCATGTAGCAGCTGTCTCGCTGGTAACACGGGCTCAGTAAGATGTCGTCCCCCTTGGCAAACCGAACTTCAACCGGGAAATGGGCCACCACCTGCGGATTCTTCTCCAGCCAGGATTTCAGCTGCATTAAGGCGTCTTTAGTCTTTTCTCTAGAAAAAGCGGTTCTTCGATTATTAAAGGTATGAGGGAACATGGTCTAGCCAATATCAGCCGTCTAGAAGAGTGGGGGAGGGGAACCGACAACTGATATGAGCACATTTCTGGTGCCGATACTGTACTAATACGGCCACATACTTCCCATAGCAGTGCCCAACCACATCGTAGCTAAGCAAGCTGGTCTATAGAGCTCTAGGGGTTAATACCCTAAGATATGTGATATCACTGGTGGCGTAGGGCTTCGGTACTCGAGAGCAGTACCCCCCGACCAAAAATATTTCTCCGAACACCCTGTCCCAGGTTTCAAAAATATGTCTGCTCTCTTCCACAAACAGCTCGACACCTGACTATGGGTCATACGTGGTACTGCGTTGTACTTGAATGGCGTTTAGTTGCAATACTGGACACAACCTATGGGCAGTGGTGGCGCTGTTTTTGGAAGAAAATAATCATATTTATTGAATCTTGGACAACCCCATTAATCTATATTTTGGGTTATAATGACTGATGTGTATTTAGAATAAACAGACCTTATGGGTTATAAAATGTATTTAATTAAAAAACTTTTTCCTTTAATTTTTGTTGTTGTTGTTGCCCCATAAAACAGTCAGAAGTAGTAATACCATAGCTACTGCCCCGGCACCCTTTACTGCTCTGCCCCCATGATCATGAATACACAACACTGGGGACAGAGGGGTAAAGTCGAAACATTTAAAAAAAAAAAAAAAAAAAATCACCATTTTTAAAAATTTTTTGTAATTTTAAGTTGTTTTCTACTGAGAATTAGGGTTGAGCGATCGGGAGAGATCGGATTCTGATCGGCGATCGAGCAAATTTCATGATCGGGATCGGCTGGAAAATGATCAAAAATCGAATTTTAAAATCGATCTTGAATTCTCAAGATCGGCTCAACCCCATTCATGTATATATTATAATATATATTAATTATTAATTATAATTAATAGGGTTGAGCGATCGGGAAAGATCGGATCCCGATCGGCGATCGAGCAAATTTCACGATCGGGATCGACTGGAAAATGATCGAAAATCGGATTTTGAAATCTCAAGATCGGCTCAACCTCACTGTATATATAATATACAATTAGGGTTGAGTGATCAGGATCGGGAAAGATCCAATCGGCGATCGAGCAAATTTCACGATCATGATTGGGATCGGCTGGAGAATGATCGGAAATCGGATTTTAAAATCGATCGTGAAATCTCAAGATCGGCTCAACCCCATGCATGTATATACTATTAATAGGGTTGAGCGATTAGGATTGGGAAAGATCGGATCCCGATCGGCAATCGAGCAAATTTCATGATTGGGATCGGCTGGAAAATGATCGGAAATCGGATTTGAAAATCGATCCTGAAATCTCAAGATCGGCTCAACCCCATTCATGTATATACTATTAATAGGGTTGAGCGATTAGGATTGGGAAAGATCGGATCCCGATCGGCAATCGAGCAAATTTCATATTCGGGATCGGCTGGAAAAATGATGGAAAATTGGATTTTAAAATTGATCTTGAAATCTCAAGATCGGCTCAACCCCATTCATATATATATATATATATATATATATATATATATATATATATATATATTGTTATTAGGGTTGAGTGATCGGGATCGGGAAAGATCGGATCCAGATTGGCGATCGTACAAATTTCATAATCGGGATCGACTGGAATATGACTGAAAATTGGATTTTGAAATCTCAAGATCGGCTCAACCCTACTGAATATATACAATTAGGGTTAAGTGATCGGGAAAGATCGGATCCCGATCGGCGATCGAGCAAATTTCACGATCGTCATCGGCTGGAAAATGATCGGAAATCGGATTTTAAAATCGATCTTGAAATCTCAAGATCGGCTCAACCCCCTTCAAGTATATATTATTATTAGGGTTGAGCGATCGGGAAAGATCGGATCCCGATCGGCGATTGGGCAAATTTCATGATCGGGATCGGCTGGAAAAGGATCGAAAATTGGATTTTGAAATCTCAAGATTGGCTCAACCCTACTGTGTATATAATATACAATTAGGGTTGAGGGATCGGGATCAGGAAAAATCCAATAAAAAAAAATCACGATCGGCTGGAAAATGAAATCGGATTTTAAAATCGATCCTGAAATCTTAAGATCGGCTCAACCCTACTCAGAATTCTGTTACAAGAGAGCAATGCATTGTGGGATCTTAGGTGACATGGCTATAGTGAAGGTATCGGGTGGTCACATGTCTGACAGCAGAGTGGAGATGTTGTCTAACCAATAGAATTTTAAAGCAGAGCTAGATTTGAATAGAAAAAAAATTAATCAAAAACAAAAAATTTCTGCAACATTTTCTATAATTTTTTTACTCACATGGGAATGGCCCAGTCCTGCACGTGCTGCTTAAACAGACAGTCGAAGTTGAAGACTTTGTGGCTGACGTTGACGCGATCGCTTCCCCCCGCGAACAGCAACCAGAAGAAAAATCGATTTATCAGCGGGACCAGTCGTGGAATAAAGGTGCTGACAACAGAGAACAATAGAAGAGGTTACAGCGAGTCGCGTCTCTCCTTGTGATTCACGGTCGGACTCCGGACTATTCGCCGATTGACCGATTTCATATGTTCACGTCGAGAAGAGTTGAAGAATTATGTAAATGGGACGTGACATTCCCACTAATCTCTCCCCATGGGCGGCCGTCAGATTTAGTGGTCATCTGGTGCAGCAGATGTTACCGTCCCCAGGCCAATACTACATGGAAACGTCTGAGAGATTCCGACAAACTTGCGCTGATTTTTCTGACATGTACAAATATTCATCCGTCCTGGGGGGTCGGACTCAGCGCCGTCCTCTCCCGGGGCACGGATCGGAACGCTCAGCTAACAGGAACACTTGGCGGGGTGTTAGACACTGGCTATGACATAAGATTTAAAGGGGAACTCCATCTCAGGTGAACACTCTCCCATACCTCCCAACCGTCCCGATTTCCGATTCCGGTGACATGTCCCGCGGTCCCGGTTGGAGGAAGTATGTCCCGATTTCAACTCAGATCTGCGTCCAGAGGACACAGATCTGAGTTGAACACATACGTGGCTGAAGCAAGGAGCTGACACAGGTCAGCTCCTTCCTTCGCCGCTGCCGCCGGCTACTGGCTTGTAGACGCGATGTGATGACGTCACATCGCGTCTACAACTGTGCACCAGTGAGAGAGAGAGAGGCGCGCAGAGAGCAGCGGGGGAACGAAGGAGAAGGTAAGTGTAATGTGGAACGTGAAACTGGGGGCAGATGAAGGAGATGATGGCATAACACTGGGGGCAGAGATGGAGAGGACGGTATGACACTGGGGGCAGAGATGGAGAGGACGGCATGACACTGGGGGCAGAGATGAGGGGACATGAATCTGGGGGCAGAGATAGAGGGACATGAATCTGGGGGCAGAGATGGAGAGGACATGAATCTGGGGGCAGAGATGGAGAGGACATGAATCTGGGGGCAGAGATGGAGGGACATGAATCTGGGGGCAGAGATGGAGGGACATGAATCTGGGGGCAGAGATGGGGGACATGAATCTGGGGGCAGAGATGGGGGGACATGAATCTGGGGGAAGAGATGGGGGGACATGAATCTGGGGGAAGAGATGGGGGGACATGAATCTGGGGGCAGAGATGGGGGGACATGAATCTGGGGGCAGAGATGGGGGGACATGAATCTGGGGGAAGAGATGGGGGGACATGAATCTGGGGGAGAAATGGAGGGACATGAATCTGGGGGCAGAGATGGAGGGGACATGAATCTGGGGGCAGAGATGGAGGGGACATGAATCTGGGGGCAGAGATGGGGGACATGAAACTGGGGGCAGAAATGGAGGGGACATGATTCTGGGGGCAGAGATGGGGGGACATGAATCTGGGGGCAGAGATGGAGGGGACATGAATCTGGGGGAAGAGATGGAGGGGACATGAAACTGGGGGCAGAGATGGAGGGGACATGAATCTGGGGGCAGAGATGGAGGGACATGAATCTGGGGGCAGAGATGGGGACATGAATCTGGGGGCAGAGATGGAGGGGACATGAATCTGGTGGCAGAGATAGAGGGGACATGAATCTGGGGGCAGAGATGGAGGGGACATGAAACTGGGGGCAGATGAAGGGTGTATATGAAACTGGGGGAGAGATAGAGGGGGAACATATAATTTACGGGTGACTGTAAGAGGATTATACTGTGTGCGGGCACATGAAAAATTAATGAGAATGGGCGGAGTCAACAAAAAAGTGGGCAGGGCTAAATTTGCCCTCGGCACACTACGCGCGCTGCACATTTTGTCCCTCTTTCGGTTCTTCAAAAGTTGGGTGGTATGCTCTCCCTACTACTCTATTAGTTTTCACCTCTATGACTTGGTCAGTCATTTTGCATTTTGGTCAGAATCCGTCTTGACAAACCGAGCTAAATGAAGTATCCGAATACTCTGAGGCTTATAGACTTCCATAAAAATGGAGGGGGAAAGGTGGCAGAGTAAGAGCGACGTGACTGCTGCGAGAAGTATAACTTGAGGGGGTGCAGAGGGTGCAGTCATCCAGGGCCCAGATGCCCGGGGGGCTCATATGGTGTCTATTGACAATGCGAGGAGATCAACACTATAAATGACACATGATACTTGGAGGACCTTATAAAGATTTTGTATTGGGACTCAGGAACCTTATTTTAGGCCTCTGCTGCTGCTAGTACACAGTTTTCTATCTAACCCCAAGGACTTTATTCACATCTACAATGGTCGGTATTTCTCTTCAATGTACAGGACGCAGAATCTCCTGTTTTCTTTATGTGCGGCCTATGGGAGACACCCAGCAAGTCTCTACCCACCAGCTCATGGAAAACTGAAACTCAGAGACAGAGGGTAAACGGCTAAGAAATGCAAAATACAAGTCGTGTAATGGTCAGAAATGTTGTTACTCCTCATGTACACACATCCCTTGATGAGCCACACCATGTCTGAGTAAAGGTTCCTAGTCTAGCTGTTCCTGTTTCTTGATTGATTGTTGTGTGTAACCCAATGCCACAACTCCACTGCCAGCCCGGACATAGACCTATAGCTGAGCATTCCCTGCCTGACCCCTGGTGCTTTGCACTGCTGTTTCTTGGTCAATGGCCACCTGAAGACCATTCCAAGAATTAGCAACCTAGCGAAATCCAGATCCCTGTGCATGGGTTAAATGGTGAAACTAAGGCTACTTAGACAATGTCCTCAGGAGTGGCCCAAAGTCATGTGACAAAGTGGGTCCTCACCCACTGATTATTACAGTTTGCTCAGGTCATGGCTCCTGCTGGCAACCCCAAGCCTTGGATGTAAGAACTGTACAAGGAGCGTGACCACCAACATAACCCACTTTATTAATACTATGTCTACCTGGCCGGATGTCCGGTCTCCTTCAGCACCTGCTGCTGTGCAGACCTTGGTCCATCCAATACCCTAGGCAGCTCTTTTTTATATACTTCATTGGTGATGGAGGACATTTTGATTTGAGCGTTCACCAGTTCCCTACCAATTGGGCTAAGGTAGCCATTATTATTCCCCCGCAGTCTGGAGAAGCTCTGAGGTGAGGTGTCTACATAACCAGGGTTCTACCAGGTTCCTGCCCATGGGAACCACAACTCGATACACAGTTTCCCACCCTTGCTCCAGAACTGGCATGGAATATTGAAGCCTTGGTTGCTACATCCTGGATGTCTCCCTACCACCCTGGCGATCTGATATTTTTTGCCACTCCAATAGACCTGTGGTTCTGGGAATGATCTTGAGAGTCAGCTCACGAGAAGATGTCTCCTAGGTGGACACCCTAGTTTTCTCCAACTGGGATGAATGGGTGAAGTTCTCTGATCAGGATTTGTACAAGTCCCGTTATGTCCACAATTGCTGACAAAAGTTGGGAAATTCCAATGCCTTGGGTTGGTAGAAGAGACCTCCCTAGGTGGTGAAGATTCCTCCGATGTCTTCAGTAAAAAGGAAGACTACCCCATCAACCTTATGACCTCCCAACAGAATTTTCTACCTCCTTGTGGACAGGCTTATCCCCACATGAAAAGCAAACTATGTCAAATTACCAGAAGAAGAACCTCATGAGGGTTTTCATTCAGACGTCTACTTGGCTTCTTCCTTGACTAGAAAAACGATGGCTCCCTTTTTCTTGGTATAGACGATCACGGATTACACAAAATACCCATGAAGAACAAATTGCATCTGCCTCTAATTTCAGAATCCATGGAGCGGACATCTTCTCCAAGCTGGATTTGTCAAGCGCCTATAATTTGCTCCACATTCACAAGGGTGATGGATGGAAACAGCCTTCAACACCTCCGGGATGGCCATGATGAAAATGCGGTCATGGCCTTCGACTTAACCAAAGCTCCTGCTGTTTTTAGGAATTTGTAAATGACATCTTCTGTGACGCACCGTACATCTGCATGGTCTTCTACTTCGATGACATCTTAATTTACTCTTCAGACATTGTCCCACAGGAAGAACGCTCAACAAGTTCTTCTAGGGCTACAAGAAAAATTTTACGCTCAGTTGGAGAAATGTGTTTTTGAAAAATCTTGGCTACATTATCTCCGACGAGGGACTGCGGATGGACCCAGAGGAACCCACTGCTCTTCTCGCTTGGCATCACCTTCAGGGACTGAAGGTTCTATAGAGATTCCTTGACTTTGACACTTTCTATAGGCAGTTCATCCCCAACTTTCCTTGGGATTTGCACCAAGACCTGGACTTCTTCGGTTAAGAACGTCTTCTTAGGTCACCAAGCGATCCTCTTTGGAGGCACCTCTATATGTCCTCTATGGAGCCAGTATGGTTCTGTTCCAGAAGAACACCAAATGAGAAGATCATCACCTGTGGTTTCTTCTCTAAACTCTACTCCTTAGCCAAAAGTCCAGGTTCTGGAGAATTGTCTTCAGCATTTGGTTTTGGCTCAGTATCATGACTGGGAGAATCTTCTTCCTCCTTCATTCCATTCCATTCTTCTTTTTCATTCTTCATCATCTATTTTTGGTTCTCTTTGGGTTCCTCTCCCAATAGCTGCCTCTTCAGGGGTTCCTGCTGCCAATTTCACCAATCTTCTCCACATGCCAAGACCAATATTATCCAGGCTACTTCTCGTATGAATAGATATGAGGACACACAATAAAGATCTCCTCCCCAGTCCTCCCCTGGAGATAAGGTTGGGCTTCCTTGACCTCTGACTTTCCAGATCTCTAACTCTTTCCACGTTTCTCAGCTCAAATCTCAAGTCTTCAATTTGTTCTCCATTCTTCTATCGCCATGTCAGTTTCTTTTGAGCTGGAGATGTGCACGAGGTCAAGGATCACAGTCTGCAATACATCATAGTTTGCAACACAGTTGGGAGGAGAATTCTTCATTTTGGCGATTAGTAGGGCTTTGGTCCAAAAGAAACTTGCAAAACTCATTAAAGCTTTGCACCTCCTCAAAAGTTCCTTGACAGGGGCAACACGGTGGCTCAGTGGTTAGCACTACAGCCTTGCAGCGCTGAAGTCCTGGATTCGAATCCCGCCAGGAACAACATCTGCAAGGAGTTTGTATGTTCTCACCATGTTTGCGTGGGTTTCCTCCCATAATCCAAAAGACATACTGATAGGGAAAAATGTACATTGTGAGACCTATATGGGTTCCTTGACCAGAGAATAGGGAACAGAAGGGGAGGGGCCCTGTAACCTCAATGTGCAACCAGGCCGATGCTGCTATTGGATCTGCCCATAGGCATGTACACCTCCTCCTACTATCTATAGGGTTAGCACATACACCTGCAATCCTTCCATAGTCTATTCCCATGATCCTAAGTGTTTAAAAGTAATTTTCACTAGCCACGTCCTGCCTGAGCAAAGGTTCCTAGCTTGCTAGAGTCTCGCTGCATGGTGTTCCTCTTCCTTACTGACTCTTCTGTGTTCCTGACTGCTGACCTATAAATCCTACAGTCTACCGGCTGCTGACCCCAGCTTGTTCCTGACTACCATACCAGCCCACCCTGCCCTTCAGCTTGTTCCTCACTACCATACCTGCCCACCCTGCCCTGGCCCTGTACCTGACCACTCTTGGTCTGACCCGAAGTGTTTAGCACCTGGCGGTACTCCTGCGGCGATATCACAATCCCTTCCCCCGTCCACGCTGGCAAAACATTACAATATGCAGGTGTGGTCTTGGGGTTTGTATATATTTAGGAGGTGTAGTCTGGGGGTTTCTATTTTTTGGGATCTATATTTACTCTAGAGTCTATAGTGACATAAAAATATAAAAAAATGAATAAATCATCGTCTTTCTATTTTTTGTAGGGGAGCGTAACAGCCGCAACAACCTTAATATCCCTTGAATTTAATGGTAGGACATTATAGGAAATGAACACTAGATGGCAGCAGCACACTATGAATTAATGATTGTTCAAAGTAGACACAAAATGCGATAGTGCTGATGGGAGTAGTAGTAGTAATAAGAGTAGTATAGCGGGTGTCAGAGGGAGGAGGAGTAGTAATAGTAGTATACAATCCGGGACGATTAGGAGGTATGTTACTAGGTTTAGTGGTGAGAGTGAAAATTGCGGGATATATATTTTTTAAAGAATATAGATAGTGACATGGAAAAATTTTTAAAAAAATCTAAATTCTATAATACAATATGGGCCCCATTGCAAAACCTTTAGACCCTTTTATGCCCCATGTTCCATAATCGAAATGTATGTATGTCTAATCTAGTTTTGTTTTGTCCCCCTCAATGATCCCCTCTCAACCCCCATGAGCAGGATTCACCCCCCTTGTTCTCAATGTAAGTCCTAATACTAATACACTAATATCCGGATATCGCAGCCGCTCGTTTCCACATCTTTCTCCGCAAAATAAGTGATGCCATTTCCACAGTCCACCACTAGGGGGCAGTCGCTGCTTGTATGACCTGCAGGAAATATCCAGACAGGAACGATTAACCCCTTTGTTGACTTTTACGGACACAGAAGACGAGCGGGTCCGACAGCTAACACACAAGATAACAAGGCCTCCACCTTGCGCCGCCGCTGCAACGTCGCACTCGCTGAGAATTATGATTAATACGGATCTCACAAAGTTCTTTTGAAAAGTCATTAAAGGTTCAGTCTGTCGATTAAAGGCGGCGCGCTCCTTTCAAGTCTCAGCGCCCATGGTGCGCCTCCGTCTGCAGAGGTTTCTAGCCCAAACTCTCTCCCCCGCTCTTATTGCTTTTTAGCCGCTTTGATACAAAAACTTTCCTTCCAAAATACAAAAAGCGATTCGAGGTGGGGGGTAAAACGCGTCGGAGCCACCCGGGCACAGAACTAAAGAAGCGACGCTCCTCAGGCGGTAGGAACAATGACTCCAGAGTCACCCAACGCCTCCAGAATCCCGGGAAACTACCTTCAGATGTAATGAGATGTACTGGTGACGGAAACGCGTTAACCTCTACAAGAAGTAGGGCGTGAAATGATTTATTTGCAAAATTTATCATGAAAAGAAAACGAGAGCCTTGAAGGGTTTTCATGTCGATGGGAAATGGAGAAGGATGCCGTTACCTACAGGAGATCGGACCTACAGAGATGTTATTGTCCTGTAACCAACACCGTACGTGACAGCTTACTTCTAGAAGACGTTGAGGAACACTCGGTCTCAAAAAGTTTTTGGTTCACCTGGAGAGTCAAAGTAATTCAGGTCGAAAGGGTTAAACAGTCATGTATGAAGGTGACCATACATAGTAGATGAATGTCAACCAAGCCAGGACTGGCCGACCATCTAACACGCATGGTGGTATCGTGACTCTCCATCAATGGCAGCCATCAGAGGAAAGATGGGCCAGGCGTCCTTCCTTCTCCATCGTGAACACACGTGTGCTTGACCAAGTATATAGACAGAAGGAATAGCTGTCTACAAAGGAGCGCCCCCTGTCATATATCTACAATGTATGACCAGCTCATGTCTTATAGCCAAGTCTATTGAGGTTACGTTGTTCCATCAAGTTTCCATCTCTGGTCTGGTCACGCCATCAACTTTCCAACTTGCAGTCCATCAAGATTCCGTTATGTATCTTGAAAGAGGAACCATGGACACAACACATCCGTAAAATCAATAGAACCATCTTAGGTCTTCTAAGTCTATTGTCTAACTGCTCCATCACAGATCATGTTGCTCCATCAAGTTTCCACCTTCGGTCTGGTTGCTCCATCTACTTGCAGTCTATCGAGTCTCCATTACATATCAAAGAACGACCCTGGACAGATCATGTCCATAACATCATCAGGACAGATTTACTTCTTCAATCAAAATCTACTTCTCCATCACAGATCATGCTGCTCCATCAAGATTCCATTTTTGGTCCAGTAGTTCCTTCAAGTTTCATTATATTTCATCAAAGCCTGACCATGGACACAGCATGTCCATAAAATCTTCCAAGTCTATTGTCTAACTGATATGTTGCTCCATCTGGTCTGGTTGCTCCTTCAACGATACAACTTGCAGTCCATCAAGACTCTTCAAAATGGAACCAAGTCTAGTGTCAACTGCTACATCAACGTTCTATCTCTGTTGAGGTTTCTTCATCATCTTCCCACTTGTAGTCCACCAAGACTCCATCACATATCAAAGATTAACCATGGACACAACATGTCCATAAAGTCAACAGGACAAGATTAAGTTTTCTATCCAATTGCTCCATCAAGTGTCCATTTCTGGTCTGGTTGCTCCATCAACTTTCCAACTTGGAGTCCATCAAAACTCCATGACGTATCAAGAAAGATCAACCATGGACACAACATGTCCAGAAGATCAGTAGGACCATGTGCAATGTGTCCATGGAAAACAAATTGTGTCAGATGATAAGACACCCTTCTTCAGGCTCAGGCCACCACATACCCTAAATTTCAAAAACGTAGCCTAAAGAAGAGCCATCCTTGACCTGAAAAGTGTCTTTGTGCATGGACAGAAACTCAAGTCTTCATTGCGAGGAACCCTCTTTAAGAACTTTTTCTACTTTTCAATGGTTACTGTAGAAGGCCCAAGTTGGAAAGGTCCCACCTAATGATGGAGCCTCGCACAGATTGCATCATAGGGTGGATCGTACCATCAAGGCTCTTCCTTATAAAGACTCCATCACCTATATACAGTTGCTCCACTTGTCTTGTTCCTTAGACTCGGTCCTAGTCCCATGTTCCTGACCAATGGTATTCTCAACAAGGTTGACCAGAATAAGAAGAACCTGGCTGTTGCCACCAAGCTTCTCCACATGTCGTATCTAACAATGCAATCCTCCTCCTCTGACATGAATGTGCCTGACTCGCAATTCCTGACACAGCCTACATATAGGGGTGGCGCTGTTACTGAATGAAAGCAAGAAAGGATAATCCCTCTAATCCCTTATCTTGGAATGGGTGGGATTTCTAGATAATCAGATGCCAGATTAATCTTACGGTCCAGATTCTAATATCGCTGGATGAGGCGGAGTAATATTAATGTCAGCACTTTAACCATGGACACAGTAATATATGTCGCCATCAATCTCAGGTAGATACAACTCTCCTGGTGGTGACAGTGTCTGTCGGAGCAGATCTGATTCCACCACAACAGAGAACGCTTCTCCTGAATCACTGTGACATTATATCTAGAAGATACGTCTGGTCCTCCTACATCATAGCGGGAGCCGGGGTGACATTAATGATCCGCAGTTATGGATGAAGCCATCATTTACTGTACAATGCGAGCCGCATGGCTGGAGACGCTGAGCGGTAACCGACACGTAACGCACACCTTCTAGAAAGATATATGTTCCGGATATGCAGAGAAGCGCGGGGAATGGATTATGGGAAAGACACTGAAATTTAGGGAAAAATAATCAATTGTAAAATATATAAAATCTCTATATAATTTATATACCGGTAAGTATATGTCATAATATAGAATCTATCTACTGTATCTATCTATCTATCTATCTATCTATCTATCTATCTATCTATCTATCTCCTATCTATCTATCTATCTATCTATCTATCTCCTATCTATCTATCTATCTATCTATCTATCTATCTATCTATCTCCTATCTATCTATCTATCTATCTATCTATCTATCTATCTATCTATCTCCTATCTATCTATCTATCTATCTATCTATCTATCTCCTATCTATCTATCTATCTATCTATCTCCTATCTATCTATCTATCTATCTATCTATCTATCTATCTATCTATCTATCTATCTATCTATCTCCTATCTATCTATCTATCTCCTATCTATCTATCTATCTATCTATCTATCTATCTCCTATCTATCTATCTATCTATCTATCTATCTATCTCCTATCTATCTATCTATCTATCTATCTATCTATCTATCTCCTATCTATCTATCTCCTATCTATCTATCTATCTATCTATCTATCTATCTATCTATCATCTATCTATCTATCTATCTATCTATCATCTATCTATCTATCTATCTATCTATCTATCTAACTACCTATCTATCTATCTATCTATCTATCTATCTATCTATCTATCTATCTCCTATCTATCTATCTATCTATCTATCTATCTCCTATCTATCTATCTATCTATCTATCTATCTATCTATCTATCTATCTCCTATCTATCTATCTATCTATCTATCTATCTATCTATCTCCTATCTATCTATCTATCTATCTATCTATCTATCTATCTATCTCCTATCTATCTATCTCCTATCTATCTATCTATCTATCTATCTATCTATCTATCTATCATCTATCTATCTATCTATCTATCTATCATCTATCTATCTATCTATCTCCTATCTATCTATCTATCTATCTATCTATCTATCTATCTATCTAACTACCTATCTATCTATCTATCTATCTATCTATCTATCTATCTATCTATCTATCTATCTATCTCCTATCTATCTATCTATCTATCTATCTATCATCTATCTATCTATCTATCTATCTATCTATCTATCTCCTATCTATCTATCTATCTATCTATCTATCTATCTATCTATCTCCTATCTATCTATCTATCTATCTATCTATCTATCTATCTATCTATCTATTATCTATTATCTATCTATCTATCTATCTATCTATCTATCTATCTCCTATCTATCTATCTATCTATCTATCTATCTATCTCCTATCTCCTTTGCACCGCTGTTTGCCATTTGATCCAGGTGGGCCTGTTCCTCGTCTTCTCTATAAGTTCTGCTCTTCTGATTCCCCATTTCTGTGTTCCGGCACCAGCGCGGACTCTTTCCTGGGTCTGTGGCCTTCCATGTTACCCTTCTGATGGGTTCTGCTACATTTCAGTACAGATGTCATTTTATCTTTACTTCCGTAGCCGCTCTTCTTGACATATGACTAACTAACCATGGTCTGGGCTTCATATCATGGAGGTTAGGAGTGTCTCGCTTGCTCTCGTTGACCCCTCTTAGATGGTGACCAATTACACTTGTATAGAAGGTCTTAAAGATATGCCCTACATATGACAGGTCGGAATACCTCTTTAGTCTGCCCATTGATGGGGGAGAATTTTGGCCATTTTCTTGAAGACACTTCCAGGCACCGTTCAGAGATTTATTTCAGTGAATCCGCCATCTCCAGAGCTCACCGGTCCAGCTCTCCATCCACAAGTCTCATCACCAGAGAGTCCTGATTGATCCGCCATCCTCTGCCCATCAAGTCATACGCCGCACAGATGAAACCCTCAGATAAATCCATCGCTCTCCTGTCTTATATATCTCCTGCCAACACACAGACGCCGCTAATGTCTCCATTTGTCACCTTGTTATGAGATCTTCACACTGAGATTTACAGACCGCCGAGCGAAATCTCCTGGATAAATCCTGTTAGCGCCACCAGATAAAGGTTATATATCTCCTATCTATCTATCTATCTATCTATCTATCTATCTATCTATATATCTATCTATCTATCTCCTATCTATCTATCTATCTCCTATCTATCTATCTATTTCCTATCTATCTATCTATCTATCTATCTATCTCCTATCTATCTATCTATCTATCTATCTCCTATCTATCTATCTATCTATCTATCTATCTATCTATCTATCTATCTATCTATCTATCTATCTATCTATCTATCCATCTCCATCTCCTATCTATCTATCTATCTATCTATCTATCTCCTATCTATCTATCTATCTATCTATCTATCTATCTATCTATCTATCTCCTATCTATCTATCTATCTATCTATCTATCTATCTATCTCCTATCTATCTATCTATCTATCTATCTATCTCCTATCTATCTATCTATCTATCTATCTATCTATCTATCTATCTATCTATCTCCTATCTATCTATCTATCTATCTATCTATCTATCTATCTCCTATCTATCTATCTCCTATCTATCTATCTATCTATCTATCTATCTATCTATCTATCTCCTGTCTATTTCACACCCTGCAGCCCTTTGTGAGGTGCTTTTTGGGGAGCCCCTTTATGTCTGTGACCTGGTGCTCTACTTTCCGTAGTATTTGGGCCCCGGCCTCTTATGTGGTCTCATCCACTCGCTGCCTTTCAGCCTCCTCTTATAGTCTATCTGTAGTATCCCAAGTAATATCCCACCAAGTGATCCCAGAACCAGCTGGCCTTGGTGTATGGCGGCTGCAGGGCAGAGATATCGGCTCATTACAAGACGTCTGGAGCAAGTCATTAGATTGACGCCATCAGGTGGCAAACCATTAACATTGCTGGTGCACCCACTATACACTGTATGACCCATAGGACTAGCAGTCTATGGAGATCATTGGGCTGTTCACTTCACTTTATAGACTTATAGTGGGAGTGACTGAAACACCCAAACTAATAATTTGCCGGGGGTGCATGTACTGTTGGCCATAGATCTGTCTACAGCAGTGGGCTGGGCTGATCAGTAAGGTCACAAAACCAAGGAATGGTACATACATTGCGCAAACCTATGTGCATGTGAATACAACGGCCCCTAAATGCCTTGTCTTTGGACAAACACTATAGAAGTTGTATATACATTAGGTAAACCTATGTGCACGTGAATACACTGGCGCCTAAATGCCTTATCTATGGGCAAACACTATAGAAGTTGTATATACATTAAGTAAACCTATGTGCACGTGAATACACTGGCGCCTAAATGCCTTATCTATGGGCAAACACTATAGAAGTTGAATATACATTAGGTAAACCTATGTGCACGTGAATACACTGGCGCCTAAATGCCTTATCTATGGGCAAACACTATAGAAGTTGTATATACATTAGGTAAACCTATGTGCACGTGAATACACTGGCGCCTAAATGCCTTATCTATGGGCAAACACTATAGAAGTTGAATATACATTAGGTAAACCTATGTGCACGTGAATACACCGGCCCCTAAATGCCTTGTCTTTGGACAAACACTATAGAAGTTGTATATACATAAGGCAAATCTATGTGCACGTGAATACACCGGCCCCTAAATGCCTTGTCTACAGTCACTAAGAACAGAACCATAATGTTTTGCTACAAAGTATAGCCTATACATTAGGCAAACCTATACGCACGTGAATACATCAGCCCCTACACACCTCTTCTATGGTCACAAAGCATGGGAATGGTATACATTAGGCAAACCTATGTGCGTGTGAATACACCGGCCCCTAAATGCCCCTTCTATGGTCACAAAACAGGACCATGATGCTTTGCCACAAAGTGTTCTGTGTTCAGATAGTCTGTCAGACCTGCCACTGCAAGGGGGCGGAGGTCTGGATATTAGGGCCCCTCCCCATAAGTTTGGTCATGGGCTCACTTATAGGAGGTTACAGCCCCGTGTCCCTGAGAGGAGTCTGTGATGTGTGACATGGTGGCGTCTATGATGGCACTAGCTAGTTGGGTACAGGGTGGGTAAGGTGACTGCCCCCACTAGGTCACCCCTGATGGGGGTAATAACAGCGATACCTTACCTTATCCAGAGGAGGAACTCCAACAAGTAGTATCCCACAAAGCGATCCCAGAACCAGCTGGTCTTGGTGTATGGCGGCTGCAGGGGTGAGAAATCGACTGATTACAATTCATTCACATACTTTATGTCTTATGCTCTAGTCACATCCAAAGCTGCCTCCCATCTTCTATCATCTCCAAAGTAAAGCATAGTATTAAACAAATCTGGAAACAAAGGTGCGGTAAAGGATACATTGCCATGCAAAAGTTTTGACAGGAAGCCCATAAAATTTTACATGCAGCTTTGGATGTGACTGGAGTACACAGAGGACGTCAGAGCACAAAATAACTGAAAACAGATTTTGTGCTTTCATAAAGCTGGAGGCGTTCATAAACTTATCCTAGTTACTTTATTGCTTATGCTGTAGTCACATCCAAAGCTGCAGTCGATCTTCTGTTATCCCCACAATAGAGCATATAATTCATGGGAAATCTGACTCAAAAGTATGATAAGCGATTAGAGATGAGCGAACACTAAAATGTTCGAGGTTCGAAATTCGATTCGAACAGCCGCTCAATGTTCCTGTGTTCGAACGGGTTTCGAACCCCATTATAGTCTATGGGGAACAGATACTCGTTAAGGGGGAAACCCAAATCCGTGTCTGGAGGGTCACCAAGTCCACTATGACACCCCAGGAAATGATGCCAACACCTCTGGAATGACACTGGGACAGCAGGGGAAGCATGTCTGGGGGCATCTAACACACCAAAGACCCTCTATTACCCCAACATCACAGCCTAACAACTACACACTTTACACACTCAATACCACCTCTCTGACAGTAGGAAAACACCTTGAAACATGTGTATTTGGCACTTGCAGTGAGGAGAGCTTGTCACCAGCAGTGAATTTGGCCCTTGTAGTAAGTTGAGGTTGGCACCAACATTTGTTTTGAAAATCAGGGTGGATTGAGTCTCTAACCAGCAGAGTTTGGGCAAATTCATGGTGGAGGGAGCCTCTAAAAACCCCAGTTTGGACCAATTCATGGTGGAGGGAGCCTCTAAAAACCCCAGTTTGGACCAATTCATGATGGAGGGAGCCTCTAAACAGCCCAGTTTGGACCAATTCATGGTGGAGGGAGCCTCTAAAAACCCCAGTTTGGACCAATTCATGGTGGAGGGAGCCTCTAAACAGCCCAGTTTGGACCAATTCATGGTGGAGGGAGCCTCTAAAAACCCCCGATTTGGACCAGTTCATGGTGGAGGGAGCCTCTAAACAGCCCAGTTTGGACCAATTCATGGTGGAGGGAGCCTCTAAAAACCCCAGTTTGGACCAATTCATGGTGGAGGGAGCCTCTAAACAGCCCAGTTTGGGCAAATTCATGGTGGAGGGAGCCTCTAAACAGCCCAGTTTGGGCAAATTCATGGTGGAGGGAGCCTCTAACCAGCCCAGTTTGGACCAATTCATGGTGGAGGGAGCCTCTAAACAGCCCAGTTTGGACCAATTCATGGTGGAGGGAGCCTCTAACCAGCAGAGTTGGTGGAAATCAGGGTGGAGGGAGCCTCTAACCAGCAAAGTTGTGGGAAAGCAGGGTGGAGGGAGCCTCTAACCAGCAGAGTTGTGGGAAAGCAGGGTGGAGGGAGCCTCTAACCAGCAGAGTTGGTGGAAATCAGGGTGGAGGGAGCCTCTAACCAGCAGAGTTGGGGGAAATCAGGGTGGAGGGAGCCTAGTATTAGCAGAATTGTGCAATGCTTATGGTGGATGAGTATGAGGATGCGGAGGAATTGGAGAGGTTGAGCACAGACATGGAGTTTCATGTTGGGGTGCTTTACACAGGTGGGCACAAAAATGAAGGCTCTATCCAGTGGTGGTTCATTTTTATCAAAGTGAGCCGGTCGGCACTCTCAGCTGACAGACGGGTGCGCTTGTCAGTGATGATGCCACCGGCTGCACTGAACACCCTCTCAGATAGGACGCTGGCGGCAGGACAGGACAGCACCTCCAAGGCATATAGGGCAAGTTCAAGCCACAGGTCCAACTTCGACACCCAATATGTGTAGGGCGCAGAGGGGTCGGAGAGGACAGGGCTGTGGTCGGAAAGGTATTCCCGCAACATGCGCCTATACTTCTCACGCCTGGTGACACTAGGACCCTCCGTGGCGGCACTTTGGCGAGGGGGTGCCATCAAGGTGTCCCAGACCTTAGACAGTGTGCCCCTCGTTTGTGTGGACCGGTGAGAACTTGGTTGCCTACTGGAGGAACTGCCCTCCCTGCCGCCAACGTCACATGCTGGAAACATCTCCATCATATTCTGCACCAATTGCCTGTGGCAAGCATTGATGCGATTGGCCCTCCCCTCTACCGCAATAAAAGACGAGATGTTGTTTTTATACCGGGGGTCAAGGATAGCAAAGATCCAGTACTGGTTGTCCTCCATGATTTTGACAATACGCTTGTCGGTTGTAAAGCACCCCAACATGAACTCAGCCATGTCTGCCACAGTGTTAGTTGGCATGACTCCTCTGGCCCCACCGGAAAGTTCAATCTCCATTTCCTCCTCATCCTCCATGTCTACCCATCCGCGCTGCAACAATGGGACGATTCGAAGTTGCCCGGAAGCCTCCTGTATCACCATCACATCATCGGACAACTCTTCTTCCTCCTCCTCCTCCATTAAACGCAGTGAAGCGGACAGATGTGTGGACCTACTCTCCAGCTGTGACGGATCGGATGCTATCCCTAACTCCTCTGTGTGATCTGAGTTATCCCTGATGTCAATCAGGGATTCTCTCAGAACACACAAGAGCGGGATTGTAAGGCTCACCATAGCATCCTCAGAGCTCACCCTCCTTGTGGACTCCTCAAACACCCGTAGGATGTCACAAAGGTCTCTCATCCATGGCCACTCATGGATGTGAAACTGAGGCAGCTGACTTTGTGGCACCCTAGGGTTTTGTAGCTGGTATTCCATCAAAGGTCTCTGCTGCTCAACCACTCTATTCAACATCTGAAACGTTGAGTTCCAGCGTGTGGGGACGTCGCACAAAAGCCGGTGTTGTGGCACATGCAGGCGTTGCTGGAGAGATTTTAAGCTAGCAGCGGCTACTGTCGACTTGCGAAAGTGGGCGCACATGCGCCGCACTTTCACCAGTAGCTCTGGAACATTGGGGTAGCTCTTTAGGAAACGTTGCACCACTAGGTTGAAGACGTGGGCCAGGCATGGAACATGTTGGAGTCCGGCAAGCTCCAGAGCTGCTACCAGGTTCCGGCCGTTATCACAAACGACCATGCCTGGGCCCAGGTGCAGCGGCTCAAACCATATTGCCGTCTCATCGAGGAGGGCATCCCTCACCTCGGAGGCAGTGTGCTGTCTGTCCCCCAAGCTGATCAGCTTCAGCACAGCCTGCTGACGTCTACCAACGCCAGTGCTGCAACGTTTCCAACTCGTAGCTGGGGTCAATCTAACAGCGGAGGAGGAGGCGGTGGCGGAGGAGGAGGCGGTGGCGGAGGAGGAGGCGGTAGAGGAGGAGGAGGAGGGGGGTGTTCTTCTCGTGTCCCTGCCAGGAATGTTAGGCGGGGAGACGAGGTACACCGGGCCAGTTTGGGAAGCAGTCCCAGCCTCAACTACATTCACCCAGTGTGCCGTCAGTGAAATGTAGCGTCCCTGTCCGCATGCACTTGTCCACGCGTCGGTGGTCAAGTGGACCTTTGTGCAAAGCGCGGAACTAAGGGCCCGCCTGATGTTGAGTGACACGTGCTGGTGCAAGGCGGGGACGGCACACCGGGAGAAGTAGTGACGGCTAGGGACGGCATAGCGAGGTGCCGCAGTTGCCATCAGGTCCAGGAAGGCGGGAGTTTCAACAAGCCGGAACGCCAACATCTCCTGGGCCAGCAGTTTAGCGATGTTGGCGTTCAAGGCTTGCGCGTGTGGGTGGTTAGCAGTGTATTTCTGCCGCCGCTCCAATGTCTGAGAGATGGTGGCTTGGTGTAAAGAAGCGCTTTGATGGTGCAGGAGAAGGAGATAAGACAGGACCAGGGGAGGATGAGGGAGAAGTCAACAAAGTGGCGGAGGCAGATGAAGTGGTGTCCTGGCTCGTCCTCTGGAGTGCATCGCCAGCACAGTCAGCAGTGGCAGTGGCAGAGGCAGAGGCAGTGGCAGAGGCAGTGGCAGTGGCGTGAACGGCAGGCGGCCTTTGTCCTGCCGTTGCTGCCTGCCACTGATTCCAGTGCTTGGATTCCAAATGACGGCGCATTGAAGTGGTGGACAGGTTGCTCTTCTCAGAGCCCCTAATCAATTTCGAGAGGCAAATTGTGCAGACAACACTATATCTGTCCTCGGCGCATTCCTTGAAAAAACTCCACACCTTCGAGAAACGTGCCCTCGAGGTGGGAGTTTTTCGGGGCTGGGTACGAACTGGAACATCTTGGGAGATTCCGGGTGTGGCCTGGCTTCGCCTAAGCTGCTGACCTCTGCCTCTGCCTCTAGCTACCCTTTTTGGTGCTGCACCTGCCTCAACATCCACACTACTTTCCCCGCTTGACATCCCCCCTGTCCAGGTCGGGTCAGTGTCCTCATCATCCACCACTTCCTCTTCCAACTCCTGTCTCATCTCCTCCTCCCGCACAATGCGCCGGTCAACTGGATGCCCTGACGGCAACTGCGTCACATCATCGTCGATGAGGGTGGGTTGCTGGTCATCCACCACCAAATCTAAAGGAGATGGAGGAGACTCTAGTGTTTGAGCATCTGGACACAGATGCTCCTCTGTTAGGTTCGTGGAATCGTGACGTGGAGAGGCAGGTTGAGGGACAATGAAAGGAGCGGAGAACAGCTCTGGGGAGCAGGGACAGTTGGGGTTATTGTTCTGTGAAGCTTGGGAATTTTGGGAGGAAGGAGGACAAGACTGTTGGGTAATAGGAGGAGAGGAGGCAGAGTCTGACTGGCTGCTGGACAATGTGCTGTAAGCGTTCTCTGACAGCCATTGCAAGACCTGTTCCTGGTTCTCGGGCCTACTAAGGTTTGTACCCTGCAGTTTAGTAAATGTGGCAAGCAACCCTGGCACTGTGGAGTGGCGCAATGCTTGCTGCCCCACAGGAGTAGGCACGGGACGCCCTGTGGCTTCACTGCTACCTTGCTCCCCAGAACCATTCTCCCGACCTCGCCCACGGCCTCGTCCACGTCCCTTTCCGGGAGCCTTGCGCATTTTGAATTCCCAGTTAGAAATTGGCACTATATACCAGTAGCAAAAATTGTGGGTGCACGTAACCCCAATATATTCTTTGAATTCCCAGTCAGACAATGGCACTATATACCAGTAGCAAGAAATGAGGGTATTTATAACCCCAATATATTCTTTGAATTCCCAGTCAGACAATGGCACTATATGGCAGTAGCAAAAATAGTGGGTGTATATAGCCCCAATTCTATTGCTAGGGGACTTGCAGGGTATTTCTGTGGTGAAGGTGGGGGGGGTACACCGTTGGAACGGGGATTTGGGGTGTATATATGGGGTATACGGGAATACACTGTCAGTGTATTCCATTCAGGATCCTGGGAAAGCTGGGTTGCGGCGATTGAGCCCGTCAGTGCCACGTTACACTGACAAGCTTCTCCCTGGAATTTAGCTCTTACAAGAGCTGTTGGTTGTCTTCTCCTTCCTATCCTAGCCTGTCCCTGCCTACCCAGAATCTAAGCCCTAGCTAGCTGGACGGAAACCTCCGTCCCCGGTGAATTGCAAGCTCAGAATGACGCGAAGCTGGGCGTCGCTGTTCTTTTAAATTAGAGGTCACATGTTTTCGGCAGCCAATGGGTTTTGCCTACTTTTTTCAACGTCACCGGTGTCGTAGTTCCTGTCCCACCTACCCTGCGCTGTTATTGGAGCAAAAAAGGCGCCAGGGAAGGTGGGAGGGGAATCGAGTAATGGCGCACTTTACCACGCGGTGTTCGATTCGATTCGAACATGCCGAACAGCCTAATATCCGATCGAACATGAGTTCGATAGAACACTGTTCGCTCATCTCTATAAGCGATATATTGGCATACAAAAGATCTGAGAGGAATCCAATAAAAAAAATATTCAGGCTGCTTTGGGTGTGACTGGAGTACAACACATTTTGTCACAACAGAAAATAACTGAAAAAAATATTGCAGTTTCAACATTTCAACAACTGCTATGCCTTGTACTCCACTTACATCTAAAGCTGCATCCAGAACTCTACTAATAATCTCTCCATGTTTATACTCTAGTTACATCTAAAGCTGCATTATGATCACTGCTGACCGTCTTATCATACTGACACAAACACTACATACTCCATGACGCACCATAGCAGGCAACGGAGCATTGTACGACCTGCATAGGAAGCCAATGCAATTTAAATGCAGCTTTGGATGTGATAGTAGCACAAGATATCTTATAACCCTAGACAAACGCTGAAGCTGCACTAGATAGAAGGTCATGAAATCTGACTCTATATCAGGAGCTAGCAGCATTGCGATGCAGCTTTGGATGTGACTGGAGTAGAAGATATTACAACAAGTTACTAAAGATGATACATAGATTTGATTCTGATTCAGGGGAGACGTATACAGCGATTCCAGTATATATCCGTCTATATCTGCCTGCATGGACTGGAGAGGGAAAAACCGCCACAAATCAGATCACAGCAGAGCAAATCTAAAGTAGAAGCGCCAATACCTTGTCTGTAGTGTCCTGATAAAAGACGCTGACACTATCCGTGTGCGGAAACCAGAAGAAGCGGAAATATTCAGAAGACTGTAAGTTTCTGTTCAGATTGTCAAGAACCTGCAAATACAGAAGAGAAATGGTTACTACACAACCTGCAAGGTACAAACATGGGTGAGCAGCAGGGGGCGCTCTGATAGTAATACCTGAGGAAACAGCAGCTACGGTGTTCATGGAAAATCAAGTATATATAATACCAATAGGGGGCAGTATTATAGTAGTTATATTCTTGTACATAGGAGTAGTATTATAGTAGTTATATTATTGTACATAGGAGCAGTATTATAGTAGTTATATTCTTGTACATAGGGTGTAGTATTATAGTAGTTATATTATTGTACATAGGAGCAGTATTATAGTAGTTATATTATTGTACATAGGAGCAGTATTATAGTAGTTATATTCTTGTACATAGGAGCAGTATTATAGTAGTTATATTATTGTACATAGGAGCAGTATTATAGTAGTTATATTCTTGTACATAGGAGCAGTATTATAGTAGTTATATTCTTGTACATAGGGTGTAGTATTATAGTAGTTATATTATTGTACATAGGAGCAGTATTATAGTAGTTATATTCTTGTACATAGGGTGTAGTATTATAGTAGTTATATTCTTGTACATAGGAGTAGTATTATAGTAGTTATATTCTTGTACATAGGAGCAGTATTATAGTAGTTATATTCTTGTACATAGGAGCAGTATTATAGTAGTTATATTCTTGTACATAGGAGTAGTATTATAGTAGTTATATTCTTGTACATAGGAGCAGTATTATAGTAGTTATATTCTTGTACATAGGAGCAGTATTATAGTAGTTATATTCTTGTACATAGGAGCAGTATTATAGTAGTTATATTCTTGTACATAGGAGTAGTATTATAGTAGTTATATTCTTGTACATAGGAGTAGTATTATAGTAGTTATATTCTTGTACATAGGAGCAGTATTATAGTAGTTATATTCTTGTACATAGGGTGTAGTATTATAGTAGTTATATTCTTGTACATAGGAGTAGTATTATAGTAGTTATATTCTTGTACATAGGAGTAGTATTATAGTAGTTATATTCTTGTACATAGGAGCAGTATTATAGTAGTTATATTCTTGTACATAGGAGTAGTATTATAGTAGTTATATTCTTGTACATAGGAGTAGTATTATAGTAGTTATATTCTTGTACATAGGAGTAGTATTATAGTAGTTATATTCTTGTACATAGGAGCAGTATTATAGTAGTTATATTCTTGTACATAGGAGCAGTATTATAGTAGTTATATTCTTGTACATAGGAGTAGTATTATAGTAGTTATATTCTTGTACATAGGAGTAGTATTATAGTAGTTATATTCTTGTACATAGGAGTAATATTATAGTAGTTATATTCTTGTATATAGGAGTAGTATTATAGTAGTTATATTCTTGTACATAGGAGTAGTATTATAGTAGTTATATTCTTGTACATAGGGTGTAGTATTATAGTAGTTATATTCTTGTACATAGGAGCAGTATTATAGTAGTTATATTCTTGTACATAGGGTGTAGTATTACAGTAGTTATATTCTTGTACATAGGAGCAGTATTATAGTAGTTATATTCTTGTACATAGGAATAGTATTATAGTAGTTATATTCTTGTACATAGGGTGTAGTATTATAGTAGTTATATTCTTGTACATAGGAGCAGTATTATAGTAGTTATATTCTTGTACATAGGAGCAGTATTATAGTAGTTATATTCTTGTACATAGGAGTAGTATTATAGTAGTTATATTCTTGTACATAGGAGTAGTATTATAGTAGTTATATTCTTGTACATAGGAGTAGTATTATAGTAGTTATATTCTTGTACATAGGAGTAATATTATAGTAGTTATATTCTTGTATATAGGAGTAGTATTATAGTAGTTATATTCTTGTACATAGGAGTAGTATTATAGTAGTTATATTCTTGTACATAGGGTGTAGTATTATAGTAGTTATATTCTTGTACATAGGAGCAGTATTATAGTAGTTATATTCTTGTACATAGGGTGTAGTATTATAGTAGTTATATTCTTGTACATAGGAGCAGTATTATAGTAGTTATATTCTTGTACATAGGAATAGTATTATAGTAGTTATATTCTTGTACATAGGGTGTAGTATTATAGTAGTTATATTCTTGTACATAGGAGCAGTATTATAGTAGTTATATTCTTGTACATAGGGTGTAGAATTATAGTAGTTATATTCTTGTACATAGGTGGCAGTATTATGGTAGTTATATTCTTGTACATAGGAGTAGTATTATAGTAGTTATATTCTTGTACATAGGAGTAGTATTATAGTAGTTATATTCTTGTACATAGGAGGTAGTATTATAGTAGTTATATTCTTGTACATAGGAGCAGTATTATAGCAGTTATATTCTTGTACATAGGAGTAGCATTATAGTAGTTATATTCTTGTACATAGGGGCAGTATTATAGTAGTTATATTCTTGTACATAGGAGTAGTATTATAGTAGTTATATTCTTGTACATAGGAGTAGTATTATAGTAGTTATATTCTTGTACATAGGAGGTAGTATTATAGTAGTTATATTCTTGTACATAGGAGCAGTATTATAGCAGTTATATTCTTGTACATAGGAGGTAGTATTATAGTAGTTATATTCTTGTACATAGGAGCAGTATTATAGTAGCTATATTCTTGTACATAGGAGCAGTATTATAGTAGTTATATTCTTGTACATAGGAGGTAGTATTATAGTAGTTATATTCTTGTACGTAGCAGTAGTATTATAGTAGTTATATTCTTGTACATAGGAGTAGTATTATAGTAGTTATATTCTTGTACATAGGAGTAGTATTATAGTAGTTATATTCTTGTACATAGGAGGTAGTAATATAGTAGTTATATTCTTGTACATAGGAGGTAGTAATATAGTAGTTATATTCTTGTACATAGGAGCAGTATTATAGTAGTTATATTCTTGTACATAGGAGGTAGTATTATAGTAGTTATATTCTTGTACATAGGAGTAGTATTATAGTAGTTATATTCTTGTACATAAGAGTAGTATTATAGTAGTTATATTCTTGTACATAGGAGGTAGTATTATAGTAGTTATATTCTTGCACATAGGAGCAGTATTATAGCAGTTATATTCTTGTACATAGGAGCAGTATTATAGTAGTTATATTCTTGTACATAGTAGTATTATAGTAGTTATATTCTTGTACATAGGAGTAGTATTATAGTAGTTATATTCTTGTACATAGGAGCAGTATTATAGTAGTTATATTCTTGTACATAGGAGTAGTATTATAGTAGTTATATTCTTGTACATAGGAGCAGTATTATAGTAGTTATATTCTTGTACATAGGAGGTAGTATTATAGTAGTTATATTCTTGTACATAGGACTAGTATTATAGTAGTTATATTCTTGTACATAGGAGTAGTATTATAGTAGTTATATTCTTGTACATAGGAGCAGTATTATAGTAGTTATATTCTTGTACATAGGAGCAGTATTATAGTAGTTATATTCTTGTACATAGGAGTAGTATTATAGTAGTTATATTCTTGTACATAGGAGGTAGTATTATAGTAGTTATATTCTTGTACATAGGAGGTAGTATTATAGTAGTTATATTCTTGTACATAGGGGTAGTATTATAGTAGTTATATTCTTGTACATAGGAGTAGTATTATAGTAGTTATATTCTTGTACATAGGAGCAGTATTATAGTAGTTATATTCTTGTACATAGGAGGTAGTATTATAGTAGTTATATTCTTGTACATAGGAGCAGTATTATAGCAGTTATATTCTTGTACATAGGAGCAGTATTATAGTAGTTATATTCTTGTACATAGGAGCAGTATTATAGTAGTTATATTCTTGTACATAGGAACAGTATTATAATAATTATATTCTTGTACATAGGAGTAGTATTATAGTAGTTATATTCTTGTACATAGTAGTATTATAGTAGTTATATTCTTGTACATAGGAGTAGTATTATAGTAGTTATATTCTTGTACATAGGAGTAGTATTATAGTAGTTATATTCTTGTACATAGGAGCAGTATTATAGTAGTTATATTCTTGTACATAGGGGGCAGTATTATAGTAGTTATATTCTTGTACATAGGAGTAGTATTATAGTAGTTATATTCTTGTACATAGGGGGCAGTATTATAGTAGTTATATTCTTGTACATAGGAGTAGTATTATAGTAGTTATATTCTTGTACATAGAAGTAGTATTATAGTAGTTATATTCTTGTACACAGGAGGTAGTATTATAGTAGTTATATTCTTGTACATAGGAGGTAGTATTATAGTAGTTATATTCTTGTACATAGGGGTAGTATTATAGTAGTTATATTCTTGTACATAGGAGTAGTATTATAGTAGTTATATTCTTGTACATAGGGGTAGTATTATAGTAGTTATATTCTTGTACATAGGAGTAGTATTATAGTAGTTATATTCTTGTACATAGGAGCAGTATTATAGTAGTTATAACCTTGTACATAGGGGCAGTATTATAGTAGTTATATTATTGTACATAGGAGGTAGTATTATAGTAGTTATATTCTTGTACATAGGAGTAGTATTATAGTAGTTATATTCTTGTACATAGGAGGTAGTATTATAGTAGTTATATTCTTGTACATAGGAGGTAGTATTATAGTAGTTATATTCTTGTACATAGGAGCAGTATTATAGTAGTTATAACCTTGTACATAGGGGCAGTATTATAGTAGTTATATTCTTGTACATAGGAGTAGTATTATAGTAGTTATATTCTTGTACATAGGAGCAGTATTATAGTAGTTATATTCTTGTACATAGGAGGTAGTATTATAGTAGTTATATTCTTGTACATAGGAGGTAGTATTATAGTAGTTATATTCTTGTACATATGAGTAGTATTATAGTCTTATAGTCTATAGTTATATTCTTGTACATAAGTGACAGATATAGTATATTTGTGTACACAGGATACAGCACATATTACACTGTAATATACAGATTACATGCTGTGATAGACTTGACTGACATTTCTTTACCACTTATGTAAATCTCGCCGTTGCTGGAATAGCCCTTTAATTAAATCCTTAATAAAATAGAATATGACACATGAATATCAGACTGTCTTGTAGAATATATAATGTGGATAAATACATCCATACCATTAATTTAGGATCCGTCACTGTTAATTCTGATAATGTAAGATGTCAGTCGTGGGGGATGGGCAGCGCGCGGCGATGCTTCAGGCTGGCGTTAAATGCTTCTTCTACGTTCAGCCATACTGATACGACTCCTTCAAGGAATCGAGCATCTGTATATCTCTCCTTAAGGAAACCATACATTAGCTCAGCATCTGTCTTCCCAGCAGGCAGGATATCACTATGGAGACTGGCGGTGTAATACATAGAGATTTATAATGGATTGTTGGGATGATTTACCGCAATACTGACAAATGTCACCGCCATCCTAAATATTGCTACAACGCATCCGATTGTGAGGATGAAACGATCGCAGATTTACTGCGGCGCCTCTGATCGCCGGGATATTGTATTGATGTGTATTATATTCTCTCTGTTCGTAGAAACCTTCAAGTGGCGCCGCAAGAAATAAAAGGAAAAACGGAAATATTTGCGTCGCTCGGAATCACAATATTTGGATTCACTTTTTATTTTTTTTCCTTTAAGGAACAGAAACATCAATAAGATGCTAGAAGAATTCCAAGGATGTATTAAAACCGTCTTCGTAAAAGGGTTGTCGCCATCTTCATAGACAAGTGGTTCCCAAACTATAGTACCCAATCCCCAGGGGGCGCACCTGAGGTCGCCGGGGTTATATGTGGCCACTGAATCTCCTCTCCTCCACCAAGGATATAGTGTATGGACACGAGCGCCTTACCGTAGAAGTGTATGAGCGCCTCCATCGGTATTGATGGCGAGGTTCATTGTAGCCGCAGGTACTCAGTGGGGTCATTACTCACAGCTCCGATCCTCTCTGTCCTGGGCGCCCAGTGATGATGTCACAGCAGCCCCCGGAGCAGAGAGGCGAGTATTTAATGAAGATGGCCACTGACTCCTTAAACATCCCTGGGTGTGGAGACCAATATACTACTGGCAGAGCCACGGACAGGGTCAATATACTACATTTGGGGGGCCATTATACTACCCATGGGGGCACTGCGGGGGCCATTCTACTGAGTGTGAGGGCACTGATGGGGCCATTATAATACCTGTGAGGGCACTGAGGGGCCATTAGACTACATGTTGCGACCATTATATTACATGTGGGGGCCATTATACTACCCATGGGGGCACTGAGGGGTCATTCTACTGAGTGTGAGGGCAATGAGGGGGCCATTATACTATCTACTAGGGCAATGAGGGGCCATTATACCTCCTACTAGGGCAGTGAGGGGGCCATTATACTACCTGCTAAGGCAATGAGAGGGCCATTATACCACCTGCTAGGGCACTGATGGAGCCATTATACTACCTGCTAGGGCAATGAGGGGGCCATTATACTACCTGCTAGGGCAATGAGGGGGCCATTATACTACCTGCTAGGGCAATGAGGGGGACATTATACTACCTGCTAGGGCAATGGGGGACCATTATACTACCTGCTAGGGCAATGAGGGAGACATTATACTACCTGCTATGGCAATGAGGGGGCCATTATACTACATGTGAGGGCACTGAGGGGCCATTAGACATGTTGCGACCATTCTATTACATGTGGGGGCCATTATACTACCGATGGGGGCGCTGAGGGGCCATTCTACTAAGTGTGAGGGCACTGATGGGGCCATTATGCTACCTGCTAGGGCAATGAGGGGGCCATTATACTACCTGCTAGGGCACTGATAGGGCCATTATACTACCCATGGGGAACTGAGGGGCCATTCTACTGAGTGTGAGGGCACTGATGTGACCATTATAATATCTGTGAAGACTGAGCGGACCATTAGACTCCATGTTGAAACCATTATATTACATATGGGGGCACTGAAGGGGCCATTCTACTACTTGTGAGGTTATTCAGGTGGCCATTATACTACCTGCGGGGGGTACTGAGGGGCCATTACATAACTGATGACAGAGGTCCCAAAGCCTTATTTTGTTCACAATCACTACTTTTGAGAATTTTTTCTCACTAGGGGGTACTTTACTTAAAAATGTTGTCATAAACCATATCAGGGAATTTGGGTTAAGGGGGTATTCTGGGTGACTTACTGATCTGCAGGGGTCTGACTACTGGGATGAATGGAGCAGATGTTCTACCCCTTTAATAGTGTGGGTCCTCTGCTCGGTCCTCATCTCTTGGCCAGATTGGTGCGGTGTTATAGAGAGTGTCTCTCACTCAGGACGACCGGCGTTATACATACAACTCATTTATAGGTTTGGACACTGTGTAATGTCTCATTTCCCCTGTGGGGGCGCTGCAGGGAAACAGAACACTTACTGCCAGGTTCCCCCTTAGATCACAGCTGACCATTGGGATCTCCGTAACATGTAGTCCTCTCCTCGGGTCCCTTCCACCACCATGAATGGTGACCTTACCCATCACATCTGATAATCCCAAACTTGGCCCTGGACGGATTTCATTACATCTGGATGACATTAGAGCAGACATAATACAGTACACAGCGTATCGGGCTGATTGGCACAGAACGGTGAATCTTAATTAAATTCCTTCCGCAGATTAAGGTTTCTTAGGAAATTACAAGGTGTGGATTTAACCAAAGTGTCTAAACAGGCCTCTAAGTCTTTGTATACAGGGATATACACGGATACTGAGTATCATGTGTACACTTTATGTCTACAGTGATATCTGACGTCAATACAAGTTACATGTTCCTGTATAATACCGCCATACAGTGCACAAGCAATCCCTGTATACTGTATATGCATTGATAATGTGATAACGCTGAATTAGAGAGAGAAGAAAAGTAGATATAAAAGCAGCAGCCCCATCTATCAAAGGCTCATGCCCCTACATCTGATGGGTATTGCGCCATATAATACCGCCATACATCTCTCTATTCCGTATATATAATATTTGATAATGCTGGATTAGAGGGGTGTGCACAGAGAAGATGAATATAAAACCAGCAGCCCCCATTGATCAAAGGCTCAAGTTACTACGCCTGGTCAGTATTCTACATTTTCGCTATATTATACCGCCTTATGGTGTTTCAATAATCCTTCTATACCGTATACGCATAGAAGATTTGGAAATGCTGGATTTGAAGGCAAAGAAAAATATAAAAGTCCTCTTCTATTAGTGGTTCATGTCACTACGTATGGTTGGTGCTTAACCATATAATAATACCGCCATACAGTGCCATACTAGCCAGTCTACATATATATATATAAAAGGAGGGGGGGTGCTGCTATGAACCCAATAGTGGGCTGCTTCCGTCTACATGATCCCCATAGCTTCCACCAGAGCTGAACCTGCAGGTGTAACTTTAAGCTCTGTGACCCCAAAATTTGTATTGGGACCCCCACTCACCATGGGGATCCCAATACACTTGAAGGGAATGTTTCTCTAATACTGAGGCCCTTAGAACCCAGGACACCCCCTTAGGCCACTGACTGCCCCCGCAGTCCATTACCCACGAAACGTACGTGCCCATATAAGCACCCATAAAAGAGAGCTCAGTCTGCACAATGCCAGGCAGCTGCTGTATAGATGTAAAGCCAGAAGTATTGAGATCCCTCTGTAGAGTATGGCGGTGTAAAGGACGCGTTTGACTCCGCATTGACACCCAATGGCCCTGGAATGAACTGTTTAACTCATTCTTAGGTGAAGTTCAGGGGTTCACTTACTTTTGTCCGTGCAGTGTATTGTATTATCCGCCGCCTTAAATATTGTACGGGCTCGGATGTCAAGGCGGCGAAGGGGTTTCGGAGGAAGAAAGGAAGAATAAGCAGGATGTTCATCAACTGTCCTCATGTTCTTTTATGTGAGGCTGAGACGTATTTATACAGGAGGAGAGACAACTGCGGAGGAAACGAAGCGCAGCTCCGGAGCTCGGCGACTACACAACAAAGCCATTGTTCATCCCGGGACTGGAGGTTTATTCTGTCACCGTCGTACAATACACGCTCATTACCGCATTTCCATTGTTCTTCTTTCATTCCGAAGAGGTGGCACTGACAGCTACAGATGTAGCCGAGCCGAAGGCGGCACTTAAAGGGAATGTTTCAGCAGAAGATGACATTTATTCACAACATTTTTGGCATTTTGTATAATTTTCCCAAATTTTTGTTTTTTTTTTCGAAAAAAAAAATTGCAGTTTTCACACTGGCAGCTAGAGCAAAAACAATAAGAATTCATTAAGACCGGCGTCTGTCTCAATCTATTGCCAGTTGGGGTCACCCTTTAAAGGGAGTGTCACTGGAACCCTGCTTATCAGCCAGATAGATAGGTTAGGGTCACCTGACTCCTACACTGTTTTCCTTTCGTGAATCGCTGCCTCCGTTCCCGAGATATCGCAATTTGTCAATAGCTTGGAGCAATGAGGGCGTTACCATTGCTCCAAAGAGTTAATTTGCATATTGACAAGGATGGCAATTTCTCAACAATCCATCACTATATGATTCAGGTGACCGTAACCTATCTATCTGTGGGGCTGGATTCTTGGGGACAAACTCCTTCTTGGGTGCCAGAAGGAGAAATCTGTTCCAGCTAGCGGCAGACATAGATTATTCAGATATTCACGCTCCGCCCACTTTTGAAAAGGAGGCGTGAGTGATGTAAAAAGAGTAAAAAAAATACCGTAGAACAAAAATTGTGATGAAAATGCTTGCTAAATCTTCCACTATAGGTTTAGTGAAGCTCACTCGTCGGCTTTACTGTATAGACTGAGACAAGTAAGCAGAGTCGTTTCACTACAACGTGACAGTGAACCACCGGGGGGCAGCAGAGAGATACAAGAAAAGCTTACAGAGAACTAGCAGAACTGTGAATACAGCTCTAGAGAGCACAAAAGTTTCTCAAACTCAGTACTAGGGTTGAGTCGATCTTGAGATTTCAGGATCGATTTTAAAATCCGATTTCCGATCCTGATCGTGAAATTTGCTCGATCACCGATCGGGATCTGATCTTTCCCAATCGCTCAACCCCAGTCAATGCTTCTCTATGGGAAAAGTCAGTTTTAGGGTTGAGATTTCAAAATCTAATCATTTTCCAGCCGATCTCGATCGTGAAATTTGCTCGATCACCGATCGGGATCTGATCTTTTCCGATCCCGATCGCTCAACCCTACTCGGTACGTAACGTAAATTTGTAATATTAGTAACGGAAGTGTGGGTAATGCAGTATCTTAAAGGAAAAGCAGAAAATGGATACCCAGTGTTTTTTTTTTGTTTTTTTTTTGGGGGGGGTGGAATCCATCTTGGAACATCAACAATCCCAAATGTGTTCCGATCTACTGGCATCAATGCACGATCACTCTCCATTGGAACCAATAGGATTTCCCAAAAAGCTAACCCAACAATGGTGATATCCCTTTAAGACTCTGACGTCGTCCTTAGTCTACAGACACTTTGAGAACATTTTTCCACCCCGAGCCCGAGTCTTCCTTGATCCCGGGGTTCTTCCCTCTGTATATAATACCGTCTCAGGCTGTAATTTTCCCCGGAGAACGCGCGTTCGCTGCTTTTGAACCTCTAAGAGTGTGAGAGATAATGTGCGCTTATCAGGGAAATCTATACGGAGGATTAACCTGCGCTCGGCTTCAGACGCCCGGAATTATCTAGATACATGGAAGTCTTTTATCATCATGGCAGGCTGCGTGCCCTCTGCGGTACATCATCCTGCCAATCTCACCGCCGTCCTCAGCTCCGCAAACCCAAAACCACAATCTCTTTATCTTTATATCAAAGTTCTTCAGATGTTTGATGGAAATCTCTTTGTTTTACTTTGTACTGACCTTCATGTCGTTCTCCAGTCACTTCCAAAGCTGCATTGACAAGTTTGCGTCACTGTAGAGAAGCTCTTGCCATCCCTGTGGGGCTTCTATATAGATCTTCCACAATGCAATGGAGCAGGACCTGCTCTATGGGAAGGTCCAGAATACAGAGGGTGTCTGGGCAATCCCATGATCGCTGCATGGCCTGATCTTCTCATCCCTGGTGACCATCTTTAATACTTCCAGCTATACATTTCCACTGCAGTGGCCACTACTGGAGGAATGTGGAATTACATGTCGGATAGTTAAGCTTTCTCGATGATGGCCCCAAGGGTTCCACGTTGGCACATGATTGGAACCAACACTCCATCCTCCAGGTTCCTCCTTCCATAATATGATACTTAAAGGGGTTGTTCATTATTTTTTCTGGAGGCCGGGAAGGTGCAAATAAAAACAAAAATCCGAACTCACCTGTACCTGATGATCAGACTAATGTTCAGTCCAGAAGCCCCCAGCCTGTTCTGGTGGAAGTCCTCGCCACACATGACTGCTGAGACCAGTCAGCAGCCTAAAGAAAGAAACGGGGACAGTACAAGTGACTTATGTGGGTGACGTCCCGGGTCCATTCCATGGGGGACACAGGAGTGTCGGGGACAGGTGAGTATTAGGGTTGACCCTCGAGTCCATCATCAAGAGTCTGCCGGATCAAGAAAACTAATCTTAACTCCCTGGACAACCCCATTAAACATCCGACATGTAATTCTACGTTTCTCCACTAGTGGCCACTGCAGTGGAAATGTATAGCTAGAAAGATAATAGAAGATCACCAGGGGTTAGAAGATCAGTGATCACGGGATTGCCAAGGTGACTTCCATTAACTCCCCAAAGAACCCCTTTAAATGAATGACAGTCCATGTAATGGATAAACAGACTGGGTCCTCCACAGAGAAGGATTTCCTCTAGGGGGCCCCCTATGTGACATCCAGATGCCATAATAAGGTTGAGAAAACCCATATAAAATATCATAGATTTGTTGCCATTTGAAAACTAAAATTGGAGGTGCTGCCCCCAGTGGTGAACAGTGGTACTGCATGTCACCAATAAATTATAAAAAAGGATTTTCAGAATGTAAACCCCACTCATGCCATATTGCAATTTTAATCCCCAAATAGAAAATCTAGAACTTTCCATCACAATCTCCCGCAATTTTCATTAGAAATGATAAATCCCCTTTAAGCCCGCGTGGCGAGCAGGATTGCTAAGGGAACATTTTAGAAATAATTGGGTTGTATGACACTTCCGAAAACTGAGAAGAATGGAAAAAGAGAGGAGACTGGTGGGAAGACTCCGGACGGCAAACATTTGTATTAATGCAGAGAGAAGGTTCCGTGTCCTACAGGGAATTAATTAAGGATGCGGCTCTGACCTTGGGAACGGCTCGGAGCAGTTTTTACACATCTCATCGTATAATCTTCCTGAAATTGCTTTCTCTTAAATACCACAAGCGGGAACGTTCACTTTAATCTACGGCGGCGGAAAGTTCTATTAGCATGAAGACATTTCATGCTGATAAATAAGTAAATACAGAGGATTATGGGGGGCGGGGGTGATAAATAGTGGTAAACTGATGGGGGCTACACAGAGTGTATAGAGCACCATATCATATGGGAGGGTGTACTGCACGGATATACACCTTGTGGGAAAAAGTAAGTGCCCCCTTTAATATGCCTTAACTTTGGTTGTTGCAGTGCCTCAGTAAAAGGGACATCCAGAGTGCCTCCATATTAGTATCACACCATCTACAGTACCAGGGATAGCCACAGTGACCCCATATTAGTACCATACTATCTACAGTGCCTGAGTAACAGGGCTTAGCCATGGTGCCCCCATATTAGTATCACACCATCTATAGTACCTCAGTAACAGGGATAGCCACAGTGCCCCATATTAGTATCAGACCATCTACAGTACCTCAGTAACAGGTATAGGCAGAGTTCCCCCATATTAGTATCACACCATCTACAGTACCAGGGATAGCCACAGTGACCCCATATTAGTACCATACTATCTATAGTGCCTGAGTAACAAGGCTTAGCCATGGTGCCCTCATATTAGTATCATACCATCTATAGTACCTCAGTAACAGGGATAGCCACAGTGTCCCCATATTAGTATCAGACCATCTACAGTACCTCAGTAAAAGGTATCGGCAGAGTGACCCCATATTAGTATCACACCATCTATAGTACCTGAGTAACAGGTATAGGCAGAGTGACCCCATATTAGTATCACACCATCTATAGTACCTCAGTAACAGGCATAGTCATGGTGCCCCATATTAGTATCACACCATCTATAGTACCTCAGTAACAGGTATAGTCATGGTGCCCCATATTAGTATCACACCATCTATAGTATCTCAGTAACAGGGATAGCCACGGTGCCCCCATATTAGTATCACACCATCTATAGTACCTCAGTAACAGGGATAGCCACAGTGCCCCCATATTAGTATCACACCATCTATAGTACCTCAGTAACAGGGATAGCCACAGTGCCCCCATATTAGTATCACACCATCTATAGTACCTCAGTAACAGGGATAGCCACAGTGCCCCCATATTAGTATCACACCATCTACAGTACCTCAGTAACAGGGATAGCCACAGTGGCCCTATATTAGTATCACACCATCTACAGTACCTCAATAACAGGGATAGCCATGGTGCCATGGTGCTATGTAGTATCACACCAGAATCCACAGTGCCTCAGCACATATTGGTGTCACACCATTAACCCATATTGTCTCAGTAACATGAATATCCATGATGACCCCGTATTACTATCACACCAGTAATCACAGTACCACAGTAACAGCCGTAGCCACAGTGCCCCCATTTTAGTGCCACAGTAACAGGGATAGCCATGGGATCCCATAACAGACGCCAGCACCTTGTCTCAGCAACTTCATGATGGAGCTGGTCCATTCTTCCATACAAATCCAGGAGGATCTGCTCTGCTACTGAACCTGATGGACTTTTCTCTACTTACACCCCATGTAGCTCAGGAGGGGTGGGATAGTGATAGAAGACCCAGGAGTATAACTCTCATTATCTTCTCATTCTTAGCTCTAGTGGTGTGCGAGACTATAATGTAGGATCCTGACACCTCCTAATTCAGCCCCATCTATCACATGACCCTGAAGCTACTGTACACGGGGGAGCTTGTATCTCTATGCACATAGATACTGAGAGGGCCTAGAGGATATCATATAGTAATACCCCTCCCCACACATCACCGAGGGTTAGATTATAGGATTCAGGCTGCAGTGTATTATAGGACCACCGATCTATACGGAGACCTCGAAGATCAACACATGACGTAAATCTCTACAATACATTATCAGGAATTCGTATAGAGAATAAGGAATAAAATCCATATCACTATATACAAGAAGATATACAATGTATACCAGCTGTACATATATATCTATATACAGGAGATACCCAGGTTATACCGGCATGGTCCATATCACTATATACAAGAAGATATATAACGTATACCAGCTGTACGTATATAATTATATACAGTAAATCTTTCCTTGTTAGGCTAGGTCGTAGGAGGGTGCGGTGCCCACAAGCGATTACCTCGGTAGTGAATCAGGGCCGCACTTGATGATTTTGATTTCATGCTTTATGAGAACTTCTCCTACTTATAACTTGCTTTTACATTTTCTGTTCTGATGGATTTGCTGTGTAACCCTGTGTAATTCAAGATTTGACCAAGAAGGTAAGTGCTATATCTTATGTACCTGTATACCATCAGCAGAATATGTCCGTATAAAGGGATATAGTGACATAACACTTGTACAAGTGAAGGGAGAGACTGGCACATGTTTGACTTGGTAAGATGGTCGGATACTGGACTGTACCTGGCTCTTTCTGGTGCCCCTGGTAGTGGTGAGTAACCAGAGTAATTGGGGGGCTAGAGCTAGCCTACTTTTACGACAAAGACTAATTCCTCTCTTAGTAATCGAGTGTCAGGCAGCAGCCATTACTAATAAATAGTAATAAAATAAAAAACCCACATATACATTAAAAAATATTATACTGAAATAAAACACTCCTGCATGACCCTTGTTGACCAGTTGGAACAGGAAAGTTGAGTATCACTGACTGTTATGTGCACTGCACCTCACCTGGGTCTTCACTCATTATAAATTTTAATAGAGGTTCATGGGGAGCATGACATACTGATGGATGGACAGAGGAAACAAGGAGACAGTATCACATAGGATAGGATTAGATACACAGCTCAGTATACAGTATCACACAGGGTAGGATTAGATACACAGCTCAGTATACAGTATCACACAGGATAGGATTAGATACACAGCTCAGTATACAGTATCACATGGGATAGGATTAGATACACAGCTCAGTATACAGTATCACACAGGATAGGATTAGATACACAGCTCAGTATACAGTATCACACAGGGTAGGATTAGATACACAGCTCAGTATACAGTATCACACAGGATAGGATTAGATACACAGCTCAGTATACAGTATCACATGGGATAGGATTAGATACACAGCTCAGTATACAGTATCACACAGGATAGGATTAGATACACAGCTCAGTATACAGTATCACACAGGATAGGATTAGATACACAGCTCAGTATACAGTATCACACAGGATAGGATTAGATACACAGCTCAGTATACAGTATCACATAGGATAGGATTAGATACACAGCTCAGTATACAGTATCACACAGGGTAGGATTAGATACACAGCTCAGTATACAGTATCACACAGGATAGGATTAGATACACGGCTCAGTATACAGTATCACACAGGATAGGATTAGATACACAGCTCAGTATACAGTATCACACAGGATAGGATTAGATACACAGCTCAGTATACAATATCACACAGGATAGGATTAGATACACAGCTCAGTATACAGTATCACACAGGATAGGATTAGATACACAGCTCAGTATACAGTATCACACAGGGTAGGATTAGATACACAGCTCAGCAGACAGTATCACACAGGATAGGATTAGATACACAGCTCAGTATACAGTATCACACAGGATAGGATTAGATACACAGCTCAGCAGACAGTATCACACAGGATAGGATTAGATACACAGCTCAGCAGACAGTATCACACAGGATAGGATTAGATACACAGCTCAGTATACAGTATCACACAGGATAGGATTAGATACACAGCTCAGTATACAGTATCACACAGGATAGGATTAGATACACAGCTCAGTATACAGTATCACACAGGATAGGATTAGATACACAGCTCAGTATACAGTATCACACAGGATAGGATTAGATACACAGCTCAGTATACAGTATCACACAGGATAGGATTAGATACACAGCTCAGTATACAGTATCACACAGGGTAGGATTAGATACACAGCTCAGCAGACAGGATCACACAGGATAGGATTAGATACACAGCTCAGTATACTGTATCACACAGGATAGGATTAGATACACAGCTCAGTATACAGTATCACACAGGATAGGATTAGATACACAGCTCAGTATACAGTATCACACAGGATAGGATTAGATACACAGCTCAGTATACAGTATCACACAGGACAGGATTAGATACACCGCTCAGCAGACAGTATCACACAGGATAGGAGTAGATACACAGCTCAGTATACAGTATCACACGGGATAGGATTAGATACACAGCTCAGCAGTCAGTATCACACAGGATAGGATTAGATACACAGCTCAGTAGATGGTACCACACATGATAAGCTTAGATGCGCTGAATGGCACATCATTGTTGGATATCCACCATTACCAGCAGTATTGCACATATCATATAGGCAGCTGCACAGGGCTCCTGTATACTGGGACACCGGCCACCACCTCAAACTCTTCTTTGGTATAGACATTTGTTACAATTTATTTTATGTGACATCTTTTTAGGGCTCGGAGCTCAGATTTACGTATACAGAGCTTTTAACCCCCTGCTGTTCATCTCATAGAATCGATGCATCAAATACTACCACTAGGTGGCGCACACTTCACAAGGATTTCTGTGCAATAGTGTATCAGTAATCTGCAGGTGCCATATTGGTATCATTTAAAGGAACTTTCTTCCCCTCACTATGACATTCCGGACATCCCCTTTAAGTTTCTGAAGCCCAGAGCTCTGGCAGCTCCTTGGCACGGCGTCTGGATAAGAATATATTCACCTCTTGCAGAGTGGACGAGTGCTGCTTCTCCTCCAGACGGAAGGCCTCCTTGCATTGCAGAGTGACGGTCAGAATGACCCCCAAGGACCCCAGGTGAAGTCTGGCTGCCTGGAAGATATCGGGGTTCACCGACTCCGAGCACTCCAAGATCTCGCCTGACGCCGTCATCATAGTCAGCGCCACAACCTGCGTGAAATAAAGGGTAGAACAGAAGTTAATGACTGCTTCCAATTTGTAGCTCTACTGTGCCCAACATGTAAAAGAAAAACACGTCTAAAAAATTGGCGTCACATTCCCGTCCACCATAAATCCGCGGTAAAATTTGACGCAGAATCTGCACCGTGTAACACCTTGGATTTGCTCCACATTTTACTCCAGTGGTCTCTTAGCTGCCCAATATCTCACCTGTGTAGCCAGTATGCCATGATTGATGCCCGTATTGTGGGTCCCCGTCCCGATAAATCCACCCGCCGCAACATCAGATATGGCACCGATGCTGTAGAACACAACACAGATGTTATAGGATACGTTTTCCAAGATGACGGGTCTAAGAGTGATGGATTTGTCCAGCATAACATAATTGGAAGACTATATCATCAGTCTGTGATTTCAGATCAATACCCCATTGGTACGACCTAGAGATGAAGGAACAACACTGAAATCTCTGGGCAGTACCAAAGGGGTCGGGACCCTCTATGGAGTCTTTCGTTTTACAAATCAGAGGAGATCATAACCTCATCCAATAAAATCTTCTTAAGAAGCTAGGATCTATTAGATTATTTTGACTGAAGTTTCCCTTTAAAGACGAACTTTCACTACGTCCACCAACTCTACATCCCTGAAAAGGCGCCGCTCCACTGATTCCAGCACAGTTGGAATTTTTTCTCTAGCCCCTACCGTTCCCGAGCAATAGGCTCTCTACTATCAGGTGGGCGGTCTCAGACTACCTGCTCCAGCTCAGGACCGCCCCCTCACAGTAGAGAGCCCAACTGGCACATTTGGTGCTGAAAGTAATAACACTGATTGCTCAGGAATGGTGAGCACTAGAGAAAAAATTCCAACTTCGCTGGAATCAGTAAAGCAGCGCCTACTGAAGGATGCAGAGAATTAGAGATGGTGAAAGATCCCTTTAAGCTCCATTTTTGTAAAAGCATTATACAGAAGGAATATGCTGATAGGTCTCAGCTTGCAGAATCCTTAATCTCTCCACAACCTCTGCGGGTTCAGTGTCTGTACAGACCATGAGACGAGACGTACTGCATTCTGGTGCTAGTAGTGAAGATCTCAGTCTTAGAAAGTGGGCACCACCTAAATTTTAAATGCAGCTTTGGATGTGATTGGAGTAATAGATTTGATGATCAGTAAGTAAATGGGACCTACAGGTCCTAGCATGCTCCGATAGCCTACTTTTCTGGAACAGGATGGATTTATCCTCTAAAACTTATACAGAGGTCAACCGAAACTTTTTAACATTTTTTTAAGTACAAAATCCAAATTTACAAAGTGATTTTTTTTTTTTTTTTTTAAACTCGCCAATTTGATATGCAAATGGTGACATATGAAAGCCTGCCGGGCGTGGATCACAGGACCACATCAATATCCCCTCATCTAAATACTGCGACACCGCGTCACCTCCCAGCAGAAGACAAATACCGTCCTCAGGTGCGGGAAGCGACCTTCATGGCGCCACGTGGATTCATCAAATGTCAGCACCAATTACTGTCTCCTGTGACTAAAGCAGCTGGACCCCCCCCCCCCCCCCCCGGGACCATGGGGTGACAGGGCCAAACACATAAAGAGGGCTAACGGGAAATGGTGTCCTGAAATACTCTGTGCTGCTGGGGACCTTACTATTTACAATACCCTGTCTGTAAGCTTCCACTGGATCGGCACATTTTTGTACTGAAATACTCTGTACCGCTGGGAATTCTGCATGTTCTATAGGTTAGCTTTCAATCTACAAGATAAACACAATCCTCTCCTGAAATACTCTGTGCTGCTGAGAGACTTGGCTCTATCCACTAAATAAATATCAGTCTGAGACCTCTCACAAAATCAGCACGAGACCCTCCTAAAATACTCTGTGCTGCTGGGGACCTTACTATTTACAATACCCTGTCTGTAAGCTTCCACTGAATCAGCACTTTTATCCTGAAATACTCTGTACTGCTGACGTCCCTGCTTCTTCCACTATGTAACACTATGTATGTAGATCACTGCAATACTGTGCTAAAATCCTCTGTGCTGCTGTGGACCCTTCTCATTCCAGAATTAGAAAGTCTTCCAGGAACAGCGCCACACCTCACTAGGGGTAATGTCTGGTATTGCAGCTCTGAAGTTCATGGGACTGAGCTGCAATACCCCGTACAGACTGTAGTCAGGAGTGGCGCCGATTCACCCTTGTTTTGTAATTCCGGACTTAATTCTGGCGCCCTCTACTGTCATCTGTAAAACCAGCGCAAAGTACAAGTGCACCGATCCCTGGTGACACATAAAGCTACCTGTAATCACATGGTAGTCACCCAGACAGGAAGTCAGGTGGTCGCAGGGCAACCGGAACTCACATCCTGCAAAATACACACAAAGATCTGCTGCTTCCTCCCTGTTCACACCTGCACCTAGATTTCTAGCAGATTCCACCACAACAATAAGAAAGTGACATATCAGCGACCCCGGCCTATTCCCGATCACGGCTGTCATTCGACATGGCAAACAAATGTAGCCCTAGCGGCACGTCTGAGCCCCAGACAGAGAGGATCTCGCAGATCTCTGCCCTCGGCTGCGGTTATGTCGCCGGCCGGGTCCGTGTTAATCATTCACTTTGATCTTCCTCTATTATGTCGCCATGTTGTGTTACGGCGTTATACGGATTTCCAGGAAAGGCGAGCGCCATGACACGTATCTCATTGTAACTGCTCCTGAAAGTGACAGACGATCAATGGGAAGAAGCCGGAGACATGACAACACAATCCCAGCCGTCCCAAAGCGGAGATAGAAAGTGACAGCGAGCGCTGACAGCTGCCCACAAGAAGAGGACACGTCAGTGACATCACCACATACCGTATCTAATGTCGCCTCACTGTATCTCAGCTTCATCTAAAGCCGCCCATCACTGCGAACACACCTATAGAAGAAATACCTACAGAATAGGTCACCAGCAGTCCTATGTAACACCACAGATAACACAGTGATAACTCTCTGAGTACAGGTAATGTAGTAGATGTCACCGGCAGTCCTATGTAACACCACAGATAACACAGTGATAACTCTCTGAGTACAGGTAATGTAGTAGATGTCACCGGCAGTCCTATGTAACACCACAGATAACACAGTGATAACTCTCTATATACAGGTAATGTAGTAGATGTCACCGGCAGTCCTATGTAACACCACAGATAACACAGTGATAACTCTCTGAGTACAGGTAATGTAGTAGATGTCACCGGCAGTCCTATGTAACACCACAGATAACACAGTGATAACTCTCTATATACAGGTAATGTAGTAGATGTCACCGGCAGTCCTATGTAACACAGATAACACAGTGATAACTCTCTATATACAGGTAATGTAGTAGATGTCACCGGCAGTCCTATGTAACACCACAGATAACACAGTGATAACTCTCTATATACAGGTAATGTAGTAGATGTCACCGGCAGTCCTATGTAACACACAGATAACACAGTGATAACTCTCTATATACAGGTAATGTAATAGATGTCACCGGCAGTCCTATGTAACACCACAGATAACACAGTGATAACTCTCTATATACAGGTAATGTAGTAGATGTCACCGGCAGTCCTATGTAACACCACAGATAACACAGTGATAACTCTCTATATACAGGTAATGTAGTAGATGTCACCGGCAGTCCTATGTAACACCACAGATAACACAGTGACAACTCTCTTATTACAGGTAATGTAGTAGATGTCACCGGCAGTCCTATGTAACACCACAGATAACACAGTGACAACTCTCTATATACAGGTAATGTAGTAGATGTCACCGGCAGTCCTATGTAACACCACAGATAACACAGTGATAACTCTCTATATACAGGTAATGTAGTAGATGTCACCGGCAGTCCTATGTAACACCACAGATAACACAGTGATAACTCTCTGAGTACAGGTAATGTAGTAGATGTCACTGGCAGTCCTATGTAACACCACAGATAACACAGTGATAACTCTCTGAGTACAGGTAATGTAGTAGATGTCACCGGCAGTCCTATGTAACACCACAGATAACACAGAGATAACTCTCTATATACAGGTAATGTAGTAGATGTCACCGGCAGTCCTATGTAACACCACAGATAACACAGTGATAACTCTTATACAGGTAATGTAGTAGATGTCACCGGCAGTCCTATGTAACACCACAGATAACACAGTGATAACTCTCTATATACAGGTAATGTAGTAGATGTCACCGGCAGTCCTATGTAACACCACAGATAACACAGTGATAACTCTCTGAGTACAGGTAATGTAGTAGATGTCACCGGCAGTCCTATGTAACACCACAGATAACACAGTGATAACTCTCTATATACAGGTAATGTAGTAGATGTCACCGGCAGTCCTATGTAACACCACAGATAACACAGTGATAACTCTCTATATACAGGTAATGTAGTAGATGTCACCGGCAGTCCTATGTAACACCACAGATAACACAGTGATAACTCTCTGAGTACAGATAATGTAGTAGATGTCACCGGCAGTCCTATGTAACACCACAGATAACACAGTGATAACTCTATATATACAGGTAATGTAGTAGATGTCACCGGCAGTCCTATGTAACACCACAGATAACACAGTGATAACTCTCTGAGTACAGGTAATGTAGTAGATGTCACCGGCAGTCCTATGTAACACCACAGATAACACAGTGATAACTCTTTGAGTACAGGTAATGTAGTAGATGTTGCCGGCAGTCCTATGTAACACCACAGATAACACAGTGATAACTCTCTATATACAGGTAATGTAGTAGATGTCACCGGCAGTCCTATGTAACACCACAGATAACACAGTGATAACTCTCTATATACAGGTAATGTAGTAGATGTCACCGGCAGTCCTATGTAACACCACAGATAACACAGTGATAACTCACTATATACAGGTAATGTAGTAGATGTCACCGGCAGTCCTATGTAACACACAGATAACACAGTGATAACTCTCTATATACAGGTAATGTAGTAGATGTCACCGGCAGTCCTATGTAACACCACAGATAACACAGTGATAACTCTCTATATACAGGTAATGTAGTAGATGTCACCGGCAGTCCTATGTAACACCACAGATAACACAGTGATAACTCTCTGAGTACAGGGAATGTAGTAGATGTCACCGGCAGTCCTATGTAACACCACAGATAATACAGTGATAACTCTCTATATACAGGTAATGTAGTAGATGTCACCGGCAGTCCTATGTAACACCACAGATAACACAGTGATAACTCTCTATATACAGGTAATGTAATAGATGTCACCGGCAGTCCTATGTAACACCACAGATAACACAGTGATAACTCTCTATATACAGGTAATGTAGTAGATGTCACCGGCAGTCCTATGTAACACCACAGATAACACAGTGATAACTCTCTATATACAGGTAATGTAGTAGATGTCACCGGCAGTCCTATGTAACACCACAGATAACACAGTGATAACTCTCTATATACAGGTAATGTAGTAGATGTCACCGGCAGTCCTATGTAACACACAGATAACACAGTGATAACTCTCTATATACTGGTAATGTAGTAGATGTCACTGGCAGTCCTATGTAACACCACAGATAACACAGTGATAACTCTCTATATACAGGTAATGTAGTAGATGTCACCGGCAGTCCTATGTAACACCACAGATAACACAGTGATAACTCTATATACAGGTAATGTAGTAGATGTCACCGGCAGTCCTATGTAACACCACAGATAACACAGTGATAACTCTCTATATACAGGTAATGTAGTAGATGTCACCGGCAGTCCTATGTAACACCACAGATAACACAGTGATAACTCTCTGAGTACAGGTAATGTAGTAGATGTCACCGGCAGTCCTATGTAACACCACAGATAACACAGTGATAACTCTCTATATACAGGTAATGTAGTAGATGTCACCGGCAGTCCTATGTAACACCACAGATAACACAGTGATAACTCTCTATATACAGGTAATGTAGTAGATGTCACCGGCAGTCCTATGTAACACCACAGATAACACAGTGATAACTCTCTGAGTACAGGGAATGTAGTAGATGTCACCGGCAGTCCTATGTAACACCACAGATAACACAGTGATATCTCTCTATATACAGGTAATGTAGTAGATGTCACCGGCAGTCCTATGTAACACCACAGATAACACAGCGATAACTCTCTATATACAGGTAATGTAGTAGATGTCACTGGCAGTCCTATGTAACACCACAGATAACACAGTGATAACTCTCTGAGTACAGGTAATGTAGTAGATGTCACCGGCAGTCCTATGTAACACCACAGATAACACAGTAATAACTCTCTATATACAGGTAATGTAGTAGATGTCACCGGCAGTCCTATGTAACACCACAGATAACACAGTGATAACTCTCTATATACAGGTAATGTAGTAGATGTCACCGGCAGTCCTATGTAACACCACAGATAACACAGTGATAACTCTCTGAGTACAGGTAATGTAGTAGATGTCACCGGCAGTCCTATGTAACACCACAGATAACACAGTGATAACTCTCTATATACAGGTAATGTAGTAGATGTCACCGGCAGTCCTATGTAACACCACAGATAACACAGAGATAACTCTCTGAGTACAGGTAATGTAGTAGATGTCACCGGCAGTCCTATGTAACACCACAGATAACACAGTGATAACTCTCTGAGTACAGGTAATGTAGTAGATGTCACCGGCAGTCCTATGTAACACCACAGATAACACAGTGATAACTCTCTGTATACAGGTAATGTAGTAGATGTCACCGGCAGTCCTATGTAACACCACAGATAATACAGAGATAACTCTCTATATACAGGTAATGTAGTAGATGTCACCGGCAGTCCTATGTAACACCACAGATAACACAGTGATAACTCTCTGAGTACAGGTAATGTAGTAGATGTCACCGGCAGTCCTATGTAACACCACAGATAACACAGTGATAACTCTATATATACAGGTAATGTAGTAGATGTCACCGGCAGTCCTATGTAACACCACAGATAACACAGTGATAACTCTCTATATACAGGTAATGTAGTAGATGTCACCGGCAGTCCTATGTAACACCACAGATAACACAGTGATAACTCTCTGAGTACAGGTAATGTAGTAGATGTCACCGGCAGTCCTATGTAACACCACAGATAACACAGTGATAACTCTCTGAGTACAGGTAATGTAGTAGATGTCACCGGCAGTCCTATGTAACACCACAGATAACACAGTGATAACTCTCTGAGTACAGGTAATGTAGTAGATGTCACCGGCAGTCCTATGTAACACCACAGATAACACAGTGATAACTCTCTATATACAGGTAATGTAGTAGATGTCACCGGCAGTCCTATGTAACACCACAGATAACACAGTGATAACTCTCTATATACAGGTAATGTAGTAGATGTCACCGGCAGTCCTATGTAACACCACAGATAACACAGTGATAACTCTCTATATACAGGTAATGTAGTAGATGTCACCGGCAGTCCTATGTAACACCACAGATAACACAGAGATAACTCTCTGAGTACAGGTAATGTAGTAGATGTCACCGGCAGTCCTATGTAACACCACAGATAACACAGTGATAACTCTCTATATACAGGTAATGTAGTAGATGTCACCTGCAGTCCTATGTAACACCACAGATAACACAGTGATAACTCTCTATATACAGGTAATGTAGTAGATGTCACCGGCAGTCCTATGTAACACCACAGATAACACAGTGATAACTCTCTATATACAGGTAATGTAGTAGATGTCACCGGCAGTCCTATGTAACACCACAGATAACACAGTGATAACTCTCTGGTACAGGGAATGTAGTAGATGTCACCGGCAGTCCTATGTAACACCACAGATAACACAGTGATATCTCTCTATATACAGGTAATGTAGTAGATGTCACCGGCAGTCCTATGTAACACCACAGATAACACAGTGATAACTCTCTGAGTACAGGTAATGTAGTAGATGTCACCGGCAGTCCTATGTAACACCACAGATAACACAGTGATAACTCTCTATATACAGGTAATGTAGTAGATGTCACCGGCAGTCCTATGTAACACCACAGATAACACAGAGATAACTCTCTGAGTACAGGTAATGTAGTAGATGTCACCGGCAGTCCTATGTAACACCACAGATAACACAGAGATAACTCTCTGAGTACAGGTAATGTAGTAGATGTCACCGGCAGTCCTATGTAACACCACAGATAACACAGTGATAACTCTCTGAGTACAGGTAATGTAGTAGATGTCACCGGCAGTCCTATGTAACACCACAGATAACACAGTGATAACTCTCTATATACAGGTAATGTAGTAGATGTCACCGGCAGTCCTATGTAACACCACAGATAACACAGTGATAACTCTCTATATACAGGTAATGTAGTAGATGTCACCGGCAGTCCTATGTAACACCACAGATAATACAGAGATAACTCTCTATATACAGGTAATGTAGTAGATGTCACCGGCAGTCCTATGTAACACCACAGATAATACAGAGATAACTCTCTATATACAGGTAATGTAGTAGATGTCACCGGCAGTCCTATGTAACACCGCAGATAACACAGTGATAACTCTCTATATACAGGTAATGTAGTAGATGTCACCGGCAGTCCTATGTAACACCGCAGATAACACAGTGATAACTCTCTATATACAGGTAATGTAGTAGATGTCACCGGCAGTCCTATGTAACACCACAGATAACACAGTGATAACTCTCTATATACAGGTAATGTAGTAGATGTCACCGGCAGTCCTATGTAACACCACAGATAACACAGTGATAACTCTCTATATACAGGTAATGTAGTAGATGTCACCGGCAGTCCTATGTAACACCACAGATAACACAGTGACAACTCTCTATATACAGGTAATGTAGTAGATGTCACCGGCAGTCCTATGTAACACCACAGATAACACAGTGATAACTCTCTGAGTACAGGTAATGTAGTAGATGTCACCGGCAGTCCTATGTAACACCACAGATAACACAGTGATAACTCTCTGAGTACAGGTAATGTAGTAGATGTCACCGGCAGTCCTATGTAACACCACAGATAACACAGTGATAACTCTCTATATACAGGTAATGTAGTAGATGTCACCGGCAGTCCTATGTAACACCACAGATAACACAGTGATAACTCTCTGAGTACAGGGAATGTAGTAGATGTCACCGGCAGTCCTATGTAACACCACAGATAATACAGTGATAACTCTCTATATACAGGTAATGTAGTAGATGTCACCGGCAGTCCTATGTAACACCACAGATAACACAGTGATAACTCTCTATATACAGGTAATGTAATAGATGTCACCGGCAGTCCTATGTAACACCACAGATAACACAGCGATAACTCTCTATATACAGGTAATGTAGTAGATGTCACTGGCAGTCCTATGTAACACCACAGATAATACAGTGATAACTCTCTGAGTACAGGTAATGTAGTAGATGTCACCGGAAGTCCTATGTAACACCACAGATAACACAGTGATAACTCTCTGAGTACAGGTAATGTAGTAGATGTCACCGGCAGTCCTATGTAACACCACAGATAACACAGTGATAACTCTCTATATACAGGTAATGTAGTAGATGTCACCGGCAGTCCTATGTAACACCACAGATAACACAGTAATAACTCTCTATATACAGGTAATGTAGTAGATGTCACCGGCAGTCCTATGTAACACCACAGATAACACAGTGATAACTCTCTATATACAGGTAATGTAGTAGATGTCACCGGCAGTCCTATGTAACACCACAGATAACACAGTGATATCTCTCTATATACAGGTAATGTAGTAGATGTCACCTGCAGTCCTATGTAACACCACAGATAACACAGTGATAACTCTCTATATACAGGTAATGTAATAGATGTCACCGGCAGTCCTATGTAACACCACAGATAACACAGTGATAACTCTCTGAGTACAGGTAATGTAGTAGATGTCACTGGCAGTCCTATGTAACACCACAGATAACACAGTGATAACTCTCTGAGTACAGGTAATGTAGTAGATGTCACCGGCAGTCCTATGTAACACCACAGATAACACAGTGATAACGCTCTATATACAGGTAATGTAGTAGATGTCACCGGCAGTCCTATGTAACACCACAGATAACACAGTGATAACTCTCTATATACAGGTAATGTAGTAGATGTCACCGGCAGTCCTATGTAACACCACAGATAACACAGTGATAACTCTCTATATACAGGTAATGTAGTAGATGTCACCGGCAGTCCTATGTAACACCACAGATAACACAGTGATAACTCTCTGAGTACAGGTAATGTAGTAGATGTCACCGGCAGTCCTATGTAACACCACAGATAACACAGTGATAACTCTCTATATACAGGTAATGTAGTAGATGTCACCGGCAGTCCTATGTAACACCACAGATAACACAGAGATAACTCTCTGAGTACAGGTAATGTAGTAGATGTCACCGGCAGTCCTATGTAACACCACAGATAACACAGTGATAACTCTCTATATACAGGTAATGTAATAGATGTCACCGGCAGTCCTATGTAACACCACAGATAACACAGTGATAACTCTCTGAGTACAGGTAATGTAGTAGATGTCACTGGCAGTCCTATGTAACACCACAGATAACACAGTGATAACTCTCTGAGTACAGGTAATGTAGTAGATGTCACCGGCAGTCCTATGTAACACCACAGATAACACAGTGATAACGCTCTATATACAGGTAATGTAGTAGATGTCACCGGCAGTCCTATGTAACACCACAGATAACACAGTGATAACTCTCTATATACAGGTAATGTAGTAGATGTCACCGGCAGTCCTATGTAACACCACAGATAACACAGTGATAACTCTCTATATACAGGTAATGTAGTAGATGTCACCGGCAGTCCTATGTAACACCACAGATAACACAGTGATAACTCTCTGAGTACAGGTAATGTAGTAGATGTCACCGGCAGTCCTATGTAACACCACAGATAACACAGTGATAACTCTCTATATACAGGTAATGTAGTAGATGTCACCGGCAGTCCTATGTAACACCACAGATAACACAGTGATAACTCTCTATATACAGGTAATGTAGTAGATGTCACCGGCAGTCCTATGTAACACCACAGATAACACAGTGATAACTCTCTATATACAGGTAATGTAGTAGATGTCACCGGCAGTCCTATGTAACACCACAGATAACACAGTGATAACTCTCTGAGTACAGGTAATGTAGTAGATGTCACCGGCAGTCCTATGTAACACCACAGATAACACAGTGATAACTCTCTATATACAGGTAATGTAGTAGATGTCACCGGCAGTCCTATGTAACACCACAGATAACACAGTGATAACTCTCTATATACAGGTAATGTAGTAGATGTCACCGGCAGTCCTATGTAACACCACAGATAACACAGTGATAACTCTCTATATACAGGTAATGTAGTAGATGTCACCGGCAGTCCTATGTAACACCACAGATAACACAGTGATAACTCTCTGAGTACAGGTAATGTAGTAGATGTCACCGGCAGTCCTATGTAACACCACAGATAACACAGTGATAACTCTCTATATACAGGTAATGTAGTAGATGTCACCGGCAGTCCTATGTAACACCACAGATAACACAGAGATAACTCTCTGAGTACAGGTAATGTAGTAGATGTCACCGGCAGTCCTATGTAACACCACAGATAACACAGTGATAACTCTCTGAGTACAGGTAATGTAGTAGATGTCACCGGCAGTCCTATGTAACACCACAGATAACACAGTGATAACTCTCTATATACAGGTAATGTAGTAGATGTCACCGGCAGTCCTATGTAACACCACAGATAACACAGTGATAACTCTATATACAGGTAATGTAGTAGATGTCACCGGCAGTCCTATGTAACACCACAGATAACACAGTGATAACTCTCTATATACAGGTAATGTAGTAGATGTCACCGGCAGTCCTATGTAACACCACAGATAACACAGTGATAACTCTCTATATACAGGTAATGTAGTAGATGTCACCGGCAGTCCTATGTAACACCACAGATAACACAGTGATAACTCTCTGAGTACAGGTAATGTAGTAGATGTCACCGGCAGTCCTATGTAACACCACAGATAACACAGAGATAACTCTCTGAGTACAGGTAATGTAGTAGATGTCACCGGCAGTCCTATGTAACACCACAGATAACACAGTGATAACTCTCTATATACAGGTAATGTAGTAGATGTCACCGGCAGTCCTATGTAACACCACAGATAATACAGAGATAACTCTCTATATACAGGTAATGTAGTAGATGTCACCGGCAGTCCTATGTAACACCACAGATAACACAGTGATAACTCTCTGAGTACAGGTAATATAGTAGATGTCACCGGCAGTCCTATGTAACACCACAGATAACACAGTGATAACTCTCTGAGTACAGGTAATGTAGTAGATGTCACCGGCAGTCCTATGTAACACCACAGATAACACAGTGATATCTCTCTATATACAGGTAATGTAGTAGATGTCACCGGCAGTCCTATGTAACACCACAGATAACACAGTGATAACTCTCTATATACAGGTGATTTAGTAGATGTCACCGGCAGTCCTATGTAACACCGCAGATAACACAGTGATAACTCTCTATATACAGGTAATGTAGTAGATGTCACCGGCAGTCCTATGTAACACCACAGATAACACAGTGATAACTCTCTATATACAGGTAATGTAGTAGATGTCACCGGCAGTCCTATGTAACACCACAGATAACACAGTGATAACTCTCTATATACAGGTAATGTAGTAGATGTCACCGGCAGTCCTATGTAACACCACAGATAACACAGTGATAACTCTCTGAGTACAGGTAATGTAGTAGATGTCACCGGCAGTCCTATGTAACACCACAGATAACACAGTGATAACTCTCTATATACAGGTAATGTAGTAGATGTCACCGGCAGTCCTATGTAACACCACAGATAACACAGAGATAACTCTCTGAGTACAGGTAATGTAGTAGATGTCACCGGCAGTCCTATGTAACACCACAGATAACACAGTGATAACTCTCTCAGTACAGGTAATGTAGTAGATGTCACCGGCAGTCCTATGTAACACCACAGATAACACAGTGATATCTCTCTATATACAGGTAATGTAGTAGATGTCACCGGCAGTCCTATGTAACACCACAGATAACACAGTGATAACTCTCTATATACAGGTAATGTAGTAGATGTCACCTGCAGTCCTATGTAACACCACAGATAACACAGTGATAACTCACTATATACAGGTAATGTAGTAGATGTCACCGGCAGTCCTATGTAACACACAGATAACACAGTGATAACTCTCTATATACAGGTAATGTAGTAGATGTCACCGGCAGTCCTATGTAACACCACAGATAACACAGTGATAACTCTCTGAGTACAGGGAATGTAGTAGATGTCACCGGCAGTCCTATGTAACACCACAGATAATACAGTGATAACTCTCTATATACAGGTAATGTAGTAGATGTCACCGGCAGTCCTATGTAACACCACAGATAACACAGTGATAACTCTCTATATACAGGTAATGTAATAGATGTCACCGGCAGTCCTATGTAACACCACAGATAACACAGTGATAACTCTCTATATACAGGTAATGTAGTAGATGTCACCGGCAGTCCTATGTAACACCACAGATAACACAGTGATAACTCTCTGAGTACAGGTAATGTAGTAGATGTCACCGGCAGTCCTATGTAACACCACAGATAACACAGTGATAACTCTCTGAGTACAGGTAATGTAGTAGATGTCACTGGCAGTCCTATGTAACACCACAGATAACACAGTGATAACTCTCTGAGTACAGGTAATGTAGTAGATGTCACCGGCAGTCCTATGTAACACCACAGATAACACAGTGATAACTCTCTATATACAGGTAATGTAGTAGATGTCACCGGCAGTCCTATGTAACACCACAGATAACACAGAGATAACTCTCTGAGTACAGGTAATGTAGTAGATGTCACCGGCAGTCCTATGTAACACCACAGATAACACAGTGATAACTCTCTGAGTACAGGTAATGTAGTAGATGTCACCGGCAGTCCTATGTAACACCACAGATAACACAGTGATAACTCTCTATATACAGGTAATGTAGTAGATGTCACCGGCAGTCCTATGTAACACCACAGATAACACAGTGATAACTCTATATACAGGTAATGTAGTAGATGTCACCGGCAGTCCTATGTAACACCACAGATAACACAGTGATAACTCTCTATATACAGGTAATGTAGTAGATGTCACCGGCAGTCCTATGTAACACCACAGATAACACAGTGATAACTCTCTATATACAGGTAATGTAGTAGATGTCACCGGCAGTCCTATGTAACACCACAGATAACACAGTGATAACTCTCTATATACAGGTAATGTAGTAGATGTCACCGGCAGTCCTATGTAACACCACAGATAACACAGTGATAACTCTCTATATACAGGTAATGTAGTAGATGTCACCGGCAGTCCTATGTAACACCACAGATAACACAGTGATAACTCTCTGAGTACAGGTAATGTAGTAGATGTCACCGGCAGTCCTATGTAACACCACAGATAACACAGAGATAACTCTCTGAGTACAGGTAATGTAGTAGATGTCACCGGCAGTCCTATGTAACACCACAGATAACACAGTGATAACTCTCTATATACAGGTAATGTAGTAGATGTCACCGGCAGTCCTATGTAACACCACAGATAATACAGAGATAACTCTCTATATACAGGTAATGTAGTAGATGTCACCGGCAGTCCTATGTAACACCACAGATAACACAGTGATAACTCTCTGAGTACAGGTAATATAGTAGATGTCACCGGCAGTCCTATGTAACACCACAGATAACACAGTGATAACTCTCTGAGTACAGGTAATGTAGTAGATGTCACCGGCAGTCCTATGTAACACCACAGATAACACAGTGATATCTCTCTATATACAGGTAATGTAGTAGATGTCACCGGCAGTCCTATGTAACACCACAGATAACACAGTGATAACTCTCTATATACAGGTAATGTAGTAGATGTCACCGGCAGTCCTATGTAACACCGCAGATAACACAGTGATAACTCTCTATATACAGGTAATGTAGTAGATGTCACCGGCAGTCCTATGTAACACCACAGATAACACAGTGATAACTCTCTATATACAGGTAATGTAGTAGATGTCACCGGCAGTCCTATGTAACACCACAGATAACACAGTGATAACTCTCTATATACAGGTAATGTAGTAGATGTCACCGGCAGTCCTATGTAACACCACAGATAACACAGTGATAACTCTCTATATACAGGTAATGTAGTAGATGTCACCGGCAGTCCTATGTAACACCACAGATAACACAGTGATAACTCTCTATATACAGGTAATGTAGTAGATGTCACCGGCAGTCCTATGTAACACCACAGATAACACAGTGATAACTCTCTGAGTACAGGTAATGTAGTAGATGTCACCGGCAGTCCTATGTAACACCACAGATAACACAGAGATAACTCTCTGAGTACAGGTAATGTAGTAGATGTCACCGGCAGTCCTATGTAACACCACAGATAACACAGTGATAACTCTCTATATACAGGTAATGTAGTAGATGTCACCGGCAGTCCTATGTAACACCACAGATAATACAGAGATAACTCTCTATATACAGGTAATGTAGTAGATGTCACCGGCAGTCCTATGTAACACCACAGATAACACAGTGATAACTCTCTGAGTACAGGTAATATAGTAGATGTCACCGGCAGTCCTATGTAACACCACAGATAACACAGTGATATCTCTCTATATACAGGTAATGTAGTAGATGTCACCGGCAGTCCTATGTAACACCACAGATAACACAGTGATAACTCTCTATATACAGGTAATGTAGTAGATGTCACCGGCAGTCCTATGTAACACCGCAGATAACACAGTGATAACTCTCTATATACAGGTAATGTAGTAGATGTCACCGGCAGTCCTATGTAACACCACAGATAACACAGTGATAACTCTCTATATACAGGTAATGTAGTAGATGTCACCGGCAGTCCTATGTAACACCACAGATAACACAGTGATAACTCTCTATATACAGGTAATGTAGTAGATGTCACCGGCAGTCCTATGTAACACCACAGATAACACAGTGATAACTCTCTGAGTACAGGTAATGTAGTAGATGTCACCGGCAGTCCTATGTAACACCACAGATAACACAGTGATAACTCTCTATATACAGGTAATGTAGTAGATGTCACCGGCAGTCCTATGTAACACCACAGATAACACAGAGATAACTCTCTGAGTACAGGTAATGTAGTAGATGTCACCGGCAGTCCTATGTAACACCACAGATAACACAGTGATAACTCTCTGAGTACAGGTAATGTAGTAGATGTCACCGGCAGTCCTATGTAACACCACAGATAACACAGTGATATCTCTCTATATACAGGTAATGTAGTAGATGTCACCGGCAGTCCTATGTAACACCACAGATAACACAGTGATAACTCTCTATATACAGGTAATGTAGTAGATGTCACCTGCAGTCCTATGTAACACCACAGATAACACAGTGATAACTCACTATATACAGGTAATGTAGTAGATGTCACCGGCAGTCCTATGTAACACACAGATAACACAGTGATAACTCTCTATATACAGGTAATGTAGTAGATGTCACCGGCAGTCCTATGTAACACCACAGATAACACAGTGATAACTCTCTGAGTACAGGGAATGTAGTAGATGTCACCGGCAGTCCTATGTAACACCACAGATAATACAGTGATAACTCTCTATATACAGGTAATGTAGTAGATGTCACCGGCAGTCCTATGTAACACCACAGATAACACAGTGATAACTCTCTATATACAGGTAATGTAATAGATGTCACCGGCAGTCCTATGTAACACCACAGATAACACAGTGATAACTCTCTATATACAGGTAATGTAGTAGATGTCACCGGCAGTCCTATGTAACACCACAGATAACACAGTGATAACTCTCTATATACAGGTAATGTAGTAGATGTCACCGGCAGTCCTATGTAACACCACAGATAACACAGTGATAACTCTCTATATACAGGTAATGTAGTAGATGTCACCGGCAGTCCTATGTAACACACAGATAACACAGTGATAACTCTCTATATACTGGTAATGTAGTAGATGTCACTGGCAGTCCTATGTAACACCACAGATAACACAGTGATAACTCTCTATATACAGGTAATGTAGTAGATGTCACCGGCAGTCCTATGTAACACCACAGATAACACAGTGATAACTCTATATACAGATAATGTAGTAGATGTCACCGGCAGTCCTATGTAACACCACAGATAACACAGTGATAACTCTCTATATACAGGTAATGTAGTAGATGTCACCGGCAGTCCTATGTAACACCACAGATAACACAGTGATAACTCTCTGAGTACAGGTAATGTAGTAGATGTCACCGGCAGTCCTATGTAACACCACAGATAACACAGTGATAACTCTCTGAGTACAGGTAATGTAGTAGATGTCACTGGCAGTCCTATGTAACACCACAGATAACACAGTGATAACTCTCTATATACAGGTAATGTAGTAGATGTCACCGGCAGTCCTATGTAACACCACAGATAACACAGTGATAACTCTCTATATACAGGTAATGTAGTAGATGTCACCGGCAGTCCTATGTAACACCACAGATAACACAGTGATAACTCTCTGAGTACAGGTAATGTAGTAGATGTCACCGGCAGTCCTATGTAACACCACAGATAACACAGTGATAACTCTCTATATACAGGTAATGTAGTAGATGTCACCGGCAGTCCTATGTAACACCACAGATAACACAGTGATAACTCTCTATATACAGGTAATGTAGTAGATGTCACCGGCAGTCCTATGTAACACCACAGATAACACAGTGATAACTCTCTATATACAGGTAATGTAGTAGATGTCACCGGCAGTCCTATGTAACACCACAGATAACACAGTGATAACTCTCTATATACAGGTAATGTAGTAGATGTCACCGGCAGTCCTATGTAACACCACAGATAACACAGTGATAACTCTCTGAGTACAGGGAATGTAGTAGATGTCACCGGCAGTCCTATGTAACACCACAGATAACACAGTGATATCTCTCTATATACAGGTAATGTAGTAGATGTCACCGGCAGTCCTATGTAACACCACAGATAACACAGCGATAACTCTCTATATACAGGTAATGTAGTAGATGTCACTGGCAGTCCTATGTAACACCACAGATAATACAGTGATAACTCTCTGAGTACAGGTAATGTAGTAGATGTCACCGGAAGTCCTATGTAACACCACAGATAACACAGTGATAACTCTCTGAGTACAGGTAATGTAGTAGATGTCACCGGCAGTCCTATGTAACACCACAGATAACACAGTAATAACTCTCTATATACAGGTAATGTAGTAGATGTCACCGGCAGTCCTATGTAACACCACAGATAACACAGTGATATCTCTCTATATACAGGTAATGTAATAGATGTCACCGGCAGTCCTATGTAACACCACAGATAACACAGTGATAACTCTCTGAGTACAGGTAATGTAGTAGATGTCACTGGCAGTCCTATGTAACACCACAGATAACACAGTGATAACTCTCTGAGTACAGGTAATGTAGTAGATGTCACCGGCAGTCCTATGTAACACCACAGATAACACAGTGATAACTCTCTGAGTACAGGTAATGTAGTAGATGTCACCGGCAGTCCTATGTAACACCACAGATAACACAGTGATAACTCTCTATATACAGGTAATGTAGTAGATGTCACCGGCAGTCCTATGTAACACCACAGATAACACAGTGATAACTCTCTGAGTACAGGTAATGTAGTAGATGTCACCGGCAGTCCTATGTAACACCACAGATAACACAGTGATATCTCTCTATATACAGGTAATGTAATAGATGTCACCGGCAGTCCTATGTAACACCACAGATAACACAGTGATAACTCTCTGAGTACAGGTAATGTAGTAGATGTCACCTGCAGTCCTATGTAACACCACAGATAACACAGTGATAACTCTCTATATACAGGTAATGTAGTAGATGTCACCGGCAGTCCTATGTAACACCACAGATAACACAGTGATAACTCTCTGAGTACAGGTAATGTAGTAGATGTCACCGGCAGTCCTATGTAACACCACAGATAACACAGTGATAACTCTCTATATACAGGTAATGTAGTAGATGTCACCGGCAGTCCTATGTAACACCACAGATAACACAGTGATAACTCTCTATATACAGGTAATGTAGTAGATGTCACCGGCAGTCCTATGTAACACCACAGATAACACAGTGATAACTCTCTGAGTACAGGTAATGTAGTAGATGTCACCGGCAGTCCTATGTAACACCACAGATAACACAGTGATAACTCTCTATATACAGGTAATGTAGTAGATGTCACCGGCAGTCCTATGTAACACCACAGATAACACAGAGATAACTCTCTGAGTACAGGTAATGTAGTAGATGTCACCGGCAGTCCTATGTAACACCACAGATAATACAGAGATAACTCTCTATATACAGGTAATGTAGTAGATGTCACCGGCAGTCCTATGTAACACCACAGATAACACAGTGATAACTCTCTGAGTACAGGTAATATAGTAGATGTCACCGGCAGTCCTATGTAACACCACAGATAACACAGTGATAACTCTCTGAGTACAGGTAATGTAGTAGATGTCACCGGCAGTCCTATGTAACACCACAGATAACACAGTGATAACTCTATATATACAGGTAATGTAGTAGATGTCACCGGCAGTCCTATGTAACACCACAGATAACACAGTGATAACTCTCTATATACAGGTAATGTAGTAGATGTCACCGGCAGTCCTATGTAACACCACAGATAACACAGTGATAACTCTCTATATACAGGTAATGTAGTAGATGTCACCGGCAGTCCTATGTAACACCACAGATAACACAGTGATAACTCTCTATATACAGGTAATGTAGTAGATGTCACCGGCAGTCCTATGTAACACCACAGATAACACAGTGATAACTCTCTATATACAGGTAATGTAGTAGATGTCACCGGCAGTCCTATGTAACACCACAGATAACACAGTGATAACTCTCTATATACAGGTAATGTAGTAGATGTCACCGGCAGTCCTATGTAACACCACAGATAACACAGTGATAACTCTCTGAGTACAGGTAATGTAGTAGATGTCACCGGCAGTCCTATGTAACACCACAGATAACACAGAGATAACTCTCTATATACAGGTAATGTAGTAGATGTCACCGGCAGTCCTATGTAACACCACAGATAATACAGAGATAACTCTCTATATACAGGTAATGTAGTAGATGTCACCGGCAGTCCTATGTAACACCACAGATAACACAGAGATAACTCTCTGAGTACAGGTAATGTAGTAGATGTCACCGGCAGTCCTATGTAACACCACAGATAACACAGTGATAACTCTCTATATACAGGTAATGTAGTAGATGTCGCCGGCAGTCCTATGTAACACCACAGATAACACAGTGATAACTCTCTGAGTACAGGTAATGTAGTAGATGTCACCGGCAGTCCTATGTAACACCACAGATAACACAGTGATAACTCTCTATATACAGGTAATGTAGTAGATGTCACCGGCAGTCCTATGTAACACCACAGATAACACAGAGATAACTCTCTGAGTACAGGTAATGTAGTAGATGTCACCGGCAGTCCTATGTAACACCACAGATAACACAGTGGTAACTCTCTGAGTACAGGTAATGTAGTAGATGTCACCGGCAGTCCTATGTAACACCACAGATAACACAGAGATAACTCTCTATATACAGGTAATGTAGTAGATGTCACCGGCAGTCCTATGTAACACCACAGATAATACAGAGATAACTCTCTATATACAGGTAATGTAGTAGATGTCACCGGCAGTCCTATGTAACACCACAGATAATACAGAGATAACTCTCTATATACAGGTAATGTAGTAGATGTCACCGGCAGTCCTATGTAACACCACAGATAACACAGTGATAACTCTCTATATACAGGTAATGTAGTAGATGTCACCGGCAGTCCTATGTAACACCACAGATAACACAGTGATAACTCTCTATATACAGGTAATGTAGTAGATGTCACCGGCAGTCCTATGTAACACCGCAGATAACACAGTGATAACTCTCTGAGTACAGGTAATGTAGTAGATGTCACCGGCAGTCCTATGTAACACCACAGATAACACAGTGACAACTCTCTATATACAGGTAATGTAGTAGATGTCACCGGCAGTCCTATGTAACACCACAGATAACACAGTGATAACTCTCTGAGTACAGGTAATGTAGTAGATGTCACCGGCAGTCCTATGTAACACCACAGATAACACAGTGACAACTCTCTATATACAGGTAATGTAGTAGATGTCACCGGCAGTCCTATGTAACACCACAGATAACACAGTGATAACTCTCTATATACAGGTAATGTAGTAGATGTCACCGGCAGTCCTATGTAACACCACAGATAACACAGTGATAACTCTCTGAGTACAGGTAATGTAGTAGATGTCACCGGCAGTCCTATGTAACACCACAGATAACACAGTGATAACTCTCTATATACAGGTAATGTAGTAGATGTCACCGGCAGTCCTATGTAACACCACAGATAACACAGTGATAACTCTCTATATACAGGTAATGTAGTAGATGTCACCGGCAGTCCTATGTAACACCACAGATAACACAGTGATAACTCTCTATATACAGGTAATGTAGTAGATGTCACCGGCAGTCCTATGTAACACCACAGATAACACAGTGATAACTCTCTGAGTACAGGTAATGTAGTAGATGTCACCGGCAGTCCTATGTAACACCACAGATAACACAGTGATATCTCTCTATATACAGGTAATGTAGTAGATGTCACCGGCAGTCCTATGTAACACCACAGATAACACAGTGATAACTCTCTATATACAGGTAATGTAGTAGATGTCACCTGCAGTCCTATGTAACACCACAGATAACACAGTGATAACTCTCTATATACAGGTAATGTAGTAGATGTCACCTGCAGTCCTATGTAACACCACAGATAACACAGTGATAACTCTCTATATACAGGTAATGTAGTAGATGTCACCGGCAGTCCTATGTAACACACAGATAACACAGTGATAACTCTCTATATACAGGTAATGTAGTAGATGTCACCGGCAGTCCTATGTAACACCACAGATAACACAGTGATAACTCTCTATATATACAGGTAATGTAGTAGATGTCACCGGCAGTCCTATGTAACACCACAGATAACACAGTGATAACTCTCTGAGTACAGGTAATGTAGTAGATGTCACCGGCAGTCCTATGTAACACCACAGATAACACAGTGATAACTCTCTATATACAGGTAATGTAATAGATGTCACCGGCAGTCCTATGTAACACCACAGATAACACAGTAATAACTCTCTATATACAGGTAATGTAGTAGATGTCACCGGCAGTCCTATGTAACACCACAGATAACACAGTGATATCTCTCTATATACAGGTAATGTAATAGATGTCACCGGCAGTCCTATGTAACACCACAGATAACACAGTGATAACTCTCTGAGTACAGGTAATGTAGTAGATGTCACCTGCAGTCCTATGTAACACCACAGATAACACAGTGATAACTCTCTATATACAGGTAATGTAATAGATGTCACCGGCAGTCCTATGTAACACCACAGATAACACAGTGATAACTCTCTGAGTACAGGTAATGTAGTAGATGTCACTGGCAGTCCTATGTAACACCACAGATAACACAGTGATAACTCTCTGAGTACAGGTAATGTAGTAGATGTCACCGGCAGTCCTATGTAACACCACAGATAACACAGTGATAACTCTCTATATACAGGTAATGTAGTAGATGTCACCGGCAGTCCTATGTAACACCACAGATAACACAGTGATAACGCTCTATATACAGGTAATGTAGTAGATGTCACCGGCAGTCCTATGTAACACCACAGATAACACAGTGATAACTCTCTATATACAGGTAATGTAGTAGATGTCACCGGCAGTCCTATGTAACACCACAGATAACACAGTGATAACTTTCTGAGTACAGGTAATGTAGTAGATGTCACCGGCAGTCCTATGTAACACCACAGATAACACAGTGATAACTCTCTATATACAGGTAATGTAGTAGATGTCACCGGCAGTCCTATGTAACACCACAGATAACACAGAGATAACTCTCTATATACAGGTAATGTAGTAGATGTCACCGGCAGTCCTATGTAACACCACAGATAATACAGAGATAACTCTCTATATACAGGTAATGTAGTAGATGTCACCGGCAGTCCTATGTAACACCACAGATAACACAGTGATAACTCTCTATATACAGGTAATGTAGTAGATGTCACCGGCAGTCCTATGTAACACCACAGATAATACAGAGATAACTCTCTATATACAGGTAATGTAGTAGATGTCACCGGCAGTCCTATGTAACACCACAGATAACACAGTGACAACTCTCTATATACAGGTAATGTAGTAGATGTCACCGGCAGTCCTATGTAACACCACAGATAACACAGTGATAACTCTCTGAGTACAGGTAATGTAGTAGATGTCACCGGCAGTCCTATGTAACACCACAGATAACACAGTGACAACTCTCTATATACAGGTAATGTAGTAGATGTCACCGGCAGTCCTATGTAACACCACAGATAACACAGTGATAACTCTCTATATACAGGTAATGTAGTAGATGTCACCGGCAGTCCTATGTAACACCACAGATAACACAGTGATAACTCTCTGAGTACAGGTAATGTAGTAGATGTCACCGGCAGTCCTATGTAACACCACAGATAACACAGTGATAACTCTCTATATACAGGTAATGTAGTAGATGTCACCGGCAGTCCTATGTAACACCACAGATAACACAGTGATAACTCTCTATATACAGGTAATGTAGTAGATGTCACCGGCAGTCCTATGTAACACCACAGATAACACAGTGATAACTCTCTATATACAGGTAATGTAGTAGATGTCACCGGCAGTCCTATGTAACACCACAGATAACACAGTGATAACTCTCTGAGTACAGGTAATGTAGTAGATGTCACCGGCAGTCCTATGTAACACCACAGATAACACAGTGATATCTCTCTATATACAGGTAATGTAGTAGATGTCACCGGCAGTCCTATGTAACACCACAGATAACACAGAGATAACTCTCTGAGTACAGGTAATGTAGTAGATGTCACCGGCAGTCCTATGTAACACCACAGATAACACAGTGATATCTCTCTATATACAGGTAATGTAGTAGATGTCACCAGCAGTCCTATGTAACACCACAGATAACACAGTGATAACTCTCTATATACAGGTAATGTAGTAGATGTCACCGGCAGTCCTATGTAACACCACAGATAACACAGTGATAACTCTCTATATACAGGTAACGTAGTAGATGTCACCGGCAGTCCTATGTAACACCACAGATAACACAGTGATATCTCTCTATATACAGGTAATGTAATAGATGTCACCGGCAGTCCTATGTAACACCACAGATAACACAGTGATAACTCTCTGAGTACAGGTAATGTAGTAGATGTCACCGGCAGTCCTATGTAACACCACAGATAACACAGTGATAACTCTCTGAGTACAGGTAATGTAGTAGATGTCACCGGCAGTCCTATGTAACACACAGATAACACAGTAATAACTCTCTATATACAGGTAATGTAGTAGATGTCACCGGCAGTCCTATGTAACACCACAGATAACACAGTGATATCTCTCTATATACAGGTAATGTAATAGATGTCACCGGCAGTCCTATGTAACACCACAGATAACACAGTGATAACTCTCTGAGTACAGGTAATGTAGTAGATGTCACCTGCAGTCCTATGTAACACCACAGATAACACAGTGATAACTCTCTATATACAGGTAATGTAATAGATGTCACCGGCAGTCCTATGTAACACCACAGATAACACAGTGATAACTCTCTGAGTACAGGTAATGTAGTAGATGTCACTGGCAGTCCTATGTAACACCACAGATAACACAGTGATAACTCTCTGAGTACAGGTAATGTAGTAGATGTCACCGGCAGTCCTATGTAACACCACAGATAACACAGTGATAACGCTCTATATACAGGTAATGTAGTAGATGTCACCGGCAGTCCTATGTAACACCACAGATAACACAGTGATAACTCTCTATATACAGGTAATGTAGTAGATGTCACCGGCAGTCCTATGTAACACCACAGATAACACAGTGATAACTCTCTGAGTACAGGTAATGTAGTAGATGTCACCGGCAGTCCTATGTAACACCACAGATAACACAGTGATAACTCTCTATATACAGGTAATGTAGTAGATGTCACCGGCAGTCCTATGTAACACCACAGATAACACAGAGATAACTCTCTATATACAGGTAATGTAGTAGATGTCACCGGCAGTCCTATGTAACACCACAGATAATACAGAGATAACTCTCTATATACAGGTAATGTAGTAGATGTCACCGGCAGTCCTATGTAACACCACAGATAATACAGAGATAACTCTCTATATACAGGTAATGTAGTAGATGTCACCGGCAGTCCTATGTAACACCACAGATAACACAGTGATAACTCTCTATATACAGGTAATGTAGTAGATGTCACCGGCAGTCCTATGTAACACCGCAGATAACACAGTGATAACTCTCTGAGTACAGGTAATGTAGTAGATGTCACCGGCAGTCCTATGTAACACCACAGATAACACAGTGACAACTCTCTATATACAGGTAATGTAGTAGATGTCACCGGCAGTCCTATGTAACACCACAGATAACACAGTGATAACTCTCTGAGTACAGGTAATGTAGTAGATGTCACCGGCAGTCCTATGTAACACCACAGATAACACAGTGACAACTCTCTATATACAGGTAATGTAGTAGATGTCACCGGCAGTCCTATGTAACACCACAGATAACACAGTGATAACTCTCTATATACAGGTAATGTAGTAGATGTCACCGGCAGTCCTATGTAACACCACAGATAACACAGTGATAACTCTCTGAGTACAGGTAATGTAGTAGATGTCACCGGCAGTCCTATGTAACACCACAGATAACACAGTGATAACTCTCTATATACAGGTAATGTAGTAGATGTCACCGGCAGTCCTATGTAACACCACAGATAACACAGTGATAACTCTCTATATACAGGTAATGTAGTAGATGTCACCGGCAGTCCTATGTAACACCACAGATAACACAGTGATAACTCTCTATATACAGGTAATGTAGTAGATGTCACCGGCAGTCCTATGTAACACCACAGATAACACAGTGATAACTCTCTATATACAGGTAATGTAGTAGATGTCACCGGCAGTCCTATGTAACACCACAGATAACACAGTGATAACTCTCTGAGTACAGGTAATGTAGTAGATGTCACCGGCAGTCCTATGTAACACCACAGATAACACAGTGATATCTCTCTATATACAGGTAATGTAGTAGATGTCACCGGCAGTCCTATGTAACACCACAGATAACACAGAGATAACTCTCTGAGTACAGGTAATGTAGTAGATGTCACCGGCAGTCCTATGTAACACCATAGATAACACAGTGATATCTCTCTATATACAGGTAATGTAGTAAATGTCACCGGCAGTCCTATGTAACACCACAGATAACACAGTGATAACTCTCTATATACAGGTAATGTAGTAGATGTCACCTGCAGTCCTATGTAACACCACAGATAACACAGTGATAACTCTCTATATACAGGTAATGTAGTAGATGTCACCTGCAGTCCTATGTAACACCACAGATAACACAGTGATAACTCTCTATATACAGGTAATGTAGTAGATGTCACCGGCAGTCCTATGTAACACACAGATAACACAGTGATAACTCTCTATATATACAGGTAATGTAGTAGATGTCACCGGCAGTCCTATGTAACACCACAGATAACACAGTGATAACTCTCTATATACAGGTAATGTAGTAGATGTCACCGGCAGTCCTATGTAACACCACAGATAACACAGTGATATCTCTCTATATACAGGTAATGTAATAGATGTCACCGGCAGTCCTATGTAACACCACAGATAACACAGTGATAACTCTCTGAGTACAGGTAATGTAGTAGATGTCACCTGCAGTCCTATGTAACACCACAGATAACACAGTGATAACTCTCTATATACAGGTAATGTAATAGATGTCACCGGCAGTCCTATGTAACACCACAGATAACACAGTGATAACTCTCTGAGTACAGGTAATGTAGTAGATGTCACTGGCAGTCCTATGTAACACCACAGATAACACAGTGATAACTCTCTGAGTACAGGTAATGTAGTAGATGTCACCGGCAGTCCTATGTAACACCACAGATAACACAGTGATAACGCTCTATATACAGGTAATGTAGTAGATGTCACTGGCAGTCCTATGTAACACCACAGATAACACAGTGATAACTCTCTATATACAGGTAATGTAGTAGATGTCACCGGCAGTCCTATGTAACACCACAGATAACACAGTGATAACTCTCTGAGTACAGGTAATGTAGTAGATGTCACCGGCAGTCCTATGTAACACCACAGATAACACAGTGATAACTCTCTATATACAGGTAATGTAGTAGATGTCACCGGCAGTCCTATGTAACACCACAGATAACACAGTGATAACTCTCTATATACAGGTAATGTAGTAGATGTCACCGGCAGTCCTATGTAACACCACAGATAACACAGTGATAACTCTCTGAGTACAGGTAATGTAGTAGATGTCACCTGCAGTCCTATGTAACACCACAGATAACACAGTGATAACTCTCTATATACAGGTAATGTAATAGATGTCACCGGCAGTCCTATGTAACACCACAGATAACACAGTGATAACTCTCTGAGTACAGGTAATGTAGTAGATGTCACTGGCAGTCCTATGTAACACCACAGATAACACAGTGATAACTCTCTGAGTACAGGTAATGTAGTAGATGTCACCGGCAGTCCTATGTAACACCACAGATAACACAGTGATAACGCTCTATATACAGGTAATGTAGTAGATGTCACCGGCAGTCCTATGTAACACCACAGATAACACAGTGATAACTCTCTATATACAGGTAATGTAGTAGATGTCACCGGCAGTCCTATGTAACACCACAGATAACACAGTGATAACTCTCTGAGTACAGGTAATGTAGTAGATGTCACCGGCAGTCCTATGTAACACCACAGATAACACAGTGATAACTCTCTATATACAGGTAATGTAGTAGATGTCACCGGCAGTCCTATGTAACACCACAGATAACACAGAGATAACTCTCTATATACAGGTAATGTAGTAGATGTCACCGGCAGTCCTATGTAACACCACAGATAATACAGAGATAACTCTCTATATACAGGTAATGTAGTAGATGTCACCGGCAGTCCTATGTAACACCACAGATAATACAGAGATAACTCTCTATATACAGGTAATGTAGTAGATGTCACCGGCAGTCCTATGTAACACCACAGATAACACAGTGATAACTCTCTATATACAGGTAATGTAGTAGATGTCACCGGCAGTCCTATGTAACACCGCAGATAACACAGTGATAACTCTCTGAGTACAGGTAATGTAGTAGATGTCACCGGCAGTCCTATGTAACACCACAGATAACACAGTGACAACTCTCTATATACAGGTAATGTAGTAGATGTCACCGGCAGTCCTATGTAACACCACAGATAACACAGTGATAACTCTCTGAGTACAGGTAATGTAGTAGATGTCACCGGCAGTCCTATGTAACACCACAGATAACACAGTGACAACTCTCTATATACAGGTAATGTAGTAGATGTCACCGGCAGTCCTATGTAACACCACAGATAACACAGTGATAACTCTCTATATACAGGTAATGTAGTAGATGTCACCGGCAGTCCTATGTAACACCACAGATAACACAGTGATAACTCTCTGAGTACAGGTAATGTAGTAGATGTCACCGGCAGTCCTATGTAACACCACAGATAACACAGTGATAACTCTCTATATACAGGTAATGTAGTAGATGTCACCGGCAGTCCTATGTAACACCACAGATAACACAGTGATAACTCTCTATATACAGGTAATGTAGTAGATGTCACCGGCAGTCCTATGTAACACCACAGATAACACAGTGATAACTCTCTATATACAGGTAATGTAGTAGATGTCACCGGCAGTCCTATGTAACACCACAGATAACACAGTGATAACTCTCTATATACAGGTAATGTAGTAGATGTCACCGGCAGTCCTATGTAACACCACAGATAACACAGTGATAACTCTCTGAGTACAGGTAATGTAGTAGATGTCACCGGCAGTCCTATGTAACACCACAGATAACACAGAGATAACTCTCTGAGTACAGGTAATGTAGTAGATGTCACCGGCAGTCCTATGTAACACCACAGATAACACAGTGATATCTCTCTATATACAGGTAATGTAGTAGATGTCACCGGCAGTCCTATGTAACACCACAGATAACACAGTGATAACTCTCTATATACAGGTAATGTAGTAGATGTCACCTGCAGTCCTATGTAACACCACAGATAACACAGTGATAACTCTCTATATACAGGTAATGTAGTAGATGTCACCTGCAGTCCTATGTAACACCACAGATAACACAGTGATAACTCTCTATATACAGGTAATGTAGTAGATGTCACCGGCAGTCCTATGTAACACACAGATAACACAGTGATAACTCTCTATATATACAGGTAATGTAGTAGATGTCACCGGCAGTCCTATGTAACACCACAGATAACACAGTGATAACTCTCTATATACAGGTAATGTAGTAGATGTCACCGGCAGTCCTATGTAACACCACAGATAACACAGTGATATCTCTCTATATACAGGTAATGTAATAGATGTCACCGGCAGTCCTATGTAACACCACAGATAACACAGTGATAACTCTCTGAGTACAGGTAATGTAGTAGATGTCACCTGCAGTCCTATGTAACACCACAGATAACACAGTGATAACTCTCTATATACAGGTAATGTAATAGATGTCACCGGCAGTCCTATGTAACACCACAGATAACACAGCGATAACTCTCTATATACAGGTAATGTAGTAGATGTCACCGGCAGTCCTATGTAACACCACAGATAACACAGTGATAACTCTCTGAGTACAGGTAATGTAGTAGATGTCACTGGCAGTCCTATGTAACACCACAGATAACACAGTGATAACTCTCTGAGTACAGGTAATGTAGTAGATGTCACCGGCAGTCCTATGTAACACCACAGATAACACAGTGATAACGCTCTATATACAGGTAATGTAGTAGATGTCACTGGCAGTCCTATGTAACACCACAGATAACACAGTGATAACTCTCTATATACAGGTAATGTAGTAGATGTCACCGGCAGTCCTATGTAACACCACAGATAACACAGTGATAACTCTCTGAGTACAGGTAATGTAGTAGATGTCACCGGCAGTCCTATGTAACACCACAGATAACACAGTGATAACTCTCTATATACAGGTAATGTAGTAGATGTCACCGGCAGTCCTATGTAACACCACAGATAATACAGAGATAACTCTCTATATACAGGTAATGTAGTAGATGTCACCGGCAGTCCTATGTAACACCACAGATAACACAGTGATAACTCTCTGAGTACAGGTAATGTAGTAGATGTCACCGGCAGTCCTATGTAACACCACAGATAACACAGTGATAACTCTCTGAGTACAGGTAATGTAGTAGATGTCACCGGCAGTCCTATGTAACACCACAGATAACACAGTGATAACTCTCTATATACAGGTAATGTAGTAGATGTCACCGGCAGTCCTATGTAACACCACAGATAACACAGTGATAACTCTCTATATACAGGTAATGTAGTAGATGTCACCGGCAGTCCTATGTAACACCACAGATAACACAGTGATAACTCTCTATATACAGGTAATGTAGTAGATGTCACCGGCAGTCCTATGTAACACCACAGATATCACAGTGATAACTCTCTATATACAGGTAATGTAGTAGATGTCACCGGCAGTCCTATGTAACACCACAGATAACACAGTGATAACTCTCTATATACAGGTAATGTAGTAGATGTCACCGGCAGTCCTATGTAACACCACAGATAACACAGTGATAACTCTCTATATACAGGTAATGTAGTAGATGTCACCGGCAGTCCTATGTAACACCACAGATAACACAGTGATAACTCTCTGAGTACAGGTAATGTAGTAGATGTCACCGGCAGTCCTATGTAACACCACAGATAACACAGAGATAACTCTCTGAGTACAGGTAATGTAGTAGATGTCACCGGCAGTCCTATGTAACACCACAGATAACACAGTGATAACTCTCTATATACAGGTAATGTAGTAGATGTCGCCGGCAGTCCTATGTAACACCACAGATAACACAGTGATAACTCTCTGAGTACAGGTAATGTAGTAGATGTCACCGGCAGTCCTATGTAACACCACAGATAACACAGTGATAACTCTCTATATACAGGTAATGTAGTAGATGTCACCGGCAGTCCTATGTAACACCACAGATAACACAGAGATAACTCTCTGAGTACAGGTAATGTAGTAGATGTCACCGGCAGTCCTATGTAACACCACAGATAACACAGTGGTAACTCTCTGAGTACAGGTAATGTAGTAGATGTCACCGGCAGTCCTATGTAACACCACAGATAACACAGAGATAACTCTCTATATACAGGTAATGTAGTAGATGTCACCGGCAGTCCTATGTAACACCACAGATAATACAGAGATAACTCTCTATATACAGGTAATGTAGTAGATGTCACCGGCAGTCCTATGTAACACCACAGATAATACAGAGATAACTCTCTGAGTACAGGTAATGTAGTAGATGTCACCGGCAGTCCTATGTAACACCACAGATAACACAGTGGTAACTCTCTGAGTACAGGTAATGTAGTAGATGTCACCGGCAGTCCTATGTAACACCACAGATAACACAGAGATAACTCTCTATATACAGGTAATGTAGTAGATGTCACCGGCAGTCCTATGTAACACCACAGATAATACAGAGATAACTCTCTATATACAGGTAATGTAGTAGATGTCACCGGCAGTCCTATGTAACACCGCAGATAACACAGTGATAACTCTCTGAGTACAGGTAATGTAGTAGATGTCACCGGCAGTCCTATGTAACACCACAGATAACACAGTGACAACTCTCTATATACAGGTAATGTAGTAGATGTCACCGGCAGTCCTATGTAACACCACAGATAACACAGTGATAACTCTCTGAGTACAGGTAATGTAGTAGATGTCACCGGCAGTCCTATGTAACACCACAGATAACACAGTGACAACTCTCTATATACAGGTAATGTAGTAGATGTCACCGGCAGTCCTATGTAACACCACAGATAACACAGTGATAACTCTCTATATACAGGTAATGTAGTAGATGTCACCGGCAGTCCTATGTAACACCACAGATAACACAGTGATAACGCTCTATATACAGGTAATGTAGTAGATGTCACCGGCAGTCCTATGTAACACCACAGATAACACAGTGATAACTCTCTATATACAGGTAATGTAGTAGATGTCACCGGCAGTCCTATGTAACACCACAGATAACACAGTGATAACTCTCTATATACAGGTAATGTAGTAGATGTCACCGGCAGTCCTATGTAACACCACAGATAACACAGTGATAACTCTCTGAGTACAGGTAATGTAGTAGATGTCACCGGCAGTCCTATGTAACACCACAGATAACACAGTGATATCTCTCTATATACAGGTAATGTAGTAGATGTCACCGGCAGTCCTATGTAACACCACAGATAACACAGAGATAACTCTCTGAGTACAGGTAATGTAGTAGATGTCACCTGCAGTCCTATGTAACACCACAGATAACACAGTGATAACTCTCTATATACAGGTAATGTAGTAGATGTCACCGGCAGTCCTATGTAACACACAGATAACACAGTGATAACTCTCTATATACAGGTAATGTAGTAGATGTCACCGGCAGTCCTATGTAACACCACAGATAACACAGTGATAACTCTCTATATACAGGTAATGTAGTAGATGTCACCGGCAGTCCTATGTAACACCACAGATAACACAGTGATAACTCTCTATATACAGGTAATGTAGTAGATGTCACCGGCAGTCCTATGTAACACCACAGATAACACAGTGATAACTCTCTATATACAGGTAATGTAGTAGATGTCACCGGCAGTCCTATGTAACACCACAGATAACACAGTGATAACTCTCTGAGTACAGGTAATGTAGTAGATGTCACCGACAGTCCTATGTAACACCACAGATAACACAGTGATAACTCTCTATATACAGGTAATGTAGTAGATGTCACCGGCAGTCCTATGTAACACCGATCCCCACAGCTCCCCCTGCTGCACAGATGAAGGCTTGCAGGCACTTACTTGGACAAGGCCAGGCCGTTGCTGTCCAGCACTTCATTGACTTGGCACAGGAGGATCCCGCCCTCCACCGTCACTTGCTTCTTATCCTTATCAACCTGGAGAAGGAAACACAGGAGGAGTGAGAACAGGAGGGTGACCATCATCATCATCATCATTTGAGGTCATCACGAATATATCAGAACCTAGGATGACTATTCAACCTTAATAAGAGCTCGCACAAGATCAGTACACTCCTCTCCTCAAATCCTCTGTGCTGCTGAAGTAACCTTTCACTATGCAGTATTCATTCTTTCTCCCTCTGGGATCAGCACAATCAGTTCTCCTGAAATCCTCTGTGCTGATGATAACCCTACCCCTGGCACTGGTATCTTCTAATCATTTACCTCCCAGAAGATCAGCACACTCCTCCGCTGAAATCCTCTGTGCTGCTGGGGATCCTGCTCCTTGCACTATCTAACTCTCAGTGTTGCCTCTCACAGATCTGTGTGCTTCTGTGCTGAAATCCTCTGTGCTTCTGTGCACCCTGCTCCTGCCACTATGTAACTCTCATTCTGCAACCTCTTATAGATCAGCACACTCCCCTGCTAAAATCCTCTGTGCTGCTGGGGATCCTGCTCCTTGCACTGTGTCACAGTGTACTTCTGTGCTGAAATCCTTTGTGCTGCTGGGGACCCTGTTCTTCCCACTGCTTAATGCTCAGTCTGTAACCTTCCATAAGGCCAGCACAACCCCTTCCTGAAATCCTCTGTGCTGCAGGGAGCTGTGCGCTCTCCACTATGTAACCCCCTTATTGTCCTGACATCCCATACAGCCATGTCCTCCCTAACATCATGACATGAGAGGACATGTGCCCTCCTCTCCTGAAATCCTCTGTGCTGCTGGGCGTTCTCTCATCACACCGGATTGGATGACATTTCTGGATTCTCAGCGCCTTCCTCATAACGCGTCTTCGTTTCCGGCTCCGAAGCCATAAGTGAATCTTTTTAAAGGCGTCTGAAGCGGATTCACGTCAAGTGCGACATCTGCCCAATTACGAGCCCCTGATGTTCCGCTCGCTGCGGCCGCTGAGTTTTACAGCCTGCGTGGCGAGATAATAGCGAGAGCTTCCTGAGCGCGGTAATAATCTGCACCTGCACGAAGAGCGCGCCAAAGTGACGGAGAGAAAACGAATAAAACACAACGGCAGCGAAAAAATACAAAAAATACTGCACCCCTTCCCCCCACACAGCCAGGATAATAAGAGAGCCACTTCTACGGGTCCTCTGTAACATCTGACAACCATTACACTGCCCATAGGGGTTGTCACCCATTTAGGCCAGGTGTCATATTTATATCTCTTAATGGTTTCATTTCCTTCTCACTAGCCTGAATATGTGTCAGTCTTTACTGCAGTTCTGGCATTCTATTCCCGAGCCAAGACAATCACTAGCGATCACTGCAGCGATACAAAAGACGGAATGAAAATATACAATGTATACAGTATATTACGTCATACCCCATCTGTACCTTGGATAATCTTGTGTGGGGGCACTAAGGGGGCACTGGATGTCACCCCGACAGTGTCACTTACAGTCATGGCCTACCAAGAAGAACGGGTGCAGAATAATTCATTGGGGAGTCCACAGAGCTACTGAATAATTGTTGTCTAGTTCCCCTTTAAGACATCCAGATGTGTAATATTAGAGAGGTCCCTGGAGCAGATGATTTGTGTCCCAGCGTGTGGCATGTGAAGCCGCCAGGAACAAGGTCAGGTCCACCTGACGTCTGATATTGCCCATGGTGGGTGGAGGTCTTTTCTCAGCTGCTCAGACACAAGTCTAGGAAGAGAACTAGCTATGAAATCAGGAGAATGTAGCGGCGTAAGACAGAGGAAAAATTCTGAAAAAAACAGAAGCAGATCAAATAACAAAACCAGGGACACTGGGAGATGAAATCAGGGACACCGGGAGAAGAAACCAGGGACACGGGGAGAAGAAACCAGGGACACTGGGAGAAGAAACAAGGGACACTGGGAGAAGAAACCAGGGAGACCGGGAGAAGAAACCAGGGACACCGGGAGAAGAAACCAGGGAGACCGGGAGAAGAAACCAGGGACACCGGGAGAAGAAACCAGGGACACCGGGAGAAGAAACCAGGGACACCAGGAGAAGAAACCAGGGACACTGGGAGAAGAAACCAGGGACACGGGGAGAAGAAACCAGGGATATCGGGAGAAGAAACCAGGGACACTGGGAGAAGAAACCAGGGACATCTGGAGAAGAAACAAGGGAGACCGGGAGAAGAAACCAGGGACACGGGAAGAAGAAACCAGGGACACGGGAAGAAGAAACCAGGGACACGGGGAGAAGAAACCAGGGACACTGGGAAAAGAAACCAGGGACACGGGAAGAAGAAACCAGGGACACGGGGAGAAGAAACCAGGGACACTGGGAGAAGAAACCAGGGACACGGGAAGAAGAAACCAGGGACACGGGGAGAAGAAACCAGGGACACGGGGAGAAGAAACCAGGGATATCGGGAGAAGAAACCAGGGACACTGGGAGAAGAAACCAGGGACATCTGGAGAAGAAACCAGGAATACTGGGAGATGAAATCAGGGACACAGGAAGAAGAAACCAGGGATATGGGAAGAAGAAACCAGGGACACGGGGAGAAGAAACCAGGGACACGGGGAGAAGAAACCATGGACACCGGGAGAAGAAACCAGGGAAACCGGGAAAAGAAACCAGGGACACGGGGAGAAGAAAGCAGGGACACGGGGAGAAGAAACCAGGGACACGGGGAGAAGAAACATAGGATACTGGGAGAAAAAAACAGGGAGACCAGGAGAAGAAACCAGGGAGACCAGGAGAAGAAACCAGGGACACTGAGAGAAGAAACCAGGGAGACCGGGAGAAGAAACCAGGGACATCGGGAGAGGAAACTAGGGACATCGGGAGAGGAAACTAGGGACACCTGTCTCATCGGTTCCTGAAATAGTCATAAGGGGGGGGGTCACATACTTTAGGCCATGTACATAAGAGCTGCGGTTTCGGCAGACGAGAGCTGTACGCATTCCTATCAACACCGCACAGAGCATTAGAGCTTTGAGCAGGAGAAATGATATTTCTAAGAAGCCATTGAGATCTTTTGTGGCAGCGAGACTTTGTGCGAGCGGCTTTATTCCCTAAGACGGACTTATCCCCGAGAATGATTTATTTAAACAGAAGGATGTAATAGAATAAAAGGGCAAATTAAATGGAAATGTGTGTTTGAATAGAGTTTATGTAGAAGAAGGATCTGTACGGGCGCGGCATGAATCATATCAGGCACCGCGGCGGAGGGGGGGGGGGGGGCGTGCGGGGAGAGTTATTAATCCCTAGTGTGGTAGATAGGAGAGACGGGTGGTGGGGGGCGCTCTCCAAGTCTCTTGTAACAAGCGGCGCCTCCTCGCCCAGGATATATATTCATCAGATAGACACTAAGCTCTGTCACTGACAAGCACTCTGCACGGTCTCTGCGTACAATTTGTTATACGGAGACAGTCTTTTATCAGGCAAGTCGCTGTGAAGTACGGGCATCTTATAGATGTCCTCTATGGGCAGAAGCAGCGCACCGACTGTGCATCGGAGTGTATGTGCCAATGTGGGACTGCACTTCACTATGCCGCCATTAGGGGGCACAGTTGTGTTGTAAAATCAGCCTCACTTTTCAGCTTTTAAAGGTGTACTCTCAACATAGTCATGTAGGGGGTATCCAATATCCTACTAATCAGTTTGGATGTTTGTTCCACAATCACGCCGCAACGGGCGCACGGATTTCCCTGAAATTTTGCACATACCTACAGTGGCACCAGGAATAGTACATAGGCACCTCACCATCCACGTGAAGTCCCCGGTTGGGCCACTGCGAGCACCGAATTCCCAGTCGGTGTTGGCTGAAGGACCTGTGCTGACGTCACAACGTCAGGCGTGGTGCTCCTATTGGACCAGGCAACAGAGGGGGCAGAGCTACACAGCCACAAGTTGGCCGCACAGCCCCAGGGAAAAAATGGCGTCGTGCGTGCCGAGAGCCGCCGCGGAACACGAACCTCCGGAGCATCACGACGAAGTCACCGTGGTGTGGAGCCGCGAGGAGTTCATCGGCTGTCAGTGGTGTGTGCACGCTGGGACACTGAAAGCTGACACTCAACCATGTCCACAGGTTTGGTGAATATGCCGGCCGTGGGAGGGGGCGCAGGTTGCGGAAGCGAACGCAAAGGGACTTAGTGGAGGGGAGGTGGGAAGTGCCAGACAGGGTGGATGGGGCGAGGGGTCCCGGGGGGGGAGGGGGGCGGGAAGGGAGGGCCAGGGGCCCGTGGGTGGGGAGGAGGGGGCGGGGGACGTGAGAGGGGAATGGTTGGCGGTTGGCACACGGGCAGGGGGCCCGGGGAGGCGTGAGTTATGGTTGGGGGGCTGCTGAGGGAAATGGCACCTGTGAAGGGGGGGCCCGGGATGGGAGGTTGGGGGCCAAAGGCACACGACACAAAAGGGGAGCCGGGGGTGCCAACGGAAGCAGGGCCATAGGCGTGGGGACGGGAGGGGGCGGGTGACAGGGGGAAGGCAGGAGCAGGCGGTAGGTAGAAAGGTCGCGCGGCCCTGCGAGGGCCAAGGAAGGTGAGGGCGCACGGCAGATCGTAACCAACATGACTTGGCTAAATAGAAGCGGCTCAGCGCCAACGCCAACCCACAGACGAGGTCGCGGGCAGATGCTAGTGTACCATAAGGGGTATGTACCAATGTGGGACTGCACTTAGCTATACTGCCATTAGGTGGCGCATTTGGACTGCACTTCACTATACTGCCATTAGGGGGCACAGTTGTGCTGTAATATCAGTTAAAGGGATACTCCCATCAAAGTTATGTAGGGGTATCCATTGGATATGTCAGATTCTCCACACGCTCTGCCAACTCTCCTGGAACATCTGGAAGGTTCCCAAAAAGTTGACGACCTCTTGGATATTCCCAAGCCTGGTCGTTACTCCCATGGCTGCCCGGTTGGCATTTTACATATGACTATGCCCCAAATAAAGGGGCAGGGCCAAGACATAAAGTGCCAACATCACAAAAAGGAGAGCAACGAGGCCAAAAAAAGGGGGCAGGTGCAATAGAAAGGGGGCGTGGTCACATCCATAAGGGTTGTGGTCATATCCAAAAAATTCCTACAGCTCACTGAGTGTGCCATTCTCCTGGACCTTGAGCCTCATAGGTTTGTGATAGAGGCGAGCCCCATATCTGGGAACGGGATTCCCCGACCCCCGTTGAGCTTAGTGAAGATGCCTCCAACTGGGAGTGGGTCAAGGTCAAAAGAGGGCGTGGTGATGTCAGAGGGCGTGGCCTCACTTATAGGGAATGTAGGGAATGGGAGTTCCCCTGTTGTGCTTGGTAAAGGCTCCACCAGCTGGCCATGTATGTCCAAGGTGGGCCGAAGGTTTGGGGGAACCCTGTTTTGAACCCAAAAGTAGGAGGTTTATGGGCACCCTGTTGTTAAGACCTTCAACCATGGATGTAGCTATAGAGAATGCAGTGGTAGGAGTCGCTACTGGGCCCTGAACCATGAGGGGGCCCCAAAAGTCCACCTGCCCCATAACATACTTGTACTCTGAATGTCTCGGGGTAGATGGGGCCACATTATAGATTTTGCATCACAGCTACAGCCTTTGTCCTGAACAAAGTGTCTGCAAGTGTTCAATTTCCCGACAGCTCCCCCGCAGGTGAATTGAAGCATTACCCAATTCCTTAACCCACTGTAAATTAGACTAGAATGTCTCTTGTGGTCATCAGTGGTACTGCATTCTCTTTTCTTCTTAATATTTTGAGTTTATGCTGGATATCCTATCAGGGTCTTGTACAATCCTCATCACGTTAGTCGTCCATATTCTTTGTGCCCTGTATTATGTATCGTGTTCTCCCCCCCCCCCATTATAGAACATGTCACACTATTATATCCCCCCCCCCCCCATTAATTCTCCGCTGAATTCCCGTACATCTCTCCCCGGCCCTGTTATGTAACGCTGGAGTCAGATACGTTCCGATATCCAGAGCCTGTTAATAGGATTAGATATTGACTGTTTACATCTCAGCTCCGTCCGCCATCGATCCCATCAGATATTCACTCACTTCTTTTATTCTGCATTTTCCTGACTTGCAGATAAAGCTGGAAACAAGGAGAATATTCAGCATCTTGTGAACAGCGACGTATTCAGTAATCACCTGCTGTGCACAATCCACAATACAGCGCTGGGGACGGTGCGTGATATGTGGTTTCTGTATATGACAGCCTGGTGACACATATCATATACTGTATATTACCTCCTAAGATGGGACACACTGCAGTGTATATGGTGTACGGGGTCTGCGCATAAAGCTGTTCAACTGACACTGCTGACGCCATAACAATAACATCCACAATGTCCCATCAGTGCCCTCCATTGCAGCACCCTCTATTACTGCGCCCCCCATTACTGCGCCCTCCATTGCAGCACCCTCCATTACTGCGCCCTCCATTGCAGCTCCCTCCATTACTGCTCCCTCCATTGCTGCGCCTTCCATTGCAGCACCTTGCATTACTGCACACTCCATTACTGCGCCCTTCATTGCAGCTCCCTCCATTACTGCTCCCTCCATTGCTGCGCCTTCCATTGCAGCACCTTGCATTACTGCACACTCCATTACTGCGCCCTTCATTGCTGCGCCCTCCATTGCTGCGCCCTCCAGTGCAGTGTCTTCCATTGCAGCGCCTTGCATTACTGCACCCTCCATTACTGCGCCCTTCATTGCTGCGCCCTCCATTGCTGCGCCCTCCAGTGCAGTGTCTTCCATTGCAGCGCCTTGCATTACTGCACCCTCCATTACTGCGCCCTCCATTGCTACACCCTCCATTGCAGCGCCCTCCATTGCAGCGCCCTCCATTGCAGTGTCTGTCTTCCATTGCAGCACCCTTCATTACTGCGCCCTCCATTGCTGCGCCTTCCATGACTGCGCCCTCCATTGCAGTGTCTTCCATTGCCGCGCCCTCCAATGCAGTGTCTTCCATTGCAGCTCCTTGCATTACTGCATCCTCCATTGCAGCGCCTTGCATTACTGCACTCTCATTGTTACGTCCTCCATTGCTGCGCCTTCCATGACTGCACCCTCCATTGCAGCACCCTTCATTGCAGTGTCTTCCATTGCAGCGCCCTCCATTGCAGTGTCTTCCATTGCAGCGCCCTCCATTGCAGTGTCTTCCATTGCAGCGCCTTGCATTACTGCACCCTCCATTGCAGCGCCCTCCATTACTGTGCCCTCCATTGCAGCACCCTCCATTGCTGCGCCCTCCATTACTACGCCCTCCATTGCTGCGTCCTCCATTGCTGCGCCCTGCATTGCAGCGCCCTCCATTACTACGCCCTCCATTGCTGCGTCCTGCATTACTGCGCCCTCCATTGCAGCGCCCTCCATTGCAGCGCCCTCCATTACTGCGCCCTCCATTGCAGCGCCCTCCATTACTGCGCCCTCCATTGCAGCACCCTCCATTGCTGTGCCCTCCATTACTGCGCCCTCCATCACTGCGCCGTCCATACTCACTATAGCACATCTATCCACACATTCAGCTCTGCTATATCAGCAGCAGTAAGAGAAATGTCCCTGACAAAACTCATGGACAGATCTAAGTGTAGAAACACTGAATCTTTTAGTATGGACAGACACAAGGAAGCTGTGAATGACCGCCCTGCAACCATATTGGCATCAGGAGGGTTAATACCTTCAGGACTTTGTTCATTTTATCCATTCTGATCATGAAGTCATCGGTGCAGGCGATATCGGAGGGCGAGTGCCCCCTGCCCACAACCTTCACCCTCTTACTCCTCTGTCGTGCCAGGTCCAGGATCTGAGGGGAAAGGAAAGAAATCTCTTTACTATTGTGACTTACAGGAAGTGTTGCCATAGGGACATCAGAGCAAAAGAAATCATTGTATAATAAGACATTCAGACTGGATGCAATTGTAACAAACCCTCAGCTGTCAGGGGATAGGTAGTGGCTGGTATGGACAGGGTCCTAACACTCACCTCTTTCACTTCCTCCACACTTGTTGGTTGGAAGTAGAGCTCAGGGGTTGACCCGTAGGTCTGAGCCCAGTTTAGGAACTTGTATCCTCCTCGACCCAGCACCTAGAATCAGAGAGAGAGATAGGTCATTACCATGACGGATTGAGATTTTACACATGTAGTAGAGCTGAATTGGTTAAGTGAATGGAAATTGAGCTGCAGTATCCTGACATGGCCACTATACAGTGGGTGGAGCTGTTTCCACCTCCAGCCCTGTACACTGTGAAGTTCAGATGTTGCGGCTGCTAATACCAATTCATTGTTGCAGTAATTACTTCCACCAATAGGTGGCACTCTACTGTAAGTATCGCATATGCTTAGTATTGCTCGGTGCCCTGTGTTACTCATGAATGTTACAAAAATTCTATTCGGCCAATTTGCCGAATTTTCTGAAATGATTAAATTCGAATGTTGCCCCGTGTCCCAACGTGCAGCCGTCATTTTAAGAAGTGTGAGGAAATCCGGATTCGATGCAAATCTAATATATCCTGAAATTCAGAACGGATTCTAGTTCATCAGTGCTGATTCGCTCATCTCTACTCATGATCATGTCTTTCCACAACAGCACACCATGTGGTCAGGCATGGTATTGCAAGTGAAATCTAGTATCAAAATTTTTTCTAAAAATCTATTTGCAAACTTGAAAAGCCCCAAATCTTGTTTAATTAGGGCTGGGCTTATCCGTAGAAACAGCAGGCGTATGTCTATACGCAGAAATTATTAGGAAGTAAAATGTTTAGCGCGGTAAGAACAGTAGAATGAATATATCCTTCCAAAACACATAAAACATATATATTGTCTATACAACAAATAAATAATACCGCTATATAGTGTACACATATAACACCTTATAAACTTACACACAAAAGTGTACACCCTTAAATATCAATACAAATAAATAACACTACATATAGTGCGCATATAATACTCCTTATATAATGACAGACAACCAAAGAAGCATAGGAGAGTTAGGCTACTGACCAAATAATGGTACAATATAGTTCATGGGATTTTCTAAAGGGGGATTTATGGGTTTGGCTGTACCAAGGCAGGGTGCAAAGACAGGCAAACAAAGAAAACACATAGAACATACCGCAAATAGTGCACATATAATGTGATTTCATGTGATTGTGTAAAGGGGATATGCGGGTTTGGCTATGCATATGCACCACATAAAACATACGAAACACATACACAGATTTATACACAAAAGCACACACACTGAAATAAAATATCAATGCAACAAATAAATAATACTCCATATAGTGCACCTATAATACACCTAATATACTTGCAACCATCCATAGAAAGGGGGCATTGCCGCAATAAAGTTCATATAATTTTCTAACAGAGAATTTATGAGTTGGCTGCAAAACACATAAAACACACATGCAAAAACATTCAAATGAATTCTAAATAAAGCATATACATAATACCGCTATATAGTGTACATATAATACACCTTTAATAATGACAGACAACCAAAGAAACAGAGAGGAGTCCGTGTTATGACAAAAACAGGCAAAATGTACAAAATACAGAAAAACATAGCATTTAAACCAAATATTGATGTTGTGAATAAATAATACTGCAGTATAGTGCACCTATAATACACCTTACATAATGACAGCCAAACAAAGAAAGAGAGGAGTTTCTGTATTATGACAAAAACATGCAAAAGTTACAAAATACAGAAATACATAACACTTAAATAAAATATCAATACAGTAAATAAATTATACCGCAGTATAGTGCTCATGTAATACACTTTATATAATGACAGCCAATCAAAGCGAAAAAGAAAGGTCCATGTTTTGAGAAAATCATGCAAAACGTACAAAATGCAAAAAAAACATAACACTTAAATCAATTATCGATACAGTAAATAAATAATACCGCAGTATAGTGCTCATATAATACACCTTATATAATGACAGCCAAAGAGAAAAAGAAGAGTCCATGTTTTGAGAAAATCATGCAAAATGTGCAAAATGCAGAAAAACATAACATTTGAATCAATTATCGATACAGTAAATAAATAATACTGCAGTATAGTGCTCATATAATACACCTTATATAATGACAGCCAATCAAAGAGAAAAAGAATAGTCCATGTTCTGAGAAAATCATGCAAAACGTACAAAATGCAGAAAAACATAACACAAATCAATTATCGATACAGTAAATAAATAATACCGCAGTATAGTGCACCTATATAATGACAGCCAACCAAAGAAACATAGGAGAGTCGGTATTATGACAAAAATGTGCAAAACATGTACAAAATACACTAAAATGTAACACTTAAATCAAATATCAATACAGTAAATAAATAATACCGCAGTATAGTGCACATATAATACACCTTATATAATGACGAGCCCTCAAACTATATCTCAGTGCCATCTGATGGTCCCCAGTAAGCCGTGCCAATCTAGCGTGTGCCATAGTGACTTTTATACCGTACTTTGTGTCGTTCCCTTTAAGAGCCCGTAAATCCAGGCCATGATGTAATTACATTAGACCTCGGTCAGCCATATTAAAGCTCTACTTGCAATATTACCATGACAGGCTGGAAGATTAACTAGCGATGCAGAATTACCCTGCCAATCACTGCCTATGGTAAAATCGATGACTGATTGAATACATATCTAGCGCTGGGGATAACTGATGGGGGCGCCGTCCGACCTCTGCGCAGAAGATATAATTCAGAGCTTCATTCCAGTCACAGACCCGGAGTGTGACAGAGAACACGGCCGTGCCCATACATTAAACTAGTTTTACACCAGGTGCTTTCCCGGAGAACTGCTGACCGTCCTATAGTCGCAACCATCAATCGTACCGCGCAGAACAGGAGCAATCCGTTATAGGCAGCGCGCCAAACACTGCACCGACCGTACCAGGAAGTCTAGTCATGGACTTATTGATATAATGTGATGGAGAGGGAGAGATACTGTATACAGCAAAAGTATTCAACCCCCACAAGGCAACAGAATATTCTGGAATACAAAGAACACCGAGATGGTTACGAGACGTGTTACAATGAGAAACCTATACAGTATAAAAACAATGAAGATACTGCTGCCCGAGACCGCCATATTGGACGTGAGAGTATTAACCCATAGATTACTGGGGATACTGATACTCATATCTTCACCAAACGATACAAATATTACCCCCTACACTGCCCTAGACTACCAGGGATACAAATATTACCCCTACACTGCCCTAGACTACCAAGGATACAAATATTACCCCTACACTGCCCTAGACTACCAAGGATAGAAATATTACCCCTACACTGCCCTAGACTAACAAGGATACAAATATTACCCCTACACTGCCCTAGACTACCAGGGATACAAATATTACCCCTACCCTGCCCTAGACTACCAGGGATACAAATATTACCCCTATACTGCCTTAGACTACCAAGGATACAAATATTACCCCCTTCACTGCCCTAGACTACCAAGGATACAAATATTACCCCCTACACTGCCCTAGACTACCAGGGAAACAAATATTACCCCCTACACTGCCCTAGACTACCAGGGAAACAAATATTACCCCCTTCATTGCCCTAGACTACCAAGGATACAAATATTACCCCCTACACTGCCCTAGACTACCAAGGATACAAATATTACCCCCCTACACTGCTCTAGACTACCAGGGATACAAATATTACCCCTACACTGCCCTAGACTACCAGGAATACAAATATTACCCCCTACACTGCCCTAGACTACCAAGGATACAAATATTACCCCCTACACTGCCCTAGACTACCAGGGATACAAATATTACCCCCTACACTGCCCTAGACTACCAGGGATACAAATATTACCCCTACCCTGCCCTAGACTACCAGGGATACAAATATTACCCCCTACACTGCCCTAGACTACCAGGGATACAAATATTACCCCTACCCTGCCCTAGACTACCAGGGATACAAATATTACCCCCTACACTGCCCTAGACTGCCAAGGATAGAAATATTACCCCCTACACTGCCCTAGACTACCAAGGATAGAAATATTACCCCCTTCACTGCCCTTGACTACCAGGGATACAAATATTACCCCCTACACTGCCCTAGACTACCAGGGATACAAATATTACCCCCTACACTGCCCTAGACTACCAGGAATACAAATATTACCCCCTTCACTGCCCTAGACTACCAGGGATACAAATATTACCCCCTAGCTTCTCTAAAATACCAAGGCTGTCTTAAAGGGATCAATGTCCAGGTCCCTAGCTACAAAGACTTAAAGGGAACACTACCCACTTAGCAAGCATTGCTGAGCAGCATTACAGTGTACCAGTATAACATACCAGTATAGTGTGCTATTATATCGTATCATTACAGTGTACCAGTATAACATACCAGTATAGTGTGCTATTATATCGTATCATTACAGTGTACCAGTATAACATACCAGTATAGTGTGCTATTATATTGTATCATTATAGTGTACTAGTATAACTCACCGTTGTAGCGTAATATTATAATATACCGTTATATAGTACCAGTCTATTGTATCATTATGGTGTGCAGTAATACCGTGCCATTATTGTGTATTAATGTGTCATACCATTATACCATAGCACTATGTACTGTCCCATTATACTATACCATTGTATTATATAACGTTATACCTTTGCATTGTGTACCATTATACAGTACAATTATATACTGCACATAATTCTGTCCCATAGTAGTAGACATTGTACCGCTCCATTATACCGTAAGTGTTTGTGATCGCACAAGGTTATATCTTTGTATTTTATGATAAAGCGAACAATTGATCTTCACATTTGTTCGCTCTAGTAAGAAAAAAAAACCTATAATACTTGAAAATGAGTCAGAGCGCTATTCATACCGCTATACACAGTGCACAGAGGATGTATTGTAACCTATATAATACAAGTACTGTATATAGAATCCCCATATACAAGGCAGGGAGCAGTGCAAGGACAAATATACAATGTAACAATACAGACCCCGGAGACCGAATATTACTAATAGATAAGTGACCGGTATACAATGCGGGGGCGGTGAGGGAGTATACAGTATATGGCGATATACGGGGATTACAGAGTCTTATACAGAACATCAATACAACGCAGAACGTTGTAGATACTAACAAACCAATAAACCTCGTCTATCGGACAAGATACAGAGCAAACATCTTACTGAGCGCACACCATCAGAATACACAGGGCTTGTTATCGTCCGGCTGCCGTCCACACCAACATGGCGTCTCTGAGAGATCCGGAGCGTCCTGCACAAGGGCCTCTACTCTGGGGCAGCGACAAGTCCATACGCTGCCCCACCTGTGTGGCCTCACCACGGGACCGCAGTACTCTGTCACGGCTGGACAGTGGGTCGCCTGCGTCGCGCTCTGGAACGCCGGTTCAGCCAGCTGTCCCGCAGCATCTGCCATCTCTGGACACTACAAGTCGGAACATCAGTGCACGGGAAGCCCAGGGTGTGGTGAGGACGGGGCCACAGGTTGGAAGGGGGACACATGGTTGGCAGGGTCTGGTGGGGGGAAAAGGGGGCACGGGGTAGGTAAGACGGGGGAAGGGGGCATGGGGTAGGAGGAAGGAGTGACCACATGGGGAAGCGGGTAGGGAGAAAGGGGGGTGGCGGGCGTCAGGAGGGAGACCATGTAAAGAGTTCCAGCGGGCCGCAGGTCCATGGACCCACAGGTGTAGGACACAAGGCAAAGGAACAAGCCTGCGCACCGCTCCAGGTGAGTCCCTCAGGGCGTCAGGGTTCCACGGATGAAGTCGCGGATAAAAGCTAGTAGCCTATAATCTACAGGACAGTGTACATTGCAAAACATGTTACCAACTGATATATGGTGTAAACTCGATAAAATCAAGGTTATGTTCCCAAAATTCCCTATGGGACCCTATGGGTCAGAGCTCAGCTAGGAGAACTCCATCCGTTCTGACCTGGGCCCAGGTACCCCAGGGGACCAAGACTCCTCTGCCTTATAAGAAGATGTCAATCTTTTCAATGGTTCATGATAAATTGGGTCTCTGTCTATACGTTCTCCAACTGTAGTCAGGAAGGGAGGTGACACCTTCTTCAAGAACACTCCATGCCGAAGATGCCAATTTTTCAATCTTGATCCTACAAGATGTAGATGGCACACAACCTCTCTTGCATGATTTGGAACTATTCAAAGCCTCCATCTTTACAACCACATCTACATTGAGATTTGGACACCTTCTTAAGGTGACCATACACTTTAGAAACATGTTCTCTGAATATTCAGTTTACTTGTACTCATGGCTTGGCTTGGCGAATGTGTCCTCAACGCAGAGAAAGACTTAATCCACTGCCAGACATCTCTGGTGGCTTAGTACCTTAGAGAACAAAGGATCTGGCACGTTGAAATCCAACCCACCAGATCCTTCTTTCACCCACCATCTGGGAACGTCAGGACATCCCGATACACGATAGATGGTCAGATAGTCCCATCAAAATTGATGGGTTTGGCCAATGGTCCATGGATAATTCTAGAAGATGGACCACCACCAATCTTCTACTGGAAAACCTCTTCTGTTATAGCCTCCAATCATCACTTACCATTGTTGCCCTTACGTCCTTCAAGATGGTCTGGTCTGGTCTGGTGTGTTATCGGGACTGTCCACTAATGGTAAGAGAACGTGTCCCTCTTCTCGGCGGTATTTTATCAGGTAGCATGAGGTTGTTGACTAAGCAAATGTCTCGTAACACTTCAAGGATCTGGAGTTACAGATTCATGATGCATTTCACGAGCGGGGTAATGTATAACCGTCTGGAAGCAACTGGCCCATATCTGCAGGGATTCCCCACGCCGGCTCCATCTTTCACCAGAATGGCTTTTTAATGATAGAAGGTTCTTTGATAAATATCCAGACTTTGGAATCGAGAGGGGAAAATATTATGTAGTGTCAAAATATCAGATTAGATGTTACCACTCTGGATCCTCGCAGTCCTCGGAAGCGGGACTTCGCCGTATTAAATGCAGATTAAAGGACCATTTACAGATATCTTGGTGTGATACCGTGGTTGGTGATGTTCATCTTTGTGTATCTACATGTCCATGACATCGCGACAGAGGGATCTCATCATCTGGCAAGTTGGAGGTTTGGGCTACAAAGGGCAAAATGTCAACACTGAGAAACACAAGATCGGGGGCCGGCAAATAAAAACTCAGCACTACTGGGGTGGAACTGTTAGTGTCACATACCCGGGGGCCCTGGGACACGTGCAAAAATGGATGTGTTGAGGAGCAATTGCTTTTGTGTATTTGCATCTTCAGGAAAGTACCCATGGCCATAAGGACAATCTAAGTAGGTGCATTGTGGCTGGCATGGAGAGTATTGTGGCTGGCATGGAGGGCATTGTGGCTGCATGGAGGGCATTGTGGCTGCATGGAGGGCATTATGGCTGCATGGAGGGCATTGTGGCTGGAATGGAGGGCATTGTGGCTGCATGGAGGGCATTGTGGCTGCATGGAGGGCATTGTGGCTGCATGGAGGGCATTGTGGCTGACTTGGAGAGCATTGTGGCTGCATGGACAGCATTGTGGCTGACATGGAGGGCATTGTGGCTGGAATGGAGGGCATTGTGGGTGCATAGAGAGTATTGTGGCTGGCATGGATGGCATTGTGGCTGACATGGAGGGCATTGTGGCTGACATGGAGAGCATTGTGGCTGACATGGAGGGCATTGAGGCTGACATGGAGGGCATTGTGGCTGACATGGAGGGCATTGTGGCTGGCATGGAGGGCATTGTGGCTGACATGGAGGGCATTGTGGCTGGCATGGAGAGCATTGTGGCTGACATGGAGGGCATTGTGGCTGGCATGGAGAGCATTGTGGCTGGCATGGAGGGCATTGTGGCTGACATGGAGGGCATTGAGGCTGACATGGAGAGCATTGTGGCTGACATGGAGGGCATTGTGGCTGGCATGGAGGGCATTAAGGCTGACATGGAGGGAATTGTGGCTGACATGGAGGGCATTGTGGCTGACATGGAGGGCATTGTGGCTGACATGGAGAGCATTGTGGCTGACATGGAGGGCATTGAGGCTGACATGGAGGGCATTGTGGCTGCATGAAGGGCATTGAGGCTCACATGGAGGACATTGTGGCTGGCATGAAGGGCATTGTGGCTGACATGGAGGGCATTGTGGCTGGCATGGAGAGCATTGTGGCTGACATGGAGGGCATTGAGGCTGACATGGAGGGCATTGTGGCTGCATGAAGGGCATTGAGGCTCACATGGAGGACATTGTGGCTGGCATGAAGGGCATTGAGGCTGCATGAAGGGCATTGTGGCTGAAATGGAGGACATTGTGGCTGGAATGGAGGACATTGTGGCTGGAATGGAGGACTTTGTAGCTGGCATGTGGCAAGTGTGTAGCTACAGTTCATTGTGTGATCAGTGACTAGTCTGAAGGCATAGGTGGGTTTCATAGGGGGCATTTGTGTTTGGGTTTCTGGTGCCTGACATAGAGGGGCATGTGTAGCAGTAGGTTTTATGGGGCATTTTTGGGGTGTAACTGGGGTGTCAGACTCTCCTAGAGCCATAGAAAAAACAGGAATGTTGAGGATCAGACTCTGTTTTTGTATTTGCATCTTCAAGAAGACTAGTAGAGTCTAAGCAGGTGCATTGTGGCTCTCGTGGAGGACTGAGGCGCTCGCATGGAGGGCATAGTGGCTTCATGTTTTTAACTATAGCTCATTGTGTGGTCAGTAGCTAGTCTCGAGGCATTTGTGGGTTTTATAAGGGGCACTTCTGGTTGGACATGTATAGCTGTAGGTTCAGGAACCTTCAACCAAGTTTCTTCTCCACCATGAACTGGTCTTCTTCACAGATTGAACCCTGGAGCCTACTTTTATAACTGCATAGATTGTTGACTATATACATCTTCATTGTGATCATCTCCACGGTTGACCGCATTGGGCTCCTGCATTGACTGAATTTCTCTCCATCACTACTGGGGACTATAACAAGGGGGGATTTCTAGTGTTCTAGATTCGTTATTTCTAGGTTCGTTATTGTAACAGCAAAGGTTCCTCCTCCTCAGGTCCACATTTTAACAGGATTGCCTACACTGTTCCTTTAAGGGAGAAATTGTATCGCAAAAGCTAGAAATCCAGAATTTTCTCCTTTCGTAGACTCTTTACTTCACCGCTCCTTGTAGCCACAATCTGATAATCTAGCAGAATTCTTCTTACAAGTCTCCATACACTGGTAAACCGCGATCTTATCCGATACGACGTGATCCAGATCTACACTCCATTCAACCAAAGGATTTCACATTTGTGCTACAGAACAGAGGCTCGGAGCTTACATCTGGATTAGCTACAATAATACAATTTGTAAATGGAAACCGTGCTGGAGCTGCCGGCGGGCGGGATGGCGGCGACTGTTCAATCAGCTTAAACTTGTTGATATCTTTTCAATTTAGCAGTGTAAAGATTTACTAAGTACCTGGAGAAAGCAAGCCGTGATCAGGGAGTAAAACGCGTGGTGGTGGAGGAGGATGTAGTTCTGCTTCTCACCAGAGGCGGGGATCCTCGAAGGGCGAGTTCACCATAAAGGCCAGAAGGTCTAGTGTTCAGACCGAAACAGAAGCGTTATCTGAGATCTTAAAGGGGATCCTATCATTGGATACCCTTTTTTTTCTAACGAACACGTAGGAATAGCCTTAAGAAAGGCTATTCTTCTCCTACCTTTAGAGGTCTTCTCCGCGCCGCCATTCGGTAGAAATCCTGGTTTTCTTCAGTATGCAAACGAGTTCTCTCGCAGCACTGGGGGCGGGCCCCAGCGCTGAAACAGCTCTGGGGGTGTCCCCAATGCTGCACAGTAATCTGATGTAAGCGACCATTTTCTTGTGGCCGGGCATGCGCAGTCGGCTCTGCCCGAAGCCTAAAAGATTGAAAGCCAGGATGGAAGAAGACACAGGGAGAGGGCATTCCAGAAGAAGATGGAGGCGGCGCTGGAGAGTTCTCTGGCAGCATTGGGGACGCCCCCAGTGCTGCGAGAGAACTCATTTGCATACCGAAGAAAACTGGGATTTCTACCGAATGGCAGCGCATGGAAGACATCTAAAGGTAGGAGAAGAATAGGCTTTCTTAAGGCTATTCCTACTTGTTAGTTGGGTATCCAATGATTCCTACTTGTTAGTTGGGTATCCAATGATAGGATCCCGTTAATCGGTAGCCCATGGAGGTACGGTAAAATAATACACCTATACTCACCTTCCCTTATCTCTCCTGTGCTCCCTTGCGGCATCTTGTGTTCTCTCCTGGTCACCTTGGGCCACTTTATTTGGGAGAGTATTGCCGTCAGGAAACTTTGATGCAAGTACCATGATGTTGACATGCCCCACATAACCTCTGAGGCCCCATCACAAGCCTTAGTGGTCTTCTGAGTCCTTTGACATCACCAAGGAGGATGGAAGACCCTTGGGGGACAACACCAAATACCGTGAAGGAGTCCAGAAGAGTTGAGGGAAAATATTTTCTGTATCTCTCCTGGGAGCCTCTCGTATTATATTCAGGGGTATAAAAAGACCTTAGGTTATACTAATGGCTAAAAAGTGGTGACCCACAAAATTTTGGCAAGAATTTTGGAAAATCTGTAACAAACTGATGCGTATCACTAAAACCAGTTTTGCCCTGGGTCACTCTATGTTAACTCCCTGATCTTCAACCTATGACCCCTGTATGGATCTGGACTATACTGCCCAAAGACCACCAGGTCTCTATTCTTTAGCGTGGTCTTGGTGTTGGTGGCAGGTGACCAAGTACATCAGGAACCATGGTGCAGTGCACCAAAGCATCAGTAAAAAGCAACGTCTGGATGCAGGTCAAGGTGACAACAGGATGGGCCAACAATAGGTAATGGGAGAGGTTTTATAGCTCAATAGACCGGGAATAAAGTCAGGAACACAAGCTGGGGTCAGGTACGTGGTACGTCAAGCAGTAGCATACAGTTAGACTATTCTATGATACTACAGAACTAGTCACCTTTGCTCAGGCAGGGTGTGGCAAATGAAGAAGACTTCTATACCTGCACACTGATCATGTCCCATCTGGTTTTCAGCACCATGCTAGAGAGTGGATGCTGTGTACATCTTTATACCGTAATCCATAATTGGATTGGGATCGGTTAGATCGGGTGGTGTGGAGTCTGTGGTCGGGTATGAAAGATCAGAGGAAAAGACAGGAATGTAGTCAGGAACAGAGACAAGGTAACCAAAAAGTATCAGCCAAACAATCCCATGGGAGAGGCAGAAGCAATGTTAAGGTATAAAGCCATGGTCAGGGTCAGGATCAAGGACACGGTCAAGGACAGGATCAAGGTCAGGATCAGTGGTGCAGAAAGCAGAGCAGCATCTCTGAATGGCATCCTAGTGAGAAGTTATACTCTTTGCTACCGTAACACATTCTTTTTCATAGAAACACAAGATGGTGAAAAAAACACACAATTTATTATTTTCTTAAGAAATAGCCTCACTCCATGTTTCCTCTTGGTCATGCTTCATCTGCCCAGGTTTCCTCACATTCAGCACCTCCTGGTGTCTACAAATCCTGAAAACTTAGTGACACCAATTACTTGGAACTGTACAGTCAAGTGGAGCAAAACAGATGATATATAAGCAATCTACAAACATGGAAGCAGAAAGCAGAACAGACACCTGTAAGACTCTACCATTACACCGCATGACACGTAGTGACGCCCTGAGACCGATAGTGAGCACAGGAGTATGTGCAGAAAGCGCAGCACCAAAACCTGATGTACTTAATATGATACAGTAATTGTATGTGGTTGTATAAAGTACACAATTCTACATATAAAAAATATACAAAGGAATGTCCACAGCTCTTAAAGGTGTTGATATAATGGAGTCAGTTTGTGCCTATGCTGTGAGTTGTTTTTTAACCAATGGTTTCAGTTAATGTGGTCCATGGGGCTCGGTATGGCAGCACTATAAGTCCATCTGTCTGTTTTTCAGAATATTCTACAGGACTTGGTGAAACTTCTAAGTACCGCGGTACAGACGCTGAACTAGCAGGGCATGCTGGGACGTATCGTCCAGTAGGATATTCATTTGTACCTCACATGGCGACTTGTGCTGAATATCCGCAGATAAGTGATATTTCCGCTGACTGAGGTGGAGGATTCTGGGTAATATTTGTGGGTTCCAAAGATCAGTCAGTACTAAGAAATATTAGTCAGCGTGTAGCGGCGGGCCTAGTGATTTATTAATCCAAGTCCAGTAATTACAAGTGACCTGAGGAAGCGCATCAACCCGAGCCATGTAATGTGGCTGCTAAACAAGGAGCTCAGCTCCGGGGCCAAACTACTGAAGCGGGTGAACTACACCGACCGACAACAACCACTAGAGGCACAAGAGGCCGAGGCGTCCTGTTCATTCAACTCACTTACTAGCTTCACTGTACAGACTATGTCACTATGAGCAGAGTCATCTCATTACCCTTTATTTATCAATTTATCAATATCCTGCACCCCAAGTATCAGCCTGTCATTATCCTGTACCCCAAGTGTCAGCGTGTCATTATCCTGTACCCCAAGTATCAGCCTGTCATTATCCTGTACCCCAAGTATCAGCCTGTCATTATCCTGTACCCCAAGTATCAGCCTGTCATTATCCTGTACCCCAAGTATCAGCCTGTCATTATCCTGTACCCCAAGTATCAGCCTGTCATTATCCTGTACCCCAAGTATCAGCCTGTCATTATCCTGTACCCCAAGTATCAGCAAGTCATTATCCTGTACCCCGAGTGTCAGCCTGTCATTATCCTGTACCCCAAGTATCAGACTGTCATTATCCTGTACCCCAAGTATCAGCCTGTCATTATCCTGTACCCCAAGTATCAGCCTGTCATTATCTTGTACCCCAAGTATCAGCCTGTCATTGTCCAGTACCCCAAGTATCAGCCTGTCATTATCATGTACCCCAAGTATCAGCCTGTCATTATCCTGTACCCCAAGTATCAGCCTGTCATTATCCTGTACCCCAAGTATCAGCCTGTCATTATCCTGTACCCCAAGTGTCAGCCTGTCATTATCCTGTACCCCAAGTATCAGCCTGTCATTATCCTGTACCCCAAGTATCAGCCTGTCATTATCCTGTACCCCAAGTATCAGCCTGTCATTATCTTGTACCCCAAGTATCAGCCTGTCATTGTCCAGTACCCCAAGTATCAGCCTGTCATTATCCTGTACCCCAAGTATCAGCCTGTCATTATCCTGTACCCCAAGTATCAGCCTGTCATTATCCTGTACCCCAAGTGTCAGCCTGTCATTATCCTGTACCCCAAGTATCAGCCTGTCATTACCCTGTACCCCAAGTATCAGCCTGTCATTATCGTGTACCCCAAGTGTCATCCTGTCATTATCCTGTACCCCAAGTGTCAGCCTGTCATTACCCTGTACCCCAAGTATCAGCCTGTCATTATCCTGTACCCCAAGTGTCAGCCTGTCATTATCCTGTACCCCAAGTATCAGCCTGTCATTATCCTGTACCCCAAGTGTCAGCCTGTCATTATCCTGTACCCCAAGTGTCAACCTGTCATTATCCTGTACCCCAAGTGTCAGCCTGTCACTATCCTGTACCCCAAGTGTCAGTGTCATTATCCTGTACCCCAAGTGTCAGCCTGTCATTATCCTGTACCCCAAGTATCAGCATGTCATTATCCTGTACCCCAAGTGTCAGCGTGTCATTATCCTGTACCCCAAGTATCAGCCTGTCATTATCCTGTACCCCAAGTATCAGACTGTCATTATCCTGTACCCCAAGTATCAGCCTGTCATTATCCTGTACCCCAAGTATCAGCCTGTCATTATCCTGTACCCCAAGTATCAGCCTGTCATTATCCTGTACCCGAAGTGTCAGCCTGTCATTATCCTGTACCCCAAGTATCAGACTGTCATTATCCTGTACCCCAAGTATCAGCCTGTCATTATCCTGTACCCCAAGTATCAGCCTGTCATTATCTTGTACCCCAAGTATCAGCGTGTCATTATCCTGTACCCCAAGTATCAGCCTGTCATTATCCTGTACCCCAAGTATCAGCCTGTCATTATCCTGTACCCCAAGTATCAGCCTGTCATTACCCTGTACCCCAAGTATCAGCCTGTCATTACCCTGTACCCCAAGTATCAGCCTGTCATTATCCTGTACCCCAAGTATCAGCCTGTCATTATCCTGTACCCCAAGTATCAGCCTGTCATTATCCTGTACCCCAAGTATCAGCCTGTCATTATCCTGTACCCCAAGTGTCAGCGTGTCATTATCCTGTACCCCAAGTATCAGCCTGTCATTATCCTGTACCCCAAGTATCAGCCTGTCATTATCCTGTACCCCAAGTGTCAGCGTGTCATTATCCTGTACCCCAAGTATCAGCCTGTCATTATCCTGTACCCCAAGTATCAGCCTGTCATTATCCTGTACCCCAAGTATCAGCCTGTCACTATCCTGTACCCCAAGTATCAGCCTGTCATTATCCTGTACCCCAAGTGTCAGCCTGTCATTATCCTGTACCCCAAGTGTCAGCCTGTCATTATCCTGTACCCCAAGTATCGGCCTGTCATTATCCTGTACCCCAAGTATCAGCCTGTCATTATCCTGTACCCCGAGTGTCGGCCTGTCATTATCCTGTACCCCAAGTATCGGCCTGTCATTATCCTGTACCCCAAGTATCAGCCTGTCATTATCCTGTACCCCAAGTGTCAGCCTGTCATTATCCTGTACCCCAAGTATCGGCCTGTCATTATCCTGTACCCCAAGTGTCAGCCTGTCATTATCCTGTACCCCAAGTGTCAGCCTGTCATTATCCTGTACCCCAAGTGTCAGCCTGTCATTATCCTGTACCCCAAGTATCAGCCTGTCATTATCCTGTACCCCAAGTGTCAACCTGTCATTATCCTGTACCCCAAGTGTCAGCCTGTCACTATCCTGTACCCCAAGTGTCAGTGTCATTATCCTGTACCCCAAGTGTCAGCCTGTCATTATCCTGTACCCCAAGTGTCAGCGTGTCATTATCCTGTACCCCAAGTATCAGGCTGTCATTATCCTGTACCCCAAGTATCAGACTGTCATTATCCTGTACCCCAAGTATCAGCCTGTCATTATCCTGTACCCCAAGTATCAGCCTGTCATTATCCTGTACCCCAAGTATCAGCCTGTCATTATCCTGTACCCGAAGTGTCAGCCTGTCATTATCCTGTACCCCAAGTATCAGACTGTCATTATCCTGTACCCCAAGTATCAGCCTGTCATAATCCTGTACCCCAAGTATCAGCCTGTCATTATCTTGTACCCCAAGTATCAGCGTGTCATTATCCTGTACCCCAAGTATCAGCCTGTCATTATCCTGTACCCCAAGTATCAGCCTGTCATTACCCTGTACCCCAAGTATCAGCCTGTCATTACCCTGTACCCCAAGTATCAGCCTGTCATTATCCTGTACCCCAAGTATCAGCCTGTCATTATCCTGTACCCCAAGTATCAGCCTGTCATTATCCTGTACCCCAAGTACCAGCCTGTCATTATCCTGTACCCCAAGTGTCAGTGTCATTATCCTGTACCCCAAGTATCAGCCTGTCATTATCCTGTACCCCAAGTGTCAGCGTGTCATTATCCTGTACCCCAAGTATCAGCCTGTCATTATCCTGTACCCCAAGTATCAGACTGTCATTATCCTGTACCCCAAGTATCAGCCTGTCATTATCCTGTACCCCAAGTATCAGCCTGTCATTATCCTGTACCCCAAGTGTCAGCCTGTCATTATCTTGTACCCCAAGTATCAGCGTGTCATTATCCTGTACCCCAAGTGTCAGCCTGTCATTATCTTGTACCCCAAGTATCAGCGTGTCATTATCCTGTACCCCAAGTGTCAGCCTGTCATTATCCTGTACCCGAAGTGTCAGCCTGTCATTATCCTGTACCCCAAGTATCAGACTGTCATTATCCTGTACCCCAAGTATCAGCCTGTCATTATCCTGTACCCCAAGTATCAGCCTGTCATTATCTTGTACCCCAAGTATCAGCGTGTCATTATCCTGTACCCCAAGTATCAGCCTGTCATTATCCTGTACCCCAAGTATCAGCCTGTCATTATCCTGTACCCCAAGTATCAGCCTGTCATTACCCTGTACCCCAAGTATCAGCCTGTCATTACCCTGTACCCCAAGTATCAGCCTGTCATTATCCTGTACCCCAAGTATCAGCCTGTCATTATCCTGTACCCCAAGTATCAGCCTGTCATTATCCTGTACCCCAAGTACCAGCCTGTCATTATCCTGTACCCCAAGTGTCAGCGTGTCATTATCCTGTACCCCAAGTATCAGCCTGTCATTATCCTGTACCCCAAGTATCAGCCTGTCATTATCCTGTACCCCAAGTATCAGCCTGTCATTATCCTGTACCCCAAGTATCAGCCTGTCATTATCCTGTACCCCAAGTGTCAGCCTGTCATTATCCTGTACCCCAAGTGTCAGCCTGTCATTATCCTGTACCCCAAGTATCGGCCTGTCATTATCCTGTACCCCAAGTATCAGCCTGTCATTATCCTGTACCCTGAGTGTCGGCCTGTCATTATCCTGTACCCCAAGTATCGGCCTGTCATTATCCTGTACCCCAAGTGTCAGCCTGTCATTATCCTGTACCCCAAGTATCGGCCTGTCATTATCCTGTACCCCAAGTGTCAGCCTGTCATTATCCTGTACCCCAAGTATCAGCCTGTCATTATCCTGTACCCCAAGTGTCAGCCTGTCATTATCCTGTACCCCAAGTATCGGCCTGTCATTATCCTGTACCCCAAGTGTCAGCCTGTCATTATCCTGTACCCCAAGTATCAGCCTGTCATTATCCTGTACCCCAAGTGTCAGCCTGTCATTATCCTGTACCCCAAGTATCAGCAAGTCATTATCCTGTACCCCAAGTATCAGCAAGTCATTATCCTGTACCCCAAGTGTCAGCCTGTCATTATCCTGTACTCCAAGTATCAGCCTGTCATTATCCTGTACCCCAAGTATCAGCCTGTCATTATCCTGTACCCCAAGTATCAGCAAGTCATTATCCTGTACCCCAAGTATCAGCAAGTCATTATCCTGTACCCCAAGTGTCAGCCTGTCATTATCCTGTACTCCAAGTATCAGCCTGTCATTATCCTGTACCCCAAGTATCAGCCTGTCATTATCCTGTACCCCAAGTATCAGCCTGTCATTATCCTGTACCCCAAGTATCAGCCTGTCATTATACTGTACCCCAAGTATCAGCCTGTCATTATCCTGTACCCCAAGTATCAGCCTGTCATTATCCTGTACCCCAAGTATCAGCAAGTCATTATCCTGTACCCCAAGTATCAGCCTGTCATTATCCTGTACCCCAAGTATCAGCCTGTCATTATCCTGTACCCCAAGTATCAGCCTGTCATTATCCTGTACCCCAAGTATCAGCCTGTCATTATCCTGTACCCCAAGTGTCAGCCTGTCATTATCCTGTACCCCAAGTATCAGCCTGTCATTATCCTGTACCCCAAGTATCAGCCTGTCATTATCCTGTACCCCAAGTATCAGCCTGTCATTATCCTGTACCCCAAGTATCAGCAAGTCATTATCCTGTACCCCAAGTATCAGCCTGTCATTATCCTGTACCCCAAGTATCAGCCTGTCATTATCCTGTACCCCAAGTATCAGCCTGTCATTATCCTGTACCCCAAGTATCAGCCTGTCATTATCCTGTACCCCAAGTATCAGCAAGTCATTATCCTGTACCCCAAGTATCAGCAAGTCATTATCCTGTACCCCAAGTATCAGCAAGTCATTATCCTGTACCCCAAGTATCAGCCTGTCATTATCCTGTACCCCAAGTATCAGCCTGTCATTATCCTGTACCCTAAGTGTCAGCCTGTCATTATCCTGTACCCCAAGTATCAGCCTGTCATTATCCTGTACCCCAAATATCAGCCTGTCATTATCCTGTACCCCAAGTATCAGCCTGTCATTATCCTGTACCCCAAGTGTCAGCCTGTCATTACCCTGTACCCCAAGTATCAGCCTGTCATTATCCTGTACCCCAAGTATCAGCCTGACATTATCCTGTACCCCAAGTGTCAGCCTGTCATTATCCTGTACCCCAAGTGTCAGCCTGTCATTATCCTGTACCCCAAGTATCAGCCTGTCATTATCCTGTACCCCAAGTATCAGCCTGTCATTATCCTGTACCCCAAGTGTCAGCCTGTCATTATCCTGTACCCCAAATATCAGCCTGTCATTATCCTGTACCCCAAGTGTCAGCCTGTCATTATCCTGTACCCCAAGTATCAGCCTGTCATTATCCTGTACCCCAAGTATCAGCCTGTCATTATCCTGTACCCCAAGTATCAGCCTGTCATTATCCTGTACCCCAAATATCAGCCTGTCATTATCCTGTACCCCAAGTGTCAGCGTGTCATTATCCTGTACCCCAAGTATCAGCCTGTCATTACCCTGTACCCCAAGTATCAGCCTGTCATTATCCTGTACCCCAAGTATCAGCCTGTCATTATCCTGTACCCCAAGTATCAGCCTGTCATTATCCTGTACCCCAAGTGTCAGCGTGTCATTATCCTGTACCCCAAGTATCAGCCTGTCATTATCCTGTACCCTAAGTATCAGCCTGTCATTATCCTGTACCCCAAGTATCAGCCTGTCATTATCCTGTACCCCAAGTATCAGCCTGTCATTATCCTGTACCCCAAGTATCAGCCTGTCATTATCCTGTACCCCAAGTGTCAGCCTGTCACTATCCTGTACCCCAAGTATCAGCCTGTCATTATCCTGTACCCCAAGTATCAGCCTGTCATTATCCTGTACCCCAAGTGTCAGCCTGTCATTATCCTGTACCCCAAGTATCAGCCTGTCACTATCCTGTACCCCAAGTATCAGCCTGTCATTATCCTGTACCCCAAGTATCAGCCTGTCATTATCCTGTACCCCAAGTGTCAGCCTGTCATTATCCTGTACCCCAAGTGTCAGCCTGTCATTATCCTGTACCCCAAGTATCAGCCTGTCATTATCCTGTACCCCAAGTGTCAGCCTGTCATTATCCTGTACCCCAAGTGTCAGCCTGTCATTATCCTGTACCCCGAGTGTCGGCCTGTCATTATCCTGTACCCCAAGTATCAGCCTGTCATTATCCTGTACCCCGAGTGTCGGCCTGTCATTATCCTGTACCCCAAGTATCGGCCTGTCATTATCCTGTACCCCAAGTATCAGCCTGTCATTATCCTGTACCCCAAGTGTCAGCCTGTCATTATCCTGTACCCCAAGTATCAGCCTGTCATTATCCTGTACCCCAAGTATCAGCCTGTCATTATCCTGTACCCCAAGTATCAGCCTGTCACTATCCTGTACCCCAAGTATCAGCCTGTCATTATCCTGTACCCCAAGTATCAGCCTGTCATTATCCTGTACCCCAAGTGTCAGCCTGTCATTATCCTGTACCCCAAGTGTCAGCCTGTCATTATCCTGTACCCCGAGTATCAGCCGGTCATTATCCTGTACCCCGAGTGTCGGCCTGTCATTATCCTGTACCCCAAGTATCAGCCTGTCATTATCCTGTACCCCGAGTGTCGGCCTGTCATTATCCTGTACCCCAAGTATCGGCCTGTCATTATCCTGTACCCCAAGTATCAGCCTGTCATTATCCTGTACCCCAAGTGTCAGCCTGTCATTATCCTGTACCCCAAGTATCAGCCTGTCATTATCCTGTACCCCAAGTGTCAGCCTGTCATTATCCTGTACCCCAAGTATCAGCCTGTCATTATCCTGTACCCCAAGTATCAGCCTGTCATTATCCTGTACCCCAAGTATCAGCCTGTCATTATCCTGTACCCCAAGTATCAGCCTGTCATTATCCTGTACCCCAAGTATCAGCCTGTCATTATCCTGTACCCCAAGTATCAGCCTGTCATTATCCTGTACCCCAAGTATCAGCCTGTCATTATCCTGTACCCCAAGTATCAGCCTGTCATTATCCTGTACCCCAAGTATCAGCCTGTCATTATCCTGTACCCCAAGTATCAGCCTGTCATTATCCTGTACCCCAAGTATCAGCAAGTCATTATCCTGTACCCCAAGTATCAGCCTGTCATTATCCTGTACCCCAAGTATCAGCCTGTCATTATCCTGTACCCCAAGTGTCAGCCTGTCACTATCCTGTACCCCAAGTATCAGCCTGTCATTATCCTGTACCCCAAGTGTCAGCCTGTCATTATCCTGTACCCCAAGTATCAGCCTGTCATTATCCTGTACCCCAAGTGTCAGCCTGTCATTATCCTGTACCCCAAGTATCAGCCTGTCATTATCCTGTACCCCAAGTATCAGCCTGTCATTATCCTGTACCCCAAGTATCAGCCTGTCATTATCCTGTACCCCAAGTATCAGCCTGTCATTATCCTGTACCCCAAGTATCAGCCTGTCATTATCCTGTACCCCAAGTATCAGCCTGTCATTATCCTGTACCCCAAGTATCAGCCTGTCATTATCCTGTACCCCAAGTATCAGCCTGTCATTATCCTGTACCCCAAGTATCAGCAAGTCATTATCCTGTACCCCAAGTATCAGCCTGTCATTATCCTGTACCCCAAGTATCAGCCTGTCATTATCCTGTACCCCAAGTATCAGCCTGTCATTATCCTGTACCCCAAGTATCAGCCTGTCATTATCCTGTACCCCAAGTATCAGCCTGTCATTATCCTGTACCCCAAGTATCAGCCTGTCATTATCCTGTACCCCAAGTATCAGCCTGTCATTATCCTGTACCCCAAGTATCAGCCTGTCATTATCCTGTACCCCAAGTATCAGCCTGTCATTATCCTGTACCCCAAGTATCAGCCTGTCATTATCCTGTACCCCAAGTATCAGCCTGTCATTATCCTGTACCCCAAGTATCAGCCTGTCATTATCCTGTACCCCAAGTATCAGCCTGTCATTATCCTGTACCCCAAGTATCAGCCTGTCATTATCCTGTACCCCAAGTGTCAGCCTGTCATTATCCTGTACCCCAAGTGTCAGCCTGTCATTATCCTGTACCCCAAGTATCAGCCTGTCATTATCCTGTACCCCAAGTCTCAGTATTCTGTTATACTACTAGTTTTCGCTGTGTACTTTTACGTTACACTCCATCATGGGGGAGGGGCGTTTCTTCCTATTACTCATATTCCGCCATTCTCCTTGCGGCTGACGATTGTCTTTTGTCTCTCGGTCTCTTCTATCAGGCTCTATAGACTTCCCTCCATGGCCGGCGCACATAATTAATGGAGGCTTCATTAGACTTCTCTGCATTGTGAGGACGCGGAGCTGAGAAGGTCGCCGCTGCGCTTTTATTTCCATCCTCGTGATTAATTACAATGTAGGATTTATTTCTATTGAACTGTTCTATTATAATGATAAATAAAATCGCAACGTCCTGACCCAGAAATAGTGGCGCGGCGAGGCCGTAATACTATCACATCCTATAATAAGTATCCGGAATATTCCTCATCTATTACATTAACCCTTGTGGTAGCGCTCAGGACGGTCTCATCCCGCGCAGCGTATAACACTATTAGTCTAAGTTATTATTCGTCTAATGACGGACACCAACAATGTCTGATAGATCCTGTTCACTATTATAGGCCCTGTCACGGTTATTACATTACTTTCTACAGTATATGGCGCTGGTATCTCATTCATACATGGCGGCATTATTTGAGCACAGTAATACGGTGATATTTCAGAACCATAGGGTGGTATTATTTGGGCACGGTATGGGGTCATTTTTAAGCACTATAATGCGGTATTATTTGAACACTGTATGGTATTAATATATCAGCACTGTATGGCGGTATTATTAGAGCATTGTATAGCAGATTATGTTTAGCACAGATGGATGGTGTTATTGGCGCACTGGGTGGGGCTAATATTTGGACACTGCACGGTGGGAAGTTTTGAGCACTATAAGGCGGTATTATTTGGACACTGCACGGTGGGAAGTTTTGAGCACTATAAGTTTTTGAGCACTATAAGGCGGTACCACTGTATAGTGGTATTATTAGAGCACACAGTATGGTGGTATTATTAGCACATTGTATAGTGGTATAATTTGAGCTCAGTATGGCAGGATTATGTAACTACAGTATGATGCTATTATTTCATCACTATATGGCGATTATACATGAGCACTGTGTGGCGGTATTATTGAATCACTTTATGGTGTCACTATTAGAACACCATTATGTAGTATTAATTGAGCAAAGTATGGCAATATTATGTAAGTAGTTACTGTATGGTAATGTGTGTTCTGTATGACAGTACATTATACTCTGTAGGAGGAAGGTTAGCAGGGTTACGGTATAATGTACCATAGTGCAGAGGTCCTGCTGATTGAAGTATTACTGTATTGCAGTATTCACTATCAGTATATTACTATTTACAGTATATAGATTCCAGTATTACCGCATATAGGATCCCTATCTTACAGTATATAGGATCACTAGTTACAGTATATAGATCCCTCTATTACCGTATACCGCCTGTGTACGATCCATAGAGCTGTACTAGACTCTCCCGGATGTCCTGAGTTCTGGCAGTGACTCCTTAGCTCCATCCGCCTCCTGTTTTCTGGATCATTTACTAACATTCAATCATAACAAAGACCTTTATTCCTTGGGGACACTTCTCATTTACTAAAAATACTACAACATCTCCTAATAGTAATAATTATTATTATATGTATCATCTCTAAAACAGTATTTTGGAATGGTAGAAGATGAAACTGTATAAGAACCGTGTATTCATATTTCAGGGACCAGCCAGGCTATAACACAGAAGATAGTGGTCTGCAGAAATGAAATCTATCCATATAGTAAGCAGTGTTTGTAGAACTTGTTCCATTCTGGCTATGGATGAATCCAGAGTTACAATGAGTGATTGGAGCCTATAAAGAGAAGCTTTCATAGTCAGTGTTCATCTCATGATGGCGTCATTTCAATCCTTGTTCTAGCCCCCACCGTTCCTGAGCAATCACTGCTCTTAGTTTTGTTGCCTGTTATACTAACTAGACCCCTAATGGTTGTGTTGTGAACTGCAGGGGAACTCTGAGTCCCCATTCTCATGATCACAGGGGGTCTCAGTGCTGGAATCCCCAGCACTCTTATCCTCTATACTGTGGGTATGGATCAGTATCCAGAGTGGAAATCTCTTTTACGGGTGGGAACATTTGCATTAAGTATATCGGAGCGTTTGACTTCAGTGCATACAATGTAGTGGGATCGGGATCGTCTACGCTCATCTTATACCATCACCCCTGGACTCTGATATACGCCTCCTCTACAACAAAGTCTCTAAAACTTACAACCAATAGATCATGGGACCCGATTAATGAATATTTGTGGGTCACCGACCTGTTATTATGCTCTTATCTGTCCATTATTCTACTAATGCAGTATTTCTATGTCCGCGCCGCTCCCCATACTCATTAGCCTTCTGCATATTCACTAGACGTCCAAATTCTGCTTGGAGCAGCGGTTTTTAGTTATGGACCTGATATTAATGGACGCCGCAGTCGTCTTCTTCTTCAAACATCAAATAATTCCTAAATGGGATGCAATGACTCCGAGACGAAATGTGAGGGGAATGAGCAAAACTCCATGCAGACGTTATATCGGATGGGACATGCATTGCAAATCTGCAGTATATCAGCAGTATAAGTGGCCATAAATAGCAGGAAAACAAAGCCTTGTAGAGACAGTCATCTATATAGTAGGTAAAACAAGCCCATGTAGCATAAAGGTCTATGCACAGGAGGTAAAACAAATAATAATAATAATAATAATAATAATAATAATAATAATAATAATAATAATAATAATACATTTTATTTCTATAGCGCCAACATATTCCGCAGCGCTGTACAATGTGTAGGGTTCAAATACAGACAGACAGATACATAACAAAGAAAGTCATTTCACACAATGGGACTGAGGGCCCTGCTCACAAGAGCTTACAATCTATGAGGTAGAGGGGGTGACACAAGAGGTAGCAGGGACGGCATTGCTTATACAGAGGTCAGACTCTTCTGTAATAGAGGTGACTGTCATTACATATATATAAAGCTGTATGAGCCGTCACCAGTCGTGTCCTGTAACATGTGGATGGAGCTTGGATCTATAAAGTTATCCTGAGATGACATCATATCATGTGGGGTAATGTGGGAGCGGGGACAGAGGAGGGTTAAGGGTTTACGTTAGACATTGTGATTGGCCTGTCTGATAAGATGTGTCTTTAGTTTGCACTTGAAACTGTAGAAATTGGGAGTTAATCTGATTGTCTGGGGTAGAGCATTCCAGAGAAGTGGTGCAGCTCGGGAGAAGTCTTGTATACGAGCGGGGGAGGTTCTGATAATAGAGGATGTAAGTGTTAGGTCATTGAGTGAGCGGAGAGCACGGGTTGGGCGGTAGACAGAGATGAGGGAGGAGATGTAGGGAGGTGCGGCATTATGGAGAGCCTTGTGGGGGAGGGGGATAACTTTATATTTTATTCTATAATGAATAGGCAGCCAATGTAGTGACTGGCACAGACCAGAGGCCTCGCTGTAGCGTCTAGCCTGATAGATGAGCCTGGCCGCTGCATTCAGAATAGATTGTAGAGGAGAGAGTTTAGTGAGGGGAAGACCGATTAGTAAGGAGTTACAGTAGTCAAGGCGAGAATGAATCAGAGACAATAAGTGTCTTTAGTGTATCTCTGATGAGGAAAGGGTGTATTCTGGAGATGTTTTTGAGGTGGAGGTGACATGAACGTGTGAGTGATTCAATATGAGCCTTCAAAGCCTTGTAGCATAAAGAGACAGTCATCTATATAATAGGTAAAACAAGCCCATGTAGCATAAAGGTGCTCTACTACACAGCAGGTAAAACAAGACTACATAGAATTTAGAGTCAGCCTACAGTACAATAGATAAAACAAGCTCATATAGCATGCAGAGGTGATCTACTGTACATTAGATAACATATGGTTTCCTGGAATTTAGGGAGAGTCTTTAGGGAGGTTGTCTACTGTACAGTAGGTAATGCAAAAATGTGTAGTATGTAGAGAGAGTGCACTGTACAGTACATAAAGCAAGCCCTTGTAGCATGACGAGGTGTCTACTATACAGCTAATAAAAGTTTTGCAACATTTTGAGACAGTCTACCATACAATAGATAAAACAAGCCTATGTAGCATGAAGGTATTCTACTGTACAGCAGAAAAAGTAAGGCAGCATAGAATTTAGAGACTAATGTGCAGTAGATAAAAGAAGCCTATGGAGAAATAAAATATTCTGCTGCACAGCAGGCAACACACACACTACATAGAGTTTACAGATAGTCTATAATGCAAAGTAAAAGCAAGTCTATGGAGCATGGAGAAGCAGTCTACTGTACAACAGGTAAAATAAACCTGCAGTCCATTGTACAGTAGATAAAACAAGTCTAAGTAGCATTAATGGTATTCTACTGTACAGCAGGTAATACAAAGATGTGCAGTATTTAGAGACAGAATACTGTACAGTTCTCAAAGAAAGCCCATGTAGCATGAAGAGGTAGCCTACTGTATAGCAGGTAACACCAAATGTGCAGTGTATAGAGACAGAATACTGTACCATAAATAAAGCAAGCCTATGTAGCATGAAGAAGTAGGTATTACAAAGATGTGTAGCATTCAGAGGTAGTATACTATACAGTAAATAAAGCAAGCCCATGTAGCATGAAGAGGCAGTCTACCGTGCAGCAGATTAAGCAGGGTGTACGGAGCCGTATACTGTAGCCAATAGGAAGAGTCACCAGAAGTCAGACCCCACTGATCTCATAGAGATGACCTATCCTAGAAAAACCCTGTAATATAAATCCTCCATATAACGCAGACCTTATATAAAGAGCCACCACATTGTCTTTTGTACCAAAGCGCTCTCTATACCGCCATCGTGTCACACATCACAATATAACTATTGTAAAGTTTGGAAACTCCACTCTCATTATTCTTCGACAATCTCCGGAGGACGCGCTTCGCGGCTAATCAAATTAATGACATAAGATAATGGTACGGAGCAATCTGCTTACTATGTTAATTATGGAGGCGGCTTATCTTATAACAATAAATGCTGTTTATCTTCAATGGCAGGAACGAGCGCGCAACCGAGGTGAGAGCCCTGACGAGAACGCGAGACTCGTATCACTGACAGCGGAGAATACCTGACTGACTGCTAAATATCAGATTCTCATAAAAGAGTCCCAGAGTCACAATGTAGACAATTTATCACATTCACCGCATAATAAAGCTGACGATGCTCCAGGGCACTAATTATAATCCAGTAATTAGCACTGACTGCAACTGGTGCCTGATCACACAGCGCTGGTTAGGAGGACTATGGGAGGTATGGAGGATAGAATAGTGAGCGCAGCTCTGGAGTATAATACAGGATAAGTAATGTAATGTATGTATACAGTGACTGCACCAGCAGAATAGTGAGCACAGCTCTGGAGTATAATACAGGATAAGTAATGTAATGCATGTACACAGTGACTGCACCAGCAGAATAGTGAGCACAGCTCTGGGGTATAATACAGGATAAGTAATGTAATGTATGTACACAGTGACTGCACCAGCAGAATAGTGAGCGCAGCTCTGGGGTATAATACAGGATAAGTAATGTAATGTATGTACACAGTGACTGCACCAGCAGAATAGTGAGCGCAGCTCTGGAGTATAATACAGGATAAGTAATGTAATGTATGTACACAGTGACTGTACCAGCAGAATAGTGAGCGCAGCTCTGGAGTATAATACAGGATAAGTAATGTAATGTATGTATACAGTGACTGCACCAGCAGAATAGTGAGCACAGCTCTGGAGTATAATACAGGATAAGTAATGTAATGTATGTACACAGTGACTGCACCAGCAGAATAGTGAGCACAGCTCTGGGGTATAATACAGGATAAGTAATGTAATGTATGTACACAGTGACTGCACCAGCAGAATAGTGAGCGCAGCTCTGGGGTATAATACAGGATAAGTAATGTAATGTATGTACACAGTGACTGCACCAGCAGAATAGTGAGCGCAGCTCTGGAGTATAATACAGGATAAGTAATGTAATGTATGTACACAGTGACTGTACCAGCAGAATAGTGAGCGCAGCTCTGGAGTATAATACAGGATAAGTAATGTAATGTATGTATACAGTGACTGCACCAGCAGAATAGTGAGCACAGCTCTGGAGTATAATACAGGATAAGTAATGTAATGTATGTACACAGTGACTGCACCAGCAGAATAGTGAGCACAGCTCTGGGGTATAATACAGGATAAGTAATGTAATGTATGTACACAGTGACTGCACCAGCAGAATAGTGAGCGCAGCTCTGGGGTATAATACAGGATAAGTAATGTAATGTATGTACACAGTGACTGCACCAGCAGAATAGTGAGTGCAGCTCTGGAGTATAATACAGGATAAGTAATGTAATGTATGTACACAGTGACTGTACCAGCAGAATAGTGAGCGCAGCTCTGGAGTATAATACAGGATAAGTAATGTAATGTATGTATACAGTGACTGCACCAGCAGAATAGTGAGCACAGCTCTGGAGTATAATACAGGATAAGTAATGTAATGTATGTACACAGTGACTGTACCAGCAGAATAGTGAGCGCAGCTCTGGAGTATAATACAGGATAAGTAATGTAATGTATGTATACAGTGACTGCACCAGCAGAATAGAGAGCACAGCTCTGGAGTATAATACAGGATAAGTAATGTAATGTATGTACACAGTGACTGCACCAGCAGAATAGTGAGCACAGCTCTGGGGTATAATACAGGATAAGTAATGTAATGTATGTACACAGTGACTGCACCAGCAGAATAGTGAGCGCAGCTCTGGAGTATAATACAGGATAAGTAATGTAATGTATGTACACAGTGACTGCACCAGCAGAATAGTGAGCGCAGCTCTGGAGTATAATACAGGATAAGTAATGTAATGTATGTACACAGTGAGTGCACCAGCAGAATAGTGAGCGCAGCTCTAGAGTATAATACAGGATGTAACTCAGGATCAGTACAGGATAAGTAATGTAATGTATGTACACAGTGACTGCACCAGCAGAATAGTGAGCGCAGCTCTGGAGTGTAATACAGGATAAGTAATGTAATGTATGTACACAGTGACTGTACCTACAGAATAGTGAGCGCAGCTCTGGAGTGTAATACAGGATAAGTAATGTAATGTATGTACACAGTGACTGTACCAGCAGAATAGTGAGTGCAGCTCTGGAGTATAATACAGGATAAGTAATGTAATGTATGTACACAGTGACTGTACCTACAGAATAGTGAGCGCAGCTCTGGAGTGTAATACAGGATAAGTAATGTAATGTATGTACACAGTGACTGCACCAGGAGAATAGTGAGCGCAGCTCTGGAGTGTAATACAGGATAAGTAATGTAATGTATGTACACAGTGACTGCACCAGCAGAATAGTGAGCGCAGCTCTGGAGTATAATACAGGATAAGTAATGTAATGTAATGTATGTACACAGTGACTGTACCAGCAGAATAGTGAGCGCAGCTCTGGAGTATAATACAGGATAAGTAATGTAATGTATGTACACAGTGACTGCAGCAGCAGAATAGTGAGCGCAGCTCTGGAGTATAATACAGGATAAGTAATGTAATGTATGTACACAGTGACTGCAGCAGCAGAATAGTGAGCGCAGCTCTGGAGTATAATACAGGATAAGTAATGTAATGTATGTACAGAGTGACTATACCAGCAGAATAGTAAATGCAGCTCTGGAGTATAATACAGGATAAGTAATGTAATGTAATGTATGTACACAGTGACTGTAGCAGCAGAATAGTGAGCGCAGCTCTGGAGTATAATACAGGATAAGTAATGTAATGTCTGTACACAGTGACTGCAGCAGCAGAATAGTGAGCGCAGCTCTGGAGTATAATACAGGATAAGTAATGTAATGTATGTACAGAGTGACTGTACCAGCAGAATAGTGAGTGCAGCTCTGGAGTATAATACAGGATAAGTAATGTAATGTAATGTATGTACACAGTGACTGTAGCAGCAGAATAGTGAGCGCAGCTCTGGAGTATAATACAGGATAAGTAATGTAATGTATGTACACAGTGACTGTACCAGCAGAATAGTCAGTGCAGCTCTGGAGTATAATACAGGATAAGTAATGTAATGTAATGTATGTACACAGTGACTGTAGCAGCAGAATAGTGAGCGCAGCTCTGGAGTATAATACAGGATAAGTAATGTAATGTATGTACACAGTGACTGCACCAGCAGAATAGTGAGCGCAGCTCTGCAGTATAATACAGGATAAGTAATGTAATGTATGTACACAGTGACTGTACCAGCAGAATAGTGAGCACAGCTCTGGAGTATAATACAGGATGTAACTGAGGATCAGTACAGGATAAGTAATGTAATGTATGTACACAGTGACTGCACCAGCAGAATAGTGAGCGCAGCTCTGGAGTATAATACAGGATAAGTAATGTAATGTATGTACACAGTGAGTGCACCAGCAGAATAGTGAGCGCAGCTCTGGAGTATAATACAGGATGTAACTCAGGATCAGTACAGGATAAGTAATGTAATGTATGTACACAGTGACTGTACCAGCAGAATAGTGAGCGCAGCTCTGGAGTGTAATACAGGATAAGTAATGTAATGTATGTACACAGTGACTGCACCAGCAGAATAGTGAGCGCAGCTCTGGAGTGTAATACAGGATAAGTAATGTAATGTATGTACACAGTGACTGTACCAGCAGAATAGTGAGTGCAGCTCTGGAGTATAATACAGGATAAGTAATGTAATGTATGTGCACAGTGACTGCAGCAGCAGAATAGTGAGCGCAGCTCTGGAGTATAATACAGGATAAGTAATGTAATGTATGTACACAGTGACTGTACCAGCAGAATAGTGAGTGCAGCTCTGGAGTATAATACAGGATAAGTAATGTAATGTATGTACACAGTGACTGCAGCAGCAGAATAGTGAGCGCAGCTCTGGAGTATAATACAGGATAAGTAATGTAATGTATGTACACAGTGACTGTACCAGCAGAATAGTGAGTGCAGCTCTGGAGTATAATACAGGATAAGTAATGTAATGTATGTACACAGTGACTGCAGCAGCAGAATAGTGAGCGCAGCTCTGGAGTATAATACAGGATAAGTAATGTAATGTATGTACAGAGTGACTGTACCAGCAGAATAGTAAATGCAGCTCTGGAGTATAATACAGGATAAGTAATGTAATGTAATGTATGTACACAGTGACTGTAGCAGCAGAATAGTGAGCGCAGCTCTGGAGTATAATACAGGATAAGTAATGTAATGTATGTACACAGTGACTGTACCAGCAGAATAGTGAGCGCAGCTCTGGAGTATAATACAGGATGTAACTCAGGATCAGTACAGGATAAGTAATGTAATGTATGTACACAGTATAGCCGCTTCCTCCCCCATCCTCTTTCCATAGACTTCTATTTGTGAGCTGGATTTGAGTATGAATGAAGATAAGGAGAAGGAAAACAGTTTAAAAAATGGAGAATAAAACAGATTGGTTAATAATATATATTACAAAGTTTATTAGACTCACCTGTACTATTCATTTCAAAAAAGAGGTTTATACAGTGACAGATGTCTGCACCTTCTGTATATTTCCGGACAATCTCCTTCATATTCCACTGACAGAAGATTAAAATATGACTTGCAGAGAGGCAAATTGCAAAAACGTACCACACAGTGAAGCCACCACAATTTATTATTGTCACAAAATCCTTATTGACGAATATGCATGGGACAAAACATGGCCGCCGTCCTACAATGCTGAGACAAAACATCTCAGGCAACTTTCCAAAACTTATCTTAAGACTCTCAAAGTAGTGTGAGCCTTGAAGAATGTTCATTGTTCCCTCCTGGATATAGTTCAGCGTTCATTGAAAATTACCACATGTATAGAATTCATCCGGAGAATAATAAATCATGATTAAAAACAGCTGCCAACGGCATCATACCGCAATAATGAGGATTGTCTGTGTGTGTAGAGAGGAATATCAATTCATATATAGAAAGAAATGAAAAATATCTAACAGGGTACCAGACCCAGTGTATGAACTGTATATAATACTGCCACCTATGGGCAGGAGTGTAAGTGTGATAATACTCTGCCTATGTACAAATAAATAATAATAACTGTATTTATATAGCACCAACATATTCTGCAGCACTTTACAGATCAAACAAGTATAACTACTATAATACTGCTCCTATGTACAAGAATATAACTACTATAATACTACCTCCTATGTACAAGAATATAACTACTATAATACTACCTCCTATGTACAAGAATATAACTACTATAATACTGCTCCTATGTACAAGCATATAACTACTATAATACTGCTCCTATGTACAAGAATATAACTACTATAATACTACCTCCTTTGTACAAGAATATAACTACTATAATACTACTCCTATGTACAAGAATATAACTACTATAATACTACCTCCTATGTACAAGAATATAACTACTATAATACTACCTCCTATGTACAAGAATATAACTACTATAATACTACTCCTATGTACAAGAATATAACTACTATAATACTACTTCTATGTACAAGAATATAACTACTATAATACTGCTCCTATGTAGAAGAATATAACTACTATAATACTGCTCCTATGTACAAGAATATAACTACTATAATACTGCTCCTATGTAGAAGAATATAACTACTACAATACTACTCATATGTACAAGAATATAACTACTATAATACTACTCCTATGTACAAGAATATAACTACTATAATACTACTCCTATGTACAAGAATATAACTACTATAATACTATTTCCTATGTACAAGAATATAACTACTATAATACTACCTCCTATGTACAAGAATATAACTACTATAATACTGCTCCTATGTACAAGAATATAACTACTATAATACTACCTCCTATGTACAAGAATATAACTACTATAATACTACTCCTATGTACAAGAATATAACTACTATAATACTATTCCTATGTACAAGAATATAACTACTATAATACTACTCCTATGTACAAGAATATAACTACTATAATACTGCTCCTATGTACAGGAATATAACTACTATAATACTATTCCTATGTACAAGCATATAACTACTATAATACTGCTCCTATGTACAAGAATATAACTACTATAATACTACCTCCTTTGTACAAGAATATAACTACTATAATACTACTCCTATGTACAAGAATATAACTACTATAATACTACCTCCTATGTACAAGAATATAACTACTATAATACTACCTCCTATGTACAAGAATATAACTACTATAATACTACTCCTATGTACAAGAATATAACTACTATAATACTACTTCTATGTACAAGAATATAACTACTATAATACTGCTCCTATGTAGAAGAATATAACTACTATAATACTGCTCCTATGTACAAGAATATAACTACTATAATACTGCTCCTATGTAGAAGAATATAACTACTACAATACTACTCATATGTACAAGAATATAACTACTATAATACTACTCCTATGTACAAGAATATAACTACTATAATACTACTCCTATGTACAAGAATATAACTACTATAATACTATTTCCTATGTACAAGAATATAACTACTATAATACTACCTCCTATGTACAAGAATATAACTACTATAATACTGCTCCTATGTACAAGAATATAACTACTATAATACTACTCCTATGTACAAGAATATAACTACTATAATACTACTCCTATGTACAAGAATATAACTACTATAATACTATTCCTATGTACAAGAATATAACTACTATAATACTACTCCTATGTACAAGAATATAACTACTATAATACTACTCCTATGTACAAGAATATAACTACTATAATACTATTCCTATGTACAAGAATATAACTACTATAATACTACTCCTATGTACAAGAATATAACTACTATAATACTGCTCCCTATGTACAAGAATATAACTACTATAATACTACCTCCTATGTACAAGAATATAACTACTATAATACTACCTCCTATGTACAAGAATATAACTACTATAATACTACCTCCTATGTACAAGAATATAACTACTATAATACTACTCCTATGTACAAGAATTTAACTACTATAATACTACCTCCTATGTACAAGAATATAACTACTATAATACTACCTCCTATGTACAAGAATATAACTACTATAATACTATTCCTATGTACAAGCATATAACTACTATAATACTGCTCCTATGTACAAGAATATAACTACTATAATACTACCTCCTTTGTACAAGAATATAACTACTATAATACTACTCCTATGTACAAGAATATAACTACTATAATACTACCTCCTATGTACAAGAATATAACTACTATAATACTACCTCCTATGTACAAGAATATAACTACTATTATACTACTCCTATGTACAAGAATATAACTACTATAATACTACTTCTATGTACAAGAATATAACTACTATAATACTGCTCCTATGTAGAAGAATATAACTACTATAATACTGCTCCTATGTACAAGAATATAACTACTATAATACTGCTCCTATGTACAAGAATATAACTACTACAATACTACTCATATGTACAAGAATATAACTACTATAATACTACTCCTATGTACAAGAATATAACTACTATAATACTACTCCTATGTACAAGAATATAACTACTATAATACTATTCCTATGTACAAGAATATAACTACTATAATACTACTCCTATGTACAAGAATATAACTACTATAATACTATTCCTATGTACAAGAATATAACTACTATAATACTACTCCTATGTACAAGAATATAACTACTATAATAATGCTCCCTATGTACAAGAATATAACTACTATAATACTATTCCTATGTACAAGAATATAACTACTATAATACTGCTCCTATGTACAAGAATATAACTACTATAATACTACCTCCTATGTACAAGAATATAACTACTATAATACTACTCCTATGTACAAGAATATAACTACTATAATACTACCTCCTATGTACAAGAATATAACTACTTTAATACTACTCCTATGTACAAGAATATAACTACTATAATACTACCTCCTATGTACAAGAATATAACTACTTTAATACTACTCCTATGTACAAGAATATAACTACTATAATACTACCTCCTATGTACAAGAATATAACTACTATAATACTACCTCCTATGTACAAGAATATAACTACTATAATACTGCCTCCTATGTACAAGAATATAACTACTATAATACTACTCCTATGTACAAGAATTTAACTACTATAATACTACCTCCTATGTACAAGAATATAACTACTATAATACTGCCTCCTATGTACAAGAATATAACTACTATAATACTGCTCCTATGTACAGGAATATAACTACTATAATACTACCTCCTTTGTACAAGAATATAACTACTATAATACTACTCCTATGTACAAGAATATAACTACTATAATACTACTCCTATGTACAAGAATATAACTACTATAATACTGCTTCTATGTACAAGAATATAACTACTATAATACTTCTCCTATGTACAAGAATATAACTACTATAATACTGCTCTTATGTACAAGAATATAACTACTATAATACTACTTCTATGTACAAGAATATAACTACTATAATACTATCTCCTATGTACAAGAATATAACTACTATAATACTTCTCCTATGTACAAGAATATAACTACTATAATACTACTCCTATGTACAAGAATATAACTACTATAATACTACCTCCTATGTACAAGAATATAACTACTTTAATACTACTCCTATGTACAAGAATATAACTACTATAATACTACCTCCTATGTACAAGAATATAACTACTATAATACTGCTCCTATGTACAAGAATATAACTACTATAATACTTCTCCTATGTACAAGAATATAACTACTATAATACTGCTCCTATGTACAAGAATATAACTACTATAATACTACTCCTATGTACAAGAATATAACTACTATAATACTACTCCTATGTACAAGAATATAACTACTATAATACTACTCCTATGTACAAGAATATAACTACTATAATACTACCTCCTATGTACAAGAATATAACTACTATAATACTACCTCCTATGTACAAGAATATAACTACTATAATACTACCTCCTAGCTGTGAGGACGTGTTTTTGTAGCTCTCCTGAGGCTCCTGATGTCTGGAGATAGCCCAGGGCGGGGCCACCCTGGGTGGGGAAGTTCCCCTGCCAAGGCCCAGGCTCCAAGGCCTTCTCTGGGAAGCAATTCCCAGACAACTAAAAAAATGGATGGAAATCCTAAAGTCCCCAGTAATGGGAATCGTGTCCAGTGTGTCAGCAGTCCTAGTGCAGCAAGCCAAGATGGGAAGAAAGTTGTAAAGGAAGAAGTAACGGAAGCAAGCAGTAGTACGGTGCAACAACCAAGCAAAATGGTTGAATGTAAGGAGCAAACTTTGCAGCCTGTGCAGACTCCATTGCAGGTTGCAGGTGTCCAGTCCACCCCACCCTCCTGCAGACAGAGGAGAACATCCCTGGAGAAGCAGACCATGCAGGAGAACATGCAGCAGTCTGTATTGGTACGGTCTGAGCGGACAAGATCTGGAAGCGGTAACTACAAAAATGTAGTGAAGGCAGTGGAGGAGATCAAAGGGAGACCAGCGGGGAAGCTTCAAGGTACCAGCAGTACAGTCACTGGAAATAAACTGGGACATAGTCCCCAGTCTGGACATTGTGGGCCCATGGCAGTGACAACAGCCGTAGCATGTCAGAAATCACAGGCTACACCAACCAGAAGCCATACTGGGGGTAACCAACCTGCAAAGCTTTCCAACAATGCACAGACTGTCACAGCTACTGAGCGAGCACCAGAACTGCGCCTGGCAGATGAGATACCAGCACTGGTCAAGCGACTGGAGACATTGAAGGCCAGTAAAATATATCTGCAGAGACAGATTGAATGTGCGTATAATCTAAAAAAGTCTGCATGCCCTGAGAAACTGGTGTTACTGGACAGGAAGCTGAGCGCACTGGCGAAAGAGCTCGCCGAGAACGTACGGGAGACCGAGACTGTACTGGAGCAAATGGGACCGGTGGGAGAATCATACAGAAACCAGCAGCGGTTCCAGGAATACCAGAAGTCACCATCACCTTGTGCCAAAGCTGGGTCTGAACCCTCTCAAGGTGGCAGCCAGCAGTCCCATGTAAAACCAGTTCTGCAGCCAGCAAGTTTCCCTTTTAAGGAAGGGAATTTGTACGGGAAAGCGACCAGTGTTCAGCAACAGCAAAAACCTGCAGCAGTTCTCAGCAAGGCACCACAAGTCCCAGCAACCAGCACTTTGCAACCAGGTCATGGACCCCTGCCTAATGGTAATGAAGTAGCAGCTGTGCAGACACCACAAGTCCCAGGAGACAAGTCATTGCAGCAGGACTATGGACTCTTACCTGAAGGTACTGGGGGAGTAACATATTTGGGGTTACAGGTTGTGGACTCTGTTGTGCAGGACTCTGCTGCCGCTGACTGTAGTGGTAATATGGACTCTGCTATGCAGGACTCTGCTGCCGCTGACTATAATACTAATATGGACTCTGCTGTGCAGGACTCTGCTGCCGCTGATTGTCTGACTAATGTGCCTGATATTATGGATATTCCTGTATGTGATAACGGCCCAGCAGGGGAAGGTGTTTCTGGGGGGGATCCTTCACTATCTATGGCGTCAGACCCCTCTGCAGTCCAGTCTCTGGAGTCTGGTGATATTGCAGACATAGAGGTTGATGGTGGGGCGGACACAGGACAGTCCAGTGTGCAGGACTTTCCCCCTCTAGATACTCGCGCAGTAGCAGAACCACATGGTACAGGTGCTCAGCAGCCCACACAGCGCCCACAAACACGCCAAGATGGCGGATCCGGCCGTACCTCCTCAGGGAATGCCTGGAGCCGCGGTGCTCCATCTTTTGCATCAAACTCCAATTATACAGGCCAGGCTTTCAGGAGGAGGAATGTAGTCAGGTTTAGGCACGGAGGTGCCAAGGAGGATCTGCCGGATAGGAGGTTTGTGGTCCGAGAGCTCCTATGTACCCAGATGGGCTTTGTGCCGACTGATATCCTGGCCGTCATAAACCTTCCTGACCGCCAGGGGTATGATGTTAGTTTTAAGCTGATGTCTGATCTGGACCGGTTCTGGGCCAATCTCACCAGGTTGAGAGATACGGAAGGTTGGGATAAGTTCAGTTTCATCCCCATCTCTAGGCCAGATACAGCCTCTGTCACAATTGTATTTTGGAATGAAGCCGTTCCCCCTCAGGACATAGTCATCTGGCTCAGGAGGCATTGTGACCTCATGTCCGATCTTAGTAAGAACAGGGATGAAGACGGGGTCTGGACCGGTGGGTGGAGGGTCCTGGTGAAGTTGCGTCAGCAGAACAACATAACCCAACATCTGCCCAATTCGTTCTTTATAGGCCGAGAAAAAGGGATCTGCTTCTATGCGGGTCAGCCTCGCCGGTGCTTCAAGTGTGGGAAGGCCGGCCATGTGGCCAGTGTATGCTCCATGGTAAAGTGTAGCCTATGTAATGAAATGGGCCACGTGAGTGCCACATGCCAAAGCATTAGGTGTAACCTGTGCGGTCGGATCGGTCACCCCCACAGAGATTGTCCTGATGCCTGGCATAACATCTGTAAGGATAGCCCTGATGAGGACTTGCTGGCAGCGGCTGATGACATACAGGAGGAGGAGGAGGCGCTATTGTCAGGGTCAGTAGTCACGGAGGCGGAGCCTCAACCACATACAGGTGATACCACCCAAGACCAGGCCGAGTCAGGTCCCATTGAGACGACCATGGAGGTTGTCGAGCAGGTTGTACAACCCTCAGTGGTCGTCTCTTCTCCTGCCCGATCATCCAACAATAATAAAAGGAGGAAGAAGGATAAAGCCAGCCGTAAGCCTGAGGGTGAGTGGACCACGGTAGAAAAGCCCACAAAGATGAGAGTAAGTAGTGCAGGCGAGGTCACTGCAACGGGGAATAGATTTAGTGTCCTATCAGAGTCAGACGGAGAAGCAGAACTAGACAGAGAACTCTCACGAATGATGGCGGAGTATGAGGATGAACCAGAGGGTGATCCTCCCAATAAGAGGAGACCCCACCGAGATGAGGGGCAGTCCGAATCAGACATGGAAACAGCTGGTCACCAGGACACCTCTGACTCTGATCTATGACAATGGGACCCATCTCTCTGTTTCTCATATTCCTAGTTGTTCTGATGGCAGGTTTCTATCTTAAAGTTATCTCTAGTAATGTGAATAGCATCCGAGCAAGGAGGACAAGACACGCAGTGTATGAACATCTGAGATATCTTGATGCCGATGTCTATTTCTTACAAGAAACCCGTTTAAATACTTTAGGACTAATACGAGAAGCAGAGAGAGAATGGAAATCTGGCCCGTCCTTCTGGTCTCTGGCGGTGGAGCCTTATGCCGGGGTTTCTATACTGTTTAACACCCCTGATGTCACCATACACAGACTCACTGAGGTTCTGATGGGGAGGTGTCTGGTTTTAGAAGTTACCATCCGAGGCAGAAGGCTCCGACTCATTAATATCTATGGTCCACCGCAGTCGGTGATTGAAAGGGCACGTCTGTTTGATGAAGTCAAGCAGTACTTGTTTACATCTGTTCCGGTAGTCATGGCAGGGGACTTCAATGCCACCATGTCATCCAGTGACAGACCTACTGGTCGGCCTCTCACCAGGGACTGCAAGGTCTTAAGCAGAATTATTTCACAGGCTGGTCTGTCTGATGTGTTTACTGAGGGTGGTAGGAAACCAAAATTCACTTACTCCTGCGCTGGTAGATGCAGTCGGATAGACTTAGCTCTGGTCAGTCCCGCTGAGCATGTTAGTGAGAAAAGTGAAAAGACAGTCCCTTATTCTGACCATCTGGCTTTGTATTTTTGCTTGGGCTCCACAAAACGCCCTGATATTGGGAGAGGCCTATGGAAGCTCAATTCCAGCCTCTTGGACGATGACTGTGTCCGGAGTTGTGTCCACTCTCTATTTCAGAACCAGCTTGAGAGAGTGGTGTTTTATGACAACATGGCAGACTGGTGGGAGGATGTCAAGGAGGAGATCAGATCCCTCTTAAGGAGACTGTCAGTTAAGAAGGGGAAGAGTAAGTATAGCCAGTATCTCAGGCTGCGGAAAGAATTAGAGTCACTCTATTCGGCGGGCGGGGATAACCAACAGAAGATTGACCGGCTGAAATCTGAGATCAGTCAGTATCAGTACCGCAGGTATACATCCCTGGTTCTTGAACGGGATTATGGGTCCTTAGGGGCTCCGGATCCTTTTGAGAATTGCAGGGAGCGGGTGGCAAATAAATCGGTCACAGGTCTCACTGACTCCCAGGGTGTGTTACAGGAATCTCGGGAGGGTATCCTGGGGGTGGTGAGAACTTACTATGCTGACTTGTTTCAGAAGAAGGTTTTGGATAGAGAGAAGGTGGCTCAATTCTTGGAGGCAACTCCGGATCCTGATACTAATGATTTGGACTTTTCTCCTTTGACAGCAGAGTTAACAGTGGAGGAGGTGAAAGAGGCCATAGATAAGTTACATCTGAAGAAGGCACCAGGTCCAGATGGGATTACAGCTGAGTTCTATAAGAAATTCCGAGACCTCTTGGCACCAATTCTCGTGGATGTATACAAAACTAGTCTAGAAAACCACCTGATGCCTCCATCCATGAGAGTGTCCTCCCTGATCCTGCTGTCTAAAGGTAAAGAGCCTAGTGACATCAAGAACTGGAGGCCGATTGCCCTCTTGAATGTCGATAGGAAGATTCTTGCAAAAATTCTGTTCTCTAGATTAGTTTGTTTGTCCCCGGCACTGTTGGCAGGCTCACAGTTTGGCACAGTTAAAGGGCGGAACATCTCTGGAGCAGTTATCTCGATAAGGGAGATGTTTGAGAGATGTAAAGCTCTGAGGTGTGGGAGATATGTTGTGAGTCTTGACCAGGCTAAGGCCTTTGACAGAGTAGACCATGAGTATCTATGGGCGACTTTGACAAAGTACGGTATTCCGGGACAATTTGTGGATTGGCTGAGAACTTTGTACCGCGAGGCGGAGAGCTTTCCTCTGATTAATGGTTGGCAGGGTGATGCTTTCAGGGTTGAGGCAGGGGTGAGACAAGGTTGCCCACTGAGTCCATTACTGTATGTGTTTGCCATAGACCCGTTTCTTAGGTCACTGCAGGAGTGTGATTTTCAGGGGGCGCCGGTCCCCCACTGCTTGCCCCTGAGAGTTGTTGCCTACGCGGATGATGTGACTGTGGTGATATCTGAGCCTCGTGAGGTGGAGATGTTGTCTGCAGCCATCAGAAGTTACTCAGAGGCCTCCGGGTCTCTTGTCAACCTTGAGAAGAGTCAAGCTCTCTGGACGGGTCATACTGGTCCTACATTTGATCTGCCGCAGTTTGCCCAGGCCTCCTCCTATATTAAGATCCTTGGGGTGAAATTCGGGAGGGATGATAATTGCAGACTAAATTGGGAAGAAAAGTTGGAATCCGGAAATGCAAAGGTTCAGCGATGGAAGAACTGGAGGCTGACCTATAGAGAAAGGGTTAAAATGTTGAAGACTTACCTGGTCCCTGTCTTCTTGTACGTCTCTGTTGTCTTTCCTTTGCCAGAATCTTTCTCCGCTAGGCTCTTTAGCCTGTTCTTCCAACTTTTGTGGGGGAACAGGTTGAACCCAGTAAAAAGAGGGATAACCTACCTACAGAGGAGAGAGGGTGGGCTGGATATGTTAAATCCAAGGGTGTTTTTTGACTCCATGTTTCTAAAAGTAAATTTTGGTTGCCTGGACTCAGATAACAGCTCCCTGTGGGTAAATAGTATCAGGGACTGGATATTGCCTTTTGCAGAATCCTGGGTGCGAGGCGGCAGCCTTAAGAGGGGTCGATCGACTCGTGACTACCTCCCCCAGTATCTGGACTATGGCATAAGGTGCCTGAAAAAATGGGGTATTGAAAAGACCTATCTGGTGAGTAAGACCAGGAGAGATCTATACACCAGGGTATGTAAGACCTTCTATTGTCTCCAGCCGGCATTGAGGGACTGTACATCTATAACCCTGCAGGATAGTCTGAGGCTCCTCACTGGTCTGAGGCTCCCTGCAAAGTTCTTTGACATTGCCTGGCTATCTCTGCATGGGAAACTTTTTGTAAGAGGCAACCTAAAACATCTCAGTGTGACAGATCGGGCATGTCCATTAGGTTGTCAGCAGGAGGAGACCATGGCACATTTTATATCAGAGTGCGGGGGAGGGCGAAAGATCTGGCAGGAAATATCCCGGAGGCTGAAAATTCCCCGATTACAATCACTCAAATACCCCGAAATCATATATGGCATCCCAACTAATATAGGTGACATTAACCGGGAGACCCTGTATATTATTATTACTGTCATCAAATATTATCACTGGCATACGAGGACCCAGGTGTCCCTACACAGAGAGCCCTTCCGTCATATGACCGCTGTCACATATATCATGTCTGAACTGAGGTGGATAAAGTCTCTGGAGGTCAGAAAAAAGTCTGATAATGTAAAATTGTGGAGAAATGTATATATCGATTGCTGAATATTCTGATAACACTGCAAATAAGTCTGTTCATTTATTTATGGATTTATTTTTTTTTCCCCCTCTTTATCCTGCCAGCAATGGACTCTTAAGTTAAAGTGATTCTCATTTTTGTTATCTGACAGACATGTCTGATTTATGTTATATTATTATTATTATTATTATTAGTTATTAATTCTGCTGGAATGTAATGTATTTTTGTTTTGTTTTTACTAATAAAAATTACCTCCTATGTACAAGAATATAACTACTATTATACTACCTCCTATGTACAAGAATATAACTACTATATTACTGCTCCTATGTACAAGAATATAACTACTATAATACTGCTCCTATGTACAAGAATATAACTACTATAATACTGCTCCTATGTACAAGAATATAACTACTATAATACTACCTCCTATGTACAAGAATATAACTACTATAATACTACCTCCTATGTACAAGAATATAACTACTATAATACTACCTCCTATGTACAAGAATATAACTACTATAATACATCTCCTATGTACAAGAATATAACTACTATAATACTACCTCCTATGTACAAGAATATAACTACTATAATACATCTCCTATGTACAAGAATATAACTACTATAATACTACCTCCTATGTACAAGAATATAACTACTATAATACTACTCCTATGTACAAGAATATAACTACTATAATACTGCTCCTATGTACAAGAATATAACTACTATAATACTACTCCTATGTACAAGAATATAACTACTATAATACTGCTCCTATGTACAAGAATATAACTACTATAATACTTCTCCTATGTACAAGAATATAACTACTATAATACTGCTCCTATGTACAAGAATATAACTACTATAATACTACTCCTATGTACAAGAATATAACTACTATAATACTACTCCTATGTACAAGAATATAACTACTATAATACTACTCCTATGTACAAGAATATAACTACTTTAATACTACTCCTATGTACAAGAATATAACTACTATAATACTACCTCCTATGTACAAGAATATAACTACTATAATACTGCTCCTATGTACAAGAATTTAACTACTATAATACTACTCCTATGTACAAGAATATAACTACTATAATACTGCTCCTATGTACAAGAATATAACTACTATAATACTACTCCTATGTACAAGAATATAACTACTATAATACTACTCCTATGTACAAGAATATAACTACTATAATACTACCTCCTATGTACAAGAATATAACTACTATAATACTACCTCCTATGTACAAGAATATAACTACTATAATACTACCTCCTATGTACAAGAATATAACTACTATAATACATCTCCTATGTACAAGAATATAACTACTATAATACTACCTCCTATGTACAAGAATATAACTACTATAATACATCTCCTATGTACAAGAATATAACTACTATAATACTACCTCCTATGTACAAGAATATAACTACTATAATACTACTCCTATGTACAAGAATATAACTACTATAATACTGCTCCTATGTACAAGAATATAACTACTATAATACTACTCCTATGTACAAGAATATAACTACTATAATACTGCTCCTATGTACAAGAATATAACTACTATAATACTTCTCCTATGTACAAGAATATAACTACTATAATACTGCTCCTATGTACAAGAATATAACTACTATAATACTACTCCTATGTACAAGAATATAACTACTATAATACTACTCCTATGTACAAGAATATAACTACTATAATACTACTCCTATGTACAAGAATATAACTACTTTAATACTACTCCTATGTACAAGAATATAACTACTATAATACTACCTCCTATGTACAAGAATATAACTACTATAATACTGCTCCTATGTACAAGAATTTAACTACTATAATACTACTCCTATGTACAAGAATATAACTACTATAATACTGCTCCTATGTACAAGAATATAACTACTATAATACTACTCCTATGTACAAGAATATAACTACTATAATACTACTCCTATGTACAAGAATATAACTACTATAATACTACCTCCTATGTACAAGAATATAACTACTTTAATACTACTGCTATGTACAAGAATATAACTACTATTATACTACCTCCTATGTACAAGAATATAACTACTATAATACTACTCCTATGTACAAGAATATAACTACTATTATACTACCTCCTATGTACAAGATTATAACTACTATAATACTACTCCTATGTACAAGAATATAACTACTATATTACTGCTCCTATGTACAAGAATATAACTACTATAATACTGCTCCTATGTACAAGAATATAACTACTATAATACTGCTCCTATGTACAAGAATATAACTACTATATTACTGCTCCTATGTACAAGAATATAACTACTATAATACTGCTCCTATGTACAAGAATATAACTACTATAATACTGCTCCTATGTACAAGAATATAACTACTATAATACTACCTCCTATGTACAAGAATATAACTACTATAATACATCTCCTATGTACAAGAATATAACTACTATAATACTACCTCCTATGCACAAGAATATAACTACTATAATACTACTCCTATGTACAAGAATATAACTACTATAATACTGCTCCTATGTACAAGAATATAACTACTATAATACTACTCCTATGTACAAGAATATAACTACTATAATACTGCTCCTATGTACAAGAATATAACTACTATAATACTTCTCCTATGTACAAGAATATAACTACTATAATACTGCTCCTATGTACAAGAATATAACTACTATAATACTACTCCTATGTACAAGAATATAACTACTATAATACTACTCCTATGTACAAGAATATAACTACTATAATACTACTCCTATGTACAAGAATATAACTACTATAATACTTCTCCTATGTACAAGAATATAACTACTATAATACTGCTCCTATGTACAAGAATATAACTACTATAATACTACTCCTATGTACAAGAATATAACTACTATAATACTACTCCTATGTACAAGAATATAACTACTATAATACTACCTCCTATGTACAAGAATATAACTACTTTAATACTACTGCTATGTACAAGAATATAACTACTATTATACTACCTCCTATGTACAAGAATATAACTACTATAATACTACTCCTATGTACAAGAATATAACTACTATTATACTACCTCCTATGTACAAGAATATAACTACTATAATACTACTCCTATGTACAAGAATATAACTACTATATTACTGCTCCTATGTACAAGAATATAACTACTATAATACTGCTCCTATGTACAAGAATATAACTACTATAATACTGCTCCTATGTACAAGAATATAACTACTATATTACTGCTCCTATGTACAAGAATATAACTACTATAATACTGCTCCTATGTACAAGAATATAACTACTATAATACTGCTCCTATGTACAAGAATATAACTACTATAATACTACCTCCTATGTACAAGAATATAACTACTATAATACTACTCCTATGTACAAGAATATAACTACTATAATACATCTCCTATGTACAAGAATATAACTACTATAATACTACCTCCTATGTACAAGAATATAACTACTATAATACTGCTCCTATGTACAAGAATTTAACTACTATAATACTACTCCTATGTACAAGAATATAACTACTATAATACTGCTCCTATGTACAAGAATATAACTACTATAATACTTCTCCTATGTACAAGAATATAACTACTATAATACTGCTCCTATGTACAAGAATATAACTACTATAATACTACCTCCTATGTACAAGAATATAACTACTATAATACTACTCCTTTGTACAAGAATATAACTACTATAATACTACTCCTATGTACAAGAATATAACTACTATAATACTACCTCCTATGTACAAGAATATAACTACTATAATACATCTCCTATGTACAAGAATATAACTACTATAATGCTACCTCCTATGTACAAGAATATAACTACTATAATACATCTCCTATGTACAAGAATATAACTACTATAATACTACCTCCTATGTACAAGAATATAACTACTATAATACTACTCCTATGTACAAGAATATAACTACTATAATACTGCTCCTATGTACAAGAATATAACTACTATAATACTACTCCTATGTACAAGAATATAACTACTATAATACTACTCCTATGTACAAGAATATAACTACTATAATACTACCTCCTATGTACAAGAATATAACTACTTTAATACTACTGCTATGTACAAGAATATAACTACTATAATACTGCTCCTATGTACAAGAATATAACTACTATAATACTGCTCCTATGTACAAGAATATAACTACTATAATACTGCTCCTATGTACAAGAATATAACTACTATAATACTGCTCCTATGTACAAGAATATAACTACTATAATACTGCTCCTATGTACAAGAATATAACTACTATAATACTGCCTCCTATGTACAAGAATATAACTACTATAATACTGCTCCTATGTACAAGAATATAACTACTATAATACTACCTCCTATGTACAAGAATATAACTACTATAATACTACCTCCTATGTACAAGAATATAACTACTATAATGCTGCTCCTATGTATAAGAATATAACTACTATAATACTACCTCCTATGTACAAGAATATAACTACTATAATACTACTCCTATGTACAAGAATATAACTACTATAATACTGCTCCTATGTACAAGAATATAACTACTATAATACTACTCCTATGTACAAGAATATAACTACTATAATACTACCTCCTATGTACAAGAATATAACTACTTTAATACTACTGCTATGTACAAGAATATAACTACTATAATACTGCTCCTATGTACAAGAATATAACTACTATAATACTGCTCCTATGTACAAGAATATAACTACTATAATACTGCTCCTATGTACAAGAATATAACTACTATAATACTGCTCCTATGTACAAGAATATAACTACTATAATACTGCTCCTATGTACAAGAATATAACTACTATAATACTGCCTCCTATGTACAAGAATATAACTACTATAATACTGCTCCTATGTACAAGAATATAACTACTATAATACTACCTCCTATGTACAAGAATATAACTACTATAATACTACCTCCTATGTACAAGAATATAACTACTATAATGCTGCTCCTATGTATAAGAATATAACTACTATAATACTGCTCCTATGTACAAGAATATAACTACTATAATACTACTCCTATGTACAAGAATATAACTACTATAATACTGCTCCTATGTACAAGAATATAACTACTATAATACTACCTCCTATGTACAAGAATATAACTACTATAATACTACTCCTATGTACAAGAATATAACTACTATAATACTACTCCTATGTACAAGAATATAACTACTATAATACTACCTCCTATGTACAAGAATATAACTACTATAATACTACCTCCTATGTACAAGAATATAACTACTATAATACTGCTCCTATGTACAAGAATATAACTACTACAATACTACTCCTATGTACAAGAATATAACTACTATAATACTACCTCCTATGTACAAGAATATAACTACTATAATACATCTCCTATGTACAAGAATATAACTACTATAATACTGCTCCTATGTACAAGAATATAACTACTATAATACTGCTCCTATGTACAAGAATATAACTACTATAATACTGCTCCTATGTACAAGAATATACCTACTATAATACTACCTCCTATGTACAAGAATATAACTACTATAATACTACCTCCTATGTACAAGAATATAACTACTATAATACTACCTCCTATGTACAAGAATATAACTACTATAATACTGCTCCTATGTACAAGAATATAACTACTATAATACTACTCCTATGTACAAGAATATAACTACTATAATACTACCTCCTATGTACAAGAATATAACTACTTTAATACTACTGCTATGTACAAGAATATAACTACTATAATACTGCTCCTATGTACAAGAATATAACTACTATAATACTGCTCCTATGTACAAGAATATAACTACTATAATACTACCTCCTATGTACAAGAATATAACTACTATAATACTACTCCTATGTACAAGAATATAACTACTATAATACTACTCCTATGTACAAGAATATAACTACTATAATACTACCTCCTATGTACAAGAATATAACTACTATAATACATCTCCTATGTACAAGAATATAACTACTATAATACTACCTCCTATGTACAAGAATATAGCTACTATAATACATCTCCTATGTACAAGAATATAACTACTATAATACTACCTCCTATGTACAAGAATATAACTACTATAATACTACTCCTATGTACAAGAATATAACTACTATAATACTGCTCCTATGTACAAGAATATAACTACTATAATACTACTCCTATGTACAAGAATATAACTACTATAATACTACCTCCTATGTACAAGAATATAACTACTTTAATACTACTGCTATGTACAAGAATATAACTACTATAATACTGCTCCTATGTACAAGAATATAACTACTATAATACTGCTCCTATGTACAAGAATATAACTACTATAATACTACCTCCTATGTACAAGAATATAACTACTATAATACTGCTCCTATGTACAAGAATATAACTACTACAATACTACTCCTATGTACAAGAATATAACTACTATAATACTACCTCCTATGTACAAGAATATAACTACTATAATACATCTCCTATGTACAAGAATATAACTACTATAATACTACTCCTATGTACAAGAATATAACTACTATAATACTGCTCCTATGTACAAGAATATAACTACTATAATACTACTCCTATGTACAAGAATATAACTACTATAATACTGCTCCTATGTACAAGAATATAAGATTTTGGATTTGTATTGTAGATTATCAGTGTAGATCTGTTCCGTACACTTCCATTAGATGATATGGCGGTTTTATTGTCTTCCTTCTGTCTCTGGCTCATCCTTTATTGATGCTTATATTTTATTGCTCCGCTCAGCCATGTCCTATCTGTGTGCTGTCAGGATGAAGTATATTTATGTAGAGCTTTCAGGTGCAGTATACGGGCACTTCCATAGTATTTCGGAGTTATTATACATCTGGAGGATCTCTTGGACTCCGGGCTTGGCAGTATTGCGCAATCTTAAGTGACTAAACAATGAGCTCATCTGATATCAGTATATTGCGGAATAATATTATCCTTGTCCCTGCACAATCATACCTCCATAATGCTGAGTTTTTAACACTGGCTTTATATATGGATAGATTTTCTCTCTTTAGGCTCGAGATCTTCTACCTACAGTTTTTTTTTTTTTCTCTAGTCACTTCCAGAGCTGAATTCACAATTCTGCTGGCATATCTACAACTGCAGGACCTCTAATCTCATCCATCATGAAACGTTTCCATTTTTGTGTATGTCCTTAGCACAATTGTCCATTACATTGTCCTGATGCGTCTAGTTGGCCGGTGCTGAGGGGGCATTTGCCCCAGGGATTGATCTGTGCAGTGGGTTCGGGATTAGATTGGAGCATCTTGTGACTATTGTAACGTGATAGACAGTTTGGCCTTGCTGGGGTAGACAGTGGAAGAAGGAAGAGGGAGGAAGACAAGGAGCAGCTCAGAGAGGGCACAACAGTCTGCCCTCTGCTCATCTCTGCGACTGATCCTCTCCAGTGCTGTGCGGAGGTGAGGGAGCTCTGTAGGGGAGGTCATTGTCAGTGTGTGAGGTGCGTACATATACGTGTGTCTTGTATTTCTAATGATGTAGGGGTATAATGGTATAAGGAGTCACATGATAATATGAAGAAGTATAGCGGTATTATTTATATGTACAGTATAAGACTACTATTTATGTGCTTAGTGTAGCAGTGTTATTTATAGGTACAGTATAGGACTACTTTTTATGTGCTCAGTGTAGCGGTATTATGTATATGTACAGTATAGCATTTCTTTTTTGTGCTTAGTATAGTAGTATTATTTACATGTACAGTATAGGACTACAATTTATTTGTTCAGTATAGCAGTATTATTTGCATGTACAGTACAGGACTACAATTTATTTGTTCAGTATAGCAGTATTATTTATATGTACAGAATAGGACTACTATTTATGTAATCAGTATAGCAGTATTGTTTATGTACAGTATAGGACTACTTTGTATATGCTTAGCGTAGCGGTATTATTTATATGTACAGTATAGGACTACTATTTATGTGCTCAGTGTAGCAGTATTATTTATATGTACAGTATAGCATTACTTTTTGTGCTCAGTATAGTAGTATTATTTACTTGTACAGTATAGGACTACAATTTATTTGTTCAGTATTGCAGTATTATTTACATGTACAGTATAGGACTATTATTTATGTACTCAGTATAGCAGTATTGTTTATATGTACAGTATAGGACTACTTTTTATGTGCTCATTATAGGAGTGTTATTGACTGGTATAGTACTGTTATTTTTGTGCTCAGTATAGTAATATAATTTATGTATACCATATAGCAGTACTATTTCCAGGATGTGTGTCGTATAGTGACGGCACACATTATCATTGTCCTGTGTGAACCTAGCTACAGTTATGTTTACTAGTCACAGAATTCTTTTGTTAGTAGAAATAATTTCATCCATTGGTGCCATAGCCCGCTGCCTACCTTGCCCAGCCTTCCTCCCGCCCCCGCTTTATAATGCTCTCTTCTCCAATATCAACAAATGAAATCCCTAAGCCTAATACGTCTCCTATAAGCGCTATAATGCAGCTAGTGGGGGTAATGTATGTGATATATGCAGATTGTAGCCTCCAGTCTCTGGTTTATGGCTTGATATTGAGCTTTATTGGATCATATTTTGTCTTTAGGGAGAGGAAGCAGAAGATTCAGGTTATTATGGGATTTATGGCGCTGTTTATACCATTATGTATTTGAGGATTTCAGTCTGTGCCACGTCTTGTATAGCCACAGTCTGTGCCAGGGGTGTCAGATTATCTGTAGGGAAACATAATTTTTCATTATATCGAGCAGCAGAACTTGTGAGTTTGATGCCCCCCGGGGGCACATAAATAAATAGCAGCTTAACTAGTGTCACATCCAATAATACATATAAACCGCAATATATACTGTATAAGCTATTGTGGGGAGTTAGGTCCCAAGCCTGGATGTGAGTGATATTCATATATATAAACTGTAGGGCCAGATATAGCACATGCACCCTCCATATATATGGACACTGGGTTCGGACAGGAACCAGGATACTTCCTAAAAACCCCTGGGAAGTAACCATTCAAAGACTCCCTGGTGAAACCCTGATATTTATTGGATACGGCCACCTTTACAGAGCAGGAAGTGTACACTACAACAATAGAGTATCCTGTCCTGCCTGAGAGAAGGGATTTCCTGTGTACAGCATACCATGTGGCCAGGAAGAGTATTGCATGTAATAAACATTTTTGGGTTGCAAAATTTAATTTAATTTCTATTTTTTGTGTTCTGTGCTATCAAAGCCAAAAAATGTGTTCAAGATATGACAAAAACTCAAAACTCATGTTAAAGGGATCCTATCATTAAAATGCAATTTTTTCCGACTAACATGTAGGAATAGCCTTAAGAAAGTCTATTCTTCTAATTCTGAGCCACCGTTCAGTAGAATTCCCAGTTTTCTTCGGTATGCAAATGAGTTCTCTCGCAGCACTGGGGGCGGTCCCCAGTGCTCAAACAGCACTGGGGGCATCCCCAATCCTACGAGAGAACTCTCCAGCACCACCTCTATCTTCGCCTGGAACGGTCTCTCCCCGTGTCTTTTTCCGGCGCTGGAGTCAAACTTCTACGCATGCGCAGTTGGCTCTGCCGTCAGGCCTCGGGTAGAGCCGAATGCACATGCCCACGGCCATTTTCTTGTGGCCACTTACACAAGCGCACACTCCTGTAATTCTACGGAGTACAGAGCATAAACGGCCACAAAAAAATGGCCACGAGCAAGCGCAGTCAGCTCTGCCCCAGGCCCGAAGGCACGCGTAGAAGTTTGACTCCAGCTCAGGAAGAAGACGCAAGGAGAAGCCATTCCAGATGAAGATGGAGGCGGCGTTGGAGATTTCTGTAGCAGCACTGGTGACGCCCCCAGTGCTGTTTGAGTGTTGGGGCCCGCCCCCAGTGCTGTGAGAGAACTAATTACATAATGAAGAAAACCCAGGTTTGTACCAAACGGCGGCGTGGAGAAGACATCTAAAAGGTAGGAGAAGAATAGTATTTCTTAAGCACAAAATTGAAAAAAAAATCTGTAAAATTTTTTGAAAAACTTAACATTTTTGAAAAAGCGCCTTAGATATTTATTTTTCAACTTTTTTTTTTCTATTTTTTCCTCCTGCAACGCGATATCCTCGCCTCCTCTTCTAGCGCTCGGCTTGTATTCTATAGGAAGGAAATTCCCACATGAACTCTAATAGATATTTTATCAGCCATAATGAATATATACGAGGATCAAAGTTTCATCTTTGTAATTTGCGCTAATCAAATATCCCTCGTGTTTCATTTCCGGCAATCAGTGACGCTCGCAACCTAAAGATCCTCCATTAATGATATCAGCAGAAGCTCGGTCTCCGTGCGAGCGCGCCTCTCGTTCTGAGACGTCAGTAAAAGCTTTCAGATTGCTTCTAATCGGAAATCCTCGGATACATTACACCGCTGCCGATCCCGCGCGCCAATAAAAATAATGTATTTCTCAAGAGATAATTAACTTGGCTTATAAGCAAAATTGCTTTACCTTAATGTAAACGCATAAGACATCTCAGCACAAACACGCGGTGCGGTAATATAACACATGAATTAAATGCGAGGAATATAAAGCCGTAATTTAATAGAGCGGTTGCGGAGAAACAAATCTTATACAAACGCAACGATTGCCGCCCTTTATATAATCCATCGTGAGTACAACCGAGACTGAGATACTTGGATTGTCTCCATTTGGGCTGCTCTGAAGTGGGTGGGGCTAGAAAAAAACTCCTCTAGCCAATCAGATACTTGGAATGATAACAGCAGCAGGAGAGGAGTGTGCTGATCTTGACAGTAAAAGTGACCAGTCCACATATGTGATAGTGTCGGGGAGGACTAGATAGAATGGAACTTGGTGTGAGAAGAGATGAAAGAAGTGGTTTGTTACAAATTTTCTAAAAATTCTAAAATTTTGGGATGTTTTATAGATGGGTTCCTAGGAGCACTAAGATTGTTCTGCACTATGTTTTATAGATAGGTTCCTAGGAGCCCTGACAGTGTTCTACACTATGTTTTATAGATAGGTTCCTAGGAGTCCTGACAGTGTTCTACACTATGTTTTATAGATAGGTTCCTAGGAGTCCTGACAGTGTTCTACACTATGTTTTATAGATAGGTTCCTAGGAGTCCTGACAGTGTTCTACACTATGTTTTATAGATAGGTTCCTAGGAGTCCTGACAGTATTCTACACTATGTTTTATAGATAGGTTCCTAGGAGCCCTGACAGTGTTATATACTATGTTTTACAGATAGGTTCCTAGGAGCCCTGACAGTGTTCTACACTATGTTTTATAGATAGGTACCTAGGAGCCCTGACAGTATTCTACACTATATTTTATAGATAGGTTCCTAGGAGCCCTGACAGTGTTATATACTATGTTTTACAGATAGGTTCCTAGGAGCCCTGACAGTGTTCTACACTATGTTTTATAGATAGGTTCCTAGGAGCCCTGACAGTATTATACACAATGTTTTATAGATAGGTCCCTAGGAGTCCTGACAGTATTATACACAATGTTTTATAGATAGTTTCCTAGGAGCCCTGACAGTGTTCTACACTATGTTTTATAGATAGGTTCCTAGGAGCCCTGACAGTATTCTACACTATATTTTATAGATAGGTTCCTAGGAGCCCTGACAGTGTTATATACTATGTTTTATAGATAGGTTCCTAGGAGTCCTGACAATGTTCTACACTATGTTTTATAGATCGGTTCCTAGGAGCCCTGACAATGTTCTACACTATGTTTTATAGATAGGTTCCTAGGAGCCCTGACAGTGTTCTACACTATGTTTTATAGATAGGTTCCTAGGAGCCCTGACAGTGTTCTACACTATGTATTATAGATAGGTTCCTAGGAGCCCTGACAGTATTCTACACTATGTTTTATAGATAGGTTCCTAGGAGCCCTGACAGTGTTATATACTATGTTTTATAGATAGGTTCCTAGGAGCCCTGACAGTATTCTACACTATGTTTTATAGATAGGTTCCTAGGAGCCCTGACAGTGTTCTACACTATGTTTTATAGATAGGTTCCTAGGAGCCCTGACAGTACTCTACACTATGTTTTATAGTTAGGTTCCTAGGAGCCCTGACAGTGTTATATACTATGTTTTATAGATAGGTTCCTAGGAGCCCTGACAGTATTCTACACTATGTTTTATAGATAGGTTACTAGGAGCCCTGACAGTATTCTACACTATGTTTTATAGATAGGTTCCTAGGAGCCCTGACAGTACTCTACACTATGTTTTATAGATAGGTTCCTAGGAGCCCTGACAGTGTCATACACTATGTTTTATAGATAGGTTCCTAGGAGCCCTGACAGTGTTATATACTATGTTTTACAGATAGGTTACTAGGAGCCCTGACAGTGTTATACACTATGTATTATAGATAGCTTCCTAGGAGCCCTGACAGTATTCTACACTATGTTTTATAGATAGGTTCCTAGGAGTCCTGACAGTGTTATATACTATGTTTTACAGATAGGTTACTAGGAGCCCTGACAGTGTTATACACTATGTATTATAGATAGCTTCCTAGGAGCCCTGACAGTATTCTACACTATGTTTTATAGATAGGTTCCTAGGAGTCCTGACAGTGTTATATACTATGTTTTATAGATAGGTTCCTAGGAGCCCTGACAGTGTTATACACTATGTATTATAGATAGCTTCCTAGGAGCCCTGACAGTATTCTACACTATGTTTTATAGATAGGTTCCTAGGAGCCCTGACAGTGTTATACACAATGTTTTATAGATAGGTCCCTAGGAGTCCTGACAGTATTATACACAATGTTTTATAGATAGGTTCCTAGGAGCCCTGACAATGTTCTACACTATGTTTTATAGATAGGTTCCTAGGAGTCCTGACAGTATTCTACACTATGTTTTATAGATTGGTTCCTAGGAGCCCTGACAATGTTCTACACTATGTTTTATAGATAGGTTCCTAGGAGCCCTGACAGTGTTATACACAATGTTTTATAGATAGGTCCCTAGGAGTCCTGACAGTATTATACACAATGTTTTATAGATAGGTTCCTAGGAGCCCTGACAATGTTCTACACTATGTTTTATAGATAGGTTCCTAGGAGTCCTGACAGTATTCTACACTATGTTTTATAGATTGGTTCCTAGGAGCCCTGACAATGTTCTACACTATGTTTTATAGATTGGTTCCTAGGAGCCCTGACAATGTTCTACACTATGTTTTATAGATAGGTTCCTAGGAGCCCTGACAGTGTCATACACTATGTAGGAGAAAAAAAAAACAGATCCACCAAAAACAGACATTAGCAAACCCAAATGGACACTTTTGGGATGGATACCCATTGACAGATCCATCGAAAAAGACAGATTATGATACGTTCTACATGACTGTTACTGTATAGGGTTTTTTTTTTACGTATCCGTTGTTTTTTAGATGGATTCGCATAGGGCAGAGGTTTGGTCTAAACTGAATATGACGAGCAAACCTCGCTAATATTTGAGAAACAAATCTCACAATCTCTAGTCATGGTCTAGATCTAGTCATGGGTGAGGTGAACTGATTTAGGGTTCCCGAACCTGGTCATCATAGGTTCCCTTTAGGGATACATCTAAGACATCTTAAAGGTGAGGTCCGTGATTGTTTGTGTCTGGTCCACTCATTGACCTGCTTATGTAGTACCCAGGGGCAGGTAAGAAGTAGGGCACTTGCTTCCCAGATCACATTACCCAGCTTTCCCATCTCTCGGTATAATTGTAGCGACTCCTCCACACTTCTCATTCTTTGATAATTGAAAATTAGTTTTGTGTTAATCCTCAGAAAGGAGAGAGGACAAAGAGCGGCTAATTGGATCAATAGAAGAGGAAACATCTCCGTGCTCTTCTTTTGTGAGGCTTAGGAGTCGGCGTTCATTACGGGATTTACAGACTTATCTCTTCACACCTGTTCACACAATGCTTTTGATGTGGGATTTATGAGATATGGGTCGCTGGCTAACAACATTACATTGCATTGTGCGGGAGGTAGTCATCTGATACGTCACACTATTATCTGTGAAATTAGGACACAGCTCAACCCTAGCCTAGTGGATACTGCACCTACAGGTCAAATTTGTTACACTAAAGCACCCCCAGGTGCCCCACGCAGTTTGCAGCATATAGCCTGCTTACATGATAACTTCCCGACTCATCGTAAAGCATAACTTCCATTGTATGTATTTATTTTGCTGTTGCGTCGGGTGTGTTTTGTGAACCTTCTTGTGATATACTGAACTTAGTTAACCTATCTAACTTCCTTCTAATAGAAAACAAGCTACCGCTCCGCCTACTACATTGAGTACAGGCGTGCGGGCAGAGTCTCTTTGCCAATGCTTAGTTAGACCATTGCTAATGGGAACTTTACAGCCTGTTTTCTATTAAAAAGGAAGTTAGATAGGTTAAGTATATTAGAAAAATGTTAACCAAGCACCCCCCGAAACAAAAGAAAAAAATAAAATGAAATGTAAGTTACTCCTTAAAGGTGAGGTCCGCGATTGTTTGTGTCTGGTCACCTCATTGAGCTGCTTATGTAGTACCCGACGTCCACACTCTATGTGTGCATAGGTTATACTAGGTTACATGCAGGGGTGAACCTGCCCTTTTCGCCGCCCGAGGCGAACGAGACAAGCCCCCCCCTTCCCCCGGAGGAGGGGGCGGATCGGAGGGGGCGTGGTGGAGCGAAGGGGGCAGGGTGAGGTGAAGGGGCGGGGCTTAGCGGCATTCGCAGGCAGAGAGCAGGCAGAGAGAGGACCTGCTCTCTGCCTGAGCGTGAGGGGAGGCCGCTGGAGCAGCGCTGCTCCAGTGGCCTCCCCAATCCACCGCTCGGTGCTAAGCCAGTCCAGGACAGCTTGTCCTGGACTGGCTTAGGTAAGCAAAAATGCCGCCCTCTCTGGGGCCCTGGCATAGCGTCGCCTGAAGCGGTCGCTTCAGGTCGCCTCATGGGAGGTTCGGCGCTGGTTACATGAGTTCTTCTTATATCCTGCCGGACCTCAGCGTAAAAAGTGATTTTTATCTATTTTCGGAAATTTCTAGGTGAAAAGTGCATGGGGTTTCACGCGTACCCTGCAAATTTTGGTAAATCTGCTTGACATGGTTTTGCTTTACAAATACACCCCCCATGAGACCTCTTGGATGAGATCTTAAGGAGAACATGTCGGAGTTTATGACCCCAGTGGCTTCCAGGTTTAATGAACATACATGTTGCCACTGCGTCAACCCGCCGCTCCTCCGGTAATTTACGGATATGACCTCAGACCATTGACCTCGCCGCTGTGCCGGTAATCCATGCTATGGCTACAGTAGAGGCTTTTAGGTTTATTGCCCATCGTCCTGCAGGATTTATGCACCTTCTGCTACTCTATCAATAGGAGCATTTGACCCGGGTGACGCCGGGATCCCAGGCGGTTACAAGGATGGAAGTCTAAGCGCATAAATAAGACATAAGAGCGGGCGCGATGCGAATGCAGGAACAATAATAAGAAACTCCATTACACGAGGTGCGAACGTTCCGGTGTATAATAAAAGAGAATAATGAGATCATTCCCATTAAAATTTACCGAAAAGCAGAAGGTATCTAAAAAACCTCATTAGTATAGATCATCGGATCTGCCGAACACAGGCTCAACAAGAAATTCATCTCAACGCGGTTCATATGACTAAATGGTACACACGGCCGAATTAAAGGGGTGCTCCACTTTTTATAATCCCTTCACATTAGATGAATGATATAAAGACCACCTGAGATCAGATATAACCTGCAGGAGAACCTGGCAGGAAGTGTTTAATAATACTGCAGCGCCTCCAGAGGAGAAATGAGGCATTGCATGAGGTCCATTCTATTCAATGGACTGCATGGACATGCCAGATCCTCCAAAGAGAGAGAGAGATACTGTAGACATGTTCTTTGTGGACACGTTCTACACCAGCTAATATACGTGGGCAAACCTCCCAAGATTCACAAGGTCACCCTCCGGTTTTCCTTCGATCCAAACTTGTAAATTGAAAACACTTTCAGATCGGACCAAGCAAAATTGGTCTGAAACTAAACTGGTCGGTAAACGTTGCAAGTATGCTACCTCTTCTGTGATGTCACAGGCCCTGGGAGACAGTTCAGGCCTCGGAGGTCATGTGTAGTGTACCGAAATCATGGGTCCCTATCCCGATCCATCTAGAGGGACTCGTCTGTTGGTTCCATAAAGTTCTGAGGTATCTACCAAAGGGGACAAGCAGAGACTTCAATCTGGTACGGGAAGAGAACGAAAGAGGAATGGAGTCACCAAGCTCCTGGAGAACTGAGTAGGCCCCGAAGCCTAGACAATGAGGCCAACCCACAGTACTGCCAGTGGAGAGGCCAGGGTCTGTACAAAACCAATATTTGAAGAGAAAACGTGCCAGTAGATGGGACATTGGTCCCACCAGCAAACCCTGATGGACACCATGTTATTCTGCTCCAGCTAGAAGATTAGGCCACAGCTATTGAATGACCAACAAGAAAGAGTCTGCAGGCCAGAACCGCGGCGTGCTCAGCCCAAATGACTAATGGAGCTCTGTTATTGTGTCAGGGACTAAATTAGACATTGTGGGTAGTTCTGGAGAGCTGAGAGATGCCAAGGAGGTATGTATATGGAGCATATTTATGCCAAAATTTATGGTGTACGGCATTTACTACATGTTTATCGACAGTATGAACCAGTAAGAACAGAAAAATACGACAGGCTTGACACTTTCGAAAACTTTGCCCCGGGATGGGTGTGACTTATGATGGGTGTGGTCTATGATGGGTGTGGTCTATTATGGGCGTGGTTTGCAGTGGGTGTGGTCTACAATGGGCGTATCTTATGATGGGTGTGGCTTATAGTGGGCATGGTCTAGAAGTGTCTCACTTTACGACACATTTCTGAAACAGAAACCAATGAATATGGCGCAGCCCAAAGTAGACCAAGATGATGTCATGAATTAGCAGCAATATACATTTTGCACCAGAAATTTCCATCGTGTGCCACATTTTTGTCTCCATAAGTGAGAGATGATTTGTGTCTGCCCATGTTGTGCCAAAAATTGTGGAGTTTTCCATGTGTGCACGCCAAATATTTGTTCCCTACAGCCCGCGAAGGAAATTTTTCGACTACGGTTTTTGTCTACATGTTCGCCGCCACATATCTGTCTCATGGTGAAGCGCGGCACGTTTATTTGTACGGTATTTGAGTCAAAATTTTGGAGTTTCTGGAAACCTTTTACAGAGTCAAAAATATGTCTAAAAATACAAAGAGGATTGCAGAGTTTGACGGTATTGGTGAATGTACCCCTATGTGTTGGAGGAGTGGGAGGCTTCCTCCCCACAGATGCGATAACAATGACCGGATATTGCAGACAAGTTAACCCATTGTTGTAAGTGCTACTTTTAAGTGTTTTTCTGTCTGTTATACTATACACCAGTAATCTGTTCTTATCTGCAGCCCGCTCTCGGGAGAGTCTGTCACCACTCCGCCATTTACAACAACATAACAATAAGTTATGGGGACATCTCACCTCCTCCTCCCCCTCTCCCTCCACAGTAATCTCTTTTTATGTCACAGAGCATGCCCGTTACTGTTTCCCTTAGAAGTTAATAGGTTTTAAGGTTATACACCGTCTTCATACATGTATATGATATGTCCCATACAAATCTGCGGTCTCATACTATACCGCCATATGGTATGAAAGATCTCGACAGCCCATAATACGAGCATCTAGAGATGTGACATGTCCAATACCATAATTCCAACCATCGGCATCAAACATTATGACTGTATACGGAATAGAATATGATGTATATAGCAGTATGGGGGGGGGATGGGGAGCGCTGATCCGTGCTGGGGAATAAGTGCTGATTTGTAGCTACCCCCGGCCGGTTTTGCTGCCCAGGCACATAGTATTAATCACTGTGAGGATGGAAAGGTTATGGGTCACGCTGGTCAGCACTCCCCTACCTGTGAATGATTACTCCAATCTCTTCCATTGCTACGTGTGTCCGGCGGAGCGTTACACGAGATGTAAATGCCAAAGTCCAGGGACGTAAAAATAAAAGGAGAAAGTGCAGCGGTGATGGAATCTCCGGCGTGACCTCTCACCTATCCCGAGCTCTTAGAATTGTATAATGAGCATTTACATCATAAGATGGAGATAATGACCTTAAATACAATGTTTATGGGGTTCTAAAGTCAAGACGGTTGAGTTTACTGGCAATGCCGCCATGGACGCCTTACCAAGCTGTGTATAGGGTCCGATCCTAGTTCAGGGCAGTCTCCCTCTACTGGTCATGTGCAGGTTTGTACCCCATTTCATTAATGGGAACCCAACCCCATGATGTTTCTTAAAGAACAGATTCCAATGGTGTAAAACTCACCTCTATCCTTGAAAATGCTTCCCGGTACCCCGCCATTCTGCTCTTCCTGCTCTATGGATGACGAGTTGACATGACGTAATCCTTGCAGCCCACACCAATGAGGTCAACAGTGATTGGTTGTATTGGTCATATGTCCAGTGGACACGTTCTTCTTGGAGCAGGAAGAGTAAGTTTAGATGTCTGCAACTGGGCTCTCGGCAAGGGCTGATGGGCAATATATACCGCGGGTGGGATGAGTGACTGGATGCTGTATATGGGCCACTTGGCAGGCAATCTACTTGTCCCAATGCCCCATACCCAGGGGTTTGTCACAAATGAAAGACTATGGGGTCCCCTCAGACCAGGTGAGGTGAGTCGGTTATGTTCACTAGAGATGAGCGAGTAGTATTCGATCGAGTAGGTATTCGATCGAATACTACGGTATTCGAAATACTCATACTCGATCGAGTACCACTCGCTGTCCGAATGGAAAAGTTCGATGCAGAACCAGCATTGATTGGCCGAATGCTATACAGTCGGCCAATCCACACTGGTTCTTCTACTACCTTTAGAAGTCTTCTCCGTGCAGCTTCCCCGCGGCGTTTTCCGGATCTGAATTCACTCTGCCAGGCATTGAGCCTGGGCAGAGCCAACTGCGCATGTCCGCTTGTAGTGCGGGCATGCGCAGTCGGCTCTGCCCAGGCCCGATGCCTGGCAGAGTGAATTCAGAGCCGGAAGATGCCGCAGGGACGCTGCACAGAGAAGACTTCTCGGAGGATCCAGCCCGACCCTCACTCGTGGACTTGGGAAGTGTAATTTGATTGAATGTTGCCTACCCCTGAAACGAGCATTTTCCCCCCCATAGACTATAATAGGGTGCGATATTCGATTCGAGTAGTCGAATATTGAGGGGCTACTCGAAACGAATATCGAACCTCGAACATTTTACTGTTCGCTCATCTCTAGTCCCAATGCCCCATACCCAGGGGTTTGTCACAAATGAAACACTCTGGGGTCCTCTCAGACCAGGGGAGGTGAGTCGGTTATATTCACCTTTTCTGGGCATCAAGCGGTTCCCCGGCATCTTCCTTTGACTTCTCCAGGCCTCTGGCTAGCATGACACACCCGGGCATCATGGAGACCAGTGATTGGCCTCAGTGGTCATGCGGGGCGCCGCAACGTAGCAACGCTAGGTCAAAGTGCCATTATGTTGACGCCAGTCAGTCAGGGGCCGCAGGATACCAAAAGTAGAGGCAGCAGTCCTATGTAAGCCACCATAAGACTGCTGTCTCTCTCTCCATATAGTCATTTTACACGGGACTGCATTTTTAAACAGGTTCGGAGATGGAAATCCTGCACAGAATGCGACGCAGGTGTGAACCTAGACTTACTCAGAGGCAATGAAATGCAAAGAAGAAGCTAAAGTCTCAAAAAGATCCTGAAAAGTAAAATTTGAAGTTCAGAGAACGAAACACCTTCAGTGGAAATACCGCCTGCGCTCCCATAATTGATGCTGACATTTTCATACGAGGCACTGAGAAAGGAGCGGAAATAAAGCAAAGTAATCAACATTTACCTAATTATAGCGCTATAAATATATACAGCGTGGCGGGAGCAGCCGAGAGCGGGCGGAAACATGGAAATATCCACCCGGGAAGAGACTCAAATATTATCACCAGTCTTATCGCACCTGATGTGAGCGCAGTGATCAATATCACCGGGAAATATAAGAGACAGGCAGGAGGACGCGACATCGCACGGGGAGAGTTCACTTTCTGTTTGTGTAGTGGCCCCATAAGAATTGCCCAGTTTTGCACTTGTGTATTTAGTATGTTGTGAATTTAGTGTGTCTCTGCCCGCGACTTTGTCTGCATGTTGTTGGCGTCAATGGTTTGTTTGCTCCAGCATATCGGCAGCTCTTAAGCTTTCCTGCTGCTGAACTTGTTCCTCACGCCATCCCTGTGATTGTTCCGGCATCTCAACAGCTCGCTGGGAATCTATATGATGAGCGTGTTGGCATCGATGATCCTCATGCTCCGGCGTTTCAGCAGCTGTTAAGCTGACCTTTCACTGAACATTGTACATAGGAGCAGTATTATAGTAGTTATATTCTTACAAAATAGTTTCTTCAAAACCGCAGCTTTGATGTAAGGGTCCGCAACTCAGAACTTTTTTTAAAACAACTTCTTTATTTCATCTTCTTAAAAAATCAGTTCGCCACCTTAGGCTGAGGCACACATTCATAGACAACACATAGTGAAGACAAAATAGACACTGGACATTGTGAGTTTAAAAGTCCCCGTGGGGGAGCTAATTCGAGCAAAACGTGCGTGTAATAGGGAGGGCGACTATGTACATGAGAGCCAAGAGGTTATTAACAGGCTTCAAAATAGAGGTTACTCTAAAAAGATATTAAATCAAGCATTAAATAAAGTAGAACTGAGAGAGAGGGAAAAACTTTTTGAGGAAAAAGTAAAAACTAACCATGATTTAGATGAAGCAATAGTGTTTTCAACCAATTATAGTCCACAATTTAATTTAATAAAAAAAATTATTAAAAACAATCTATCTATTTTAGAGCTTGATGACATGGTAAAAAGAATTCTTGAAAAAGGACTTCAGTTCGTTCCCAAAAAGGGAGTTTCATTGGGAAATGATTTATCCCCCAGCTTCTTAAAACCTCTTGATACTAGTTCTATAAGGGAAAAAAAGGGGTCGTTTAGGTGTGGCAGACCTAAATGTAAAAGCTGTCCTTTTACGGCTGATACGGAAGAACTAAGTAGTTTTAAAACTAATTTCAAAGTAAAATTCAATTCTAATATTAACTGTACTTCTAAATATACAGTATATTGTATCAAATGCTCAGCCTGCAAATTTGACTATGTAGGCAGCACTACTAGACCATTAAAGGTCAGAATAGCCGAACATATCAGGGACAGTAAGAAGTTGGAAACGGAGGGGATTTCAGGAGCATCAAAACATTTTTCTAGTACACATGGGGGTTATGTTGATAACTTTACCTTTTGGGGAATCGAAATGGTTAATGATAATATCAGAGGAGGTAATAGGAAAAAAATGTTGCTTAAAAAAGAGGCATTATGGATCCTCCGCTTTGGCTGTCGACAACCAGATGGAATGAATGCTAAGTCTGACTTAGCATTCATATTCTGACAATTCTCTACGTCTGACTTAGCATTCATATTCTGACAATTCTCTACGTCTGACTTAGCATTCATATTCTGACAATTCTCTACGTCTGACTTAGCATTCATATTCTGACAATTCTCTACTCTGGTCGTAGTATATAATATGATAGTACAATATTACAACATATGTTTTTTCATGTGTGGTAAAAACTTTTCCTTAGACTAGAATTTAGGTTTTATCGGTCTTCTTAGGCTGAAGAGAATAATAAACACACATTTCTTTCTCTTCTCTCTCTTTGTTAGGGATAAACTATCCTTTTAACATGAAACATATATTCCCTCTAGTAAAGTTTGTTACGTTATCTTGGAGTCCGGTTAAATCTCGATATCCATTTAAAACGTTACATAACATACTTAGTATTTGAGGATGCCTCTACCACTCTTCATGTCAGTGAGATGTGGGATTTTGGACTCTGCAAGTTAATCACCTTGGGAGTTATAATAGAGAATGTAATAATGCAGACTCACGCATAGAGAAAAAGGTTGCGATAATCTGTTTATCAATGAATGGAGTTCTAACAGTAATCGTTTGATTGACAGATACCTTGATCAGTTGATAACTTCACTTTGGATTATTCTTCATATATAATTAGTAATTTTCTCCATTTTATGTAGTGTCTGACTAAGAAGGGTTTGAAAACAAATGAACCTAGGTCAAGTTGACCAGCTGGTACTAATGAGAAAAGACAGACCCACCCTTTGTCAGGTTTCCCTACAGTGTATATAAAGTTTTTCACTGCTAGCAAAGTTTAGGCTAGTTTCACTATGAATAAGGAACGCTTTGGACGTTCCGAAACGCGTCAGTTTCATAGCGACTTTTAAACTCACAATGTCCAGTGTCTATTTTGTCTTCACTATGTGTTGTCTATGAATGTGTGCCTCAGCCTAAGGTGGCGAACTGATTTTTTAAGAAGATGAAATAAAGAAGTTGTTTTAAAAAAAGTTCTGAGTTGCGGACCCTTACATCAAAGCTGCGGTTTTGAAGAAACTATTTTGTACAAATCCACTCCAGTGAGTCAAGGAGAATAGGGTCGTGCACCAATCTTGATACCATAAAGGACGATAAGGGTGAGCTACTTTATATCTTTTTCTTTGTATTTAGTTATATTCTTGTACATAGGAGGTAGTATTATAGTAGTTATATTCTTGTACATAGGAGGAGTATTATAGTAGTTATATTCTTGTACATAGGAGTAGTATTATAGTAGTTATATTCTTGTACATAGGAGGTAGTATTATAGTAGTTATATTCTTGTACATAGGAGGAGTATTATAGTAGTTATATTCTTGTACATAGGAGCAGTATTATAGTAGTTATATTCTTGTACATAGGAGTAGTATTATAGTAGTTATATTCTTGTACATAGGAGGAGTATTATAGTAGTTATATTCTTGTACATAGGAGGTAGTATTATAGTAGTTATATTCTTGTACATAGGAGGTAGTATTATAGTAGTTATATTCTTGTACATAGGAGGTAGTATTATAGTAGTTATATTCTTGTACATAGGAGTAGTATTATAGTAGTTATATTCTTGTACATAGGAGCAGTATTATAGTAGTTATATTCTTGTACATAGGAGGTAGTATTATAGTAGTTATATTCTTGTACATAGGAGTAGTATTATAGTAGTTATATTCTTGTACATAGGAGTAGTATTATAGTAGTTATATTCTTGTACATAGGAGGTAGTATTATAGTAGTTATATTCTTGTACATAGGAGTAGTATTATAGTAGTTATATTCTTGTACATAGGAGGTAGTATTATAGTAGTTATATTCTTGTACATAGGAGTAGTATTATAGTAGTTATATTCTTGTACATAGGAGCAGTATTATAGTAGTTATATTCTTGTACATAGGAGTAGTATTATAGTAGTTATATTCTTGTACATAGGAGGTAGTATTATAGTAGTTATATTCTTGTACATAGGAGTAGTATTATAGTAGTTATATTCTTGTACATAGGAGTAGTATTATAGTAGTTATATTCTTGTACATAGGAGGTAGTATTATAGTAGTTATATTCTTGTACATAGGAGTAGTATTATAGTAGTTATATTCTTGTACATAGGAGTAGTATTATAGTCAGGGCCGCCGATAGGCCAGTATTACTGGTACTGGCGTCAGGGGCCCGGCCAAATTGAAAACTGGTGGGGGCCCGGTTTTGGCCCGCCACCGTGTGCCGGCCCCCTGGCGCCTGCACCAGTCATTCAGGGCCGGCATCAGCGCAGGGCATAGTCGGGCAAGTGCCGGGGCCCACAGAGCCTCTTGGGGCCCCCGGCACTTGCCCGCCCCAGCACTTGCCGGTCCCGATTTCAGCTGATCGGCGTCCATCGGACGCCGATGAGCTGAATACTTACACGATTAAAGCAGGAGCTATGACAGCTCAGCTCCTTCTTTAAACGCTGCTGGCCGGCTTCGGCGTCTGTTGGCGCGATGTGATGACGCCTAAATTATTTCAGTGGCGTGAGAGCGGAGCGGCGGGTGACACGAAGCGATGGAAGAGGTAAGTGAAGGGGCCCATGAAACGGGGGCAAATGAAGGGGAGGGGGGGAACGGCATGGCACTGTGGAAGATGAAGGGGGTGGGGAGAGCATGGCATGATACTGGGGCAGATGAAGGGGGTGGGAAGAGAATGGCATGACACTGGGGCAGATGAAGGGGGGGAATGGCATGACACTGGGCCAGATGAAGGGGGGGGGAATGGCATGACACTGGGGCAGATGAAGGGGGGGAGAATGGCATGACACTGGGGCAGATGAAGGGGGAGAGAATGGCATGACACTGGGGCAGATGTAGGGGGGGGAATGGCATGACACTGGGGCAGATGAAGGGGGGGAGAATGGCATGACACTGGAGCAGATGAAGGGGGGGAGAATGGCATGACACTGGGGTAGATGAAGGGGGTGGGGAGAGAATGGCATAACACTGGTGGAGATGAAGGGGGTGGGGAGAGAACGGCATGACACTGGGGCAGATGAAGTGGGGGGGGGAGAACGGCATGACACTGGGGCAGATGGGGGGTGGGAGAATGGCATGACACTGGGGCAGATGAAGGGGGGGGAGAATGGCATGACACTGGGGCAGATGAGGGGGGAACGGCATGACAATGGGGCAGAGACGGGGGGACATGAAACTGTGGGCAGTTGAAAGGGGGAGAACAGCATGAAACTGGGGACAGAGATGGAGGGGGGACATGAAACTGGGGGCAGAGGAAGGGTGTATATGAAACTGGGGGAGAGGTGGAGTGGGGTATATAATTTAGAGGTGACTGTAGGAGGATTATACTGTATGGGAGCACATGAAAAATGAATGGGCGGAGTCAACAGAAAAGTGGGTGGGGCTAAATTTGTCACGTGGGGGGGGGGGGCCCAGACACGTAGGCTGTATGGGGCCCCAAAATTCCTGATGGCGGCCCTAATTATAGTAGTTATATTCTTGTACATAGGCGTAAAATTATAGTAGTTATATTCTTGTACATAGGAGGTAGTATTATAGTAGTTATATTCTTGTACATAGGAGCAGTATTATAGTAGTTATATTCTTGTACATAGGAGGTAGTATAATAGTAGTTATATTCTTGTACATAGGGGCAGTATTATAGTAGCTATATTCTTGTACATAGGAGCAGTATTATAGTAGTTATATTCTTGTACATAGGAGCAGTATTATAGTAGTTATATTCTTGTACATAGGAGGTAGTATTATAGTAGTTATATTCTTGTACATAGGGGTAGTATTATAGTAGTTATATTCCTGTACATAGGGGAAGTATTATAGTAGTTATATTCTTGTACATAGGAGCAGTATTATAGTAGTTATATTCTTGTACATAGGAGCAGTATTATAGTAGTTATATTCTTGTACATAGGAGCAGTATTATAGTAGTTATATTCTCGTACATAGGAGTAGTATTATAGTAGTTATATTCTTGTACATAGGCGTAGTATTATAGTAGTTATATTCTTGTACATAGGAGCAGTATTATAGTAGTTATATTCTTGTACATAGGAGGTAGTATTATAGTAGTTATATTCTTGTACATAGGAGGCAGTATTATAGTAGTTATATTCTTGTACATAGCAGTAGTATTATAGTAGTTATATTCTTTTACATAGGAGCAGTATTATAGTAGTTATATTCTTGTACATAGGAGCAGTATTATAGTAGTTATATTCTTGTACATAGGAGGTAGTATTATAGTAGTTATATTCTTGTACATAGGGGCAGTATTATAGTAGCTATATTCTTGTACATAGGAGCAGTATTATAGTAGTTATATTCTTGTACATAGGAGTAGTATTATAGTAGTTATATTCTTGTACATAGGGGAAGTATTATAGTAGTTATATTCTTGTACATAGGAGCAGAATTATAGTAGTTATATTCTTGTACATAGAAGCAGTATTATAGTAGTTATATTCTTGTACATAGGAGTAGTATTATAGTAGTTATATTCTTGTACATAGGAGCAGTATTATAGTAGTTATATTCTTGTACATAGGAGAAGTATTATAGTAGTTATATTCTTGTACATAGGAGGTAGTATTATAGTAGTTATATTCTAGTACATAGGGGTAGTATTATAGTAGTTATATTCTTGTACATAGGAGGTAGTACTATATTAGTTATATTCTTGTACATAGGGGTAGTATTATAGTAGTTATATTCTTGTACATAGGGGAAGTATTATAGTAGTTATATTCTTGTACATAGGAGTAGTATTATAGTAGTTATATTCTTGTACATAGGAGCAGTATTATAGCAGTTATATTCTTGTACATAGGAGCAGTGTTGTAGTAGTTATATTCTTGTACATAGGAGGTAGTATTATAGTAGTTATATTCTTGTACATAGGGGCAGTATTATAGTAGCTATATTCTTGTACATAGGAGCAGTATTATAGTAGTTATATTCTTGTACATAGGAGTAGTATTATAGTAGTTATATTCTTGTACATAGGAGCAGTATTATAGTAGTTATATTCTTGTACATAGGAGCAGTATTATAGTAGTTATATTCTGGTACATAGGGGTAGTATTATAGTAGTTATATTCTTGTACATAGGAGGTAGTATTATATTAGTTATATTCTTGTACATAGGGGTAGTATTATAGTAGTTATATTCTTGTACATAGGAGCAGTATTATAGTAGTTATATTCCTGTACATAGGAGTAGTATTATAGTAGTTATATTCTTGTGCATAGTAGTATTATAGTAGTTATATTCTTGTACATAGGAGCAGTATTATAGTAGTTATATTCTTGTACATAGGAGGTAGTATTATAGTAGCTATATTCTTGTGCACAGGAGTAGTATTATAGTAGTTATATTCTTGTACATAGTAGTATTATAGTAGTTATATTCTTGTACATAGGAGCAGTATTATAGTAGTTATATTCTTGTACATAGGAGTAGTATTATAGTAGTTATATTCTTGTACATAGGAGGTAGTATTATAGTAGTTATATTCTTGTACATAGGAGCAGTATTATAGTAGTTATATTCTTGTACATAGGAGCAGAATTATAGTAGTTATATTCTTGTACATAGGAGCAGTATTATAGCAGTTATATTCTTGTACATAGTAGTATTGTAGTAGTTATATTCTTGTACATAGGAGTAGTATTATTGTAGTTATATTCTTGTACATAGGAGTAGTATTATAGTAGTTATATTCTTGTACATAATAGTATTAAAGTGGTTATATTCTTGTACATAGGAGCAGTATTATAGTAGTTATATTCCTGTACATAGGAGGTAGTATTATAGTAGTTATATTCTTGTACATAGGAGTAGTATTATTGTAGTTATATTCTTGTACATAGGAGTAGTATTATAGTAGTTATATTCTTGTACATAGGAGTAGTATTATAGTAGTTATATTCTTGTACATAGGAGGTAGTATTATAGTAGTTATATTCTTGTACATAGGAGGCAGTATTATAGTAGTTATATTCTTGTACATTGGAGCAGTATTATAGTAGTTATATTCTTGTACATAGGAGAAGTATTATAGTAGTTATATTCTTGTACATAGGAGAAGTATTATAGTAGTTATATTCTTGTACATAGGAGGTAGTATTATAGTAGTTATATTCTGGTACATAGGGGTAGTATTATAGTAGTTATATTCTTGTACATAGGAGGTAGTACTATATTAGTTATATTCTTGTACATAGGGGTAGTATTATAGTAGTTATATTCTTGTACATAGGGGAAGTATTATAGTAGTTATATTCTTGTACATAGGAGTAGTATTATAGTAGTTATATTCTTGTACATAGGAGCAGTATTATAGTAGTTATATTCTTGTACATAGGAGCAGTGTTGTAGTAGTTATATTCTTGTACATAGGAGGTAGTATTATAGTAGTTATATTCTTGTACATAGGGGCAGTATTATAGTAGCTATATTCTTGTACATAGGAGCAGTATTATAGTAGTTATATTCTTGTACATAGGAGTAGTATTATAGTAGTTATATTCTTGTACATAGGAGCAGTATTATAGTAGTTATATTCTTGTACATAGGAGCAGTATTATAGTAGTTATATTCTGGTACATAGGGGTAGTATTATAGTAGTTATATTCTTGTACATAGGAGGTAGTATTATATTAGTTATATTCTTGTACATAGGGGTAGTATTATAGTAGTTATATTCTTGTACATAGGAGTAGTATTATAGTAGTTATATTCTTGTACATAGGAGGTAGTATTATAGTAGTTATATTCTTGTACGTAGGAGCAGTATTATAGTAGCTATATTCTTGTACACAGGAGTAGTATTATAGTAGTTATATTCTTGTATATAGGAGTAGTATTATTGTAGTTATATTCTTGTACATAGGAGGTAGTATTATAGTAGTTATATTCTTGTACATAGGAGCAGTATTATATTAGCTATATTCTTGTACACAGGAGTAGTATTATAGTAGTTATATTCTTTTACATAGTAGTATTATAGCAGTTATATTCTTGTACATAGGAGAAGTATTATAGTAGTTATATTCTTGTACGTAGGAGTAGTATTATAGTAGTTATATTCTTGTACGTAGGAGCAGTATTATAGTAGTTATATTCTTGTACATAGGAGCAGTATTATAGTAGTTATATTCTTGTACATAGGAGCAGTATTATAGTAGTTATATTCTTGTACATAGGAGTAGTATTATAGTAGTTATATTCTGGTACATAGGGGAAGTATTATAGTAGTTATATTCTTGTACATAGGAGCAGTATTATAGTAGTTATATTCTTGTACATAGGGGTAGTATTACAGTAGTTATATTCTTGTACATAGGGGAAGTATTATAGTAGTTATATTCTTGTACATAGGAGCAGTATTATAGTAGTTATATTCTTGTACATAGGAGCAGTATTATAGTAGTTATATTCTCGTACATAGGAGTAGTATTATAGTAGTTATATTCTTGTACATAGGCGTAGTATTATAGTAGTTATATTCTTGTACATAGGAGCAGTATTATAGTAGTTATATTCTTGTACATAGGAGGTAGTATTATAGTAGTTATATTCTTGTACATAGGAGGCAGTATTATAGTAGTTATATTCTTGTACATAGCAGTAGTATTATAGTAGTTATATTCTTGTACATAGCAGTAGTATTATAGTAGTTATATTCTTGTACATAGGAGCAGTATTAGAGTAGTTATATTCTTGTACATAGGAGGTAGTATTATAGTAGTTATATTCTTGTACATAGGGGCAGTATTATAGTAGCTATATTCTTGTACATAGGAGCAGTATTATAGTAGTTATATTCTTGTACATAGAAGTAGTATTATAGTAGTTATATTCTTGTACATTGGAGCAGTATTATAGTAGTTATATTCTTGTACATAGGAGAAGTATTATAGTAGTTATATTCTTGTACATAGGAGAAGTATTATAGTAGTTATATTCTTGTACATAGGAGGTAGTATTATAGTAGTTATATTCTGGTACATAGGGGTAGTATTATAGTAGTTATATTCTTGTACATAGGAGGTAGTACTATATTAGTTATATTCTTGTACATAGGGGTAGTATTATAGTAGTTATATTCTTGTACATAGGGGAAGTATTATAGTAGTTATATTCTTGTACATAGGAGTAGTATTATAGTAGTTATATTCTTGTACATAGGAGCAGTATTATAGTAGTTATATTCTTGTACATAGGAGCAGTGTTGTAGTAGTTATATTCTTGTACATAGGAGGTAGTATTATAGTAGTTATATTCTTGTACATAGGGGCAGTATTATAGTAGCTATATTCTTGTACGTAGGAGCAGTATTATAGTAGTTATATTCTTGTACATAGGAGTAGTATTATAGTAGTTATATTCTTGTACATAGGAGCAGTATTATAGTAGTTATATTCTTGTACATAGGAGCAGTATTATAGTAGTTATATTCTGGTACATAGGGGTAGTATTATAGTAGTTATATTCTTGTACATAGGAGGTAGTATTATATTAGTTATATTCTTGTACATAGGGGTAGTATTATAGTAGTTATATTCTTGTACATAGGAGCAGTATTATAGTAGTTATATTCTTGTACATAGTAGTATTATAGTAGTTATATTCTTGTACATAGGAGCAGTATTATAGTAGTTATATTCTTGTACATAGGAGTAGTATTATAGTAGTTATATTCTTGTACATAGGAGTAGTATTATAGTAGTTATATTCTTGTACATAGGAGCAGTATTATAGTAGTTATATTGTTGTACATAGGAGCAGTGTTGTAGTAGTTATATTCTTGTACATAGGAGGTAGTATTATGGTAGTTATATTCTTGTACATAGGGGCAGTATTATAGTAGCTATATTCTTGTACATAGGAGCAGTATTATAGTAGTTATATTCTTGTACATAGGAGTAGTATTATAGTAGTTATATTCTTGTACATAGGAGCAGTATTATAGTAGTTATATTCTAGTACATAGGAGCAGTATTATAGTAGTTATATTCTGGTACATAGGGGTAGTATTATAGCAGTTATATTCTTGTACATAGTAGTATTATAGTAGTTATATTCTTGTACATAGGAGCAGTATTATAGTAGTTATATTCTTGTACATAGGAGTAGTATTATAGTAGTTATATTCTTGTACATAGGAGTAGTATTATAGTAGTTATATTCTTGTACATAGGAGCAGTATTATAGTAGTTATATTCTTGTACATAGGAGTAGTATTATAGTAGTTATATTCTTGTACATAGGAGCAGTATTATAGTAGCTATATTCTTGTACATAGGAGGTAGTATTATAGTAGTTATATTCTTGTACATAGGATGTAGTACTATATTAGTTATATTCTTGTACATAGGGGTAGTATTATAGTTGTTATATTCTTGTACATAGTAGTATTATAGTAGTTTTATTCTTGTACATAGGAGCAGTATTATAGTAGTTATATTCTTGTACATAGGAGTAGTATTATAGTAGTTATATTCTTGTACATAGGAGCAGTATTATAGTAGTTATATTCTTGTACATAGGAGCAGTGTTGTAGTAGTTATATTCTTGTACATAGGAGGTAGTATGATAGTAGTTATATTCTTGTACATAGGGGCAGTATTATAGTAGCTATATTCTTGTACATAGGAGCAGTATTATAGTAGTTATATTCTTGTACATAGGAGTAGTATTATAGTAGTTATATTCTTGTACATAGGAGCAGTATTATAGTAGTTATATTCTTGTACATAGGAGCAGTATTATAGTAGTTATATTCTTGTACATAGGAGCAGTATTATAGTAGTTATATTCTGGTACATAGGGGTAGTATTATAGTAGTTATATTCTTGTACATAGGAGGTAGTATTATATTAGTTATATTCTTGTACATAGGGGTAGTATTATAGTAGTTATATTCTTGTACATAGGAGCAGTATTATAGTAGTTATATTCCTGTACATAGGAGTAGTATTATAGTAGTTATATTCTTGTACATAGTAGTATTATAGTAGTTATATTCTTGTACATAGGAGCAGTATTATAGTAGTTATATTCTTGTATATAGGAGTAGTATTATAGTAGTTATATTCTTGTACATAGGAGCAGTATTATAGTAGCTATATTCTTGTACACAGGAGTAGTATTATAGTAGTTATATTCTTGTACATAGTAGTATTATAGTAGTTATATTCTTGTACATAGGAGGTAGTATTATAGTAGTTATATTCTTGTACATAGGAGCAGTATTATAGTAGTTATATTCTTGTACATAGGAGCAGTATTATAGTAGTTATATTCTTGTACATAGTAGTATTATAGTAGTTATATTCTTGTACATAGGAGTAGTATTATAGTAGTTATATTCTTGTACATAATAGTATTAAATTAGTTATATTCTTGTACATAGGAGCAGTATTATAGTAGTTATATTCCTGTACATAGGAGGTAGTATTATAGTAGTTATATTCTTGTACATAGGAGTAGTATTATTGTAGTTATATTCTTGTACATAGGAGTAGTATTATAGTAGTTATATTCTTGTACATAGGAGCAGTATTATAGTAGTTATATTCTTGTACAAAGGAGGTAGTATTATAGTAGTTATATTCTTGTACATAGGAGTAGTATTATTGTAGTTATATTCTTGTACATAGGAGTAGTATTATAGTAGTTATATTCTTGTACATAGGAGCAGTATTATAGTAGCTATATTCTTGTACACAGGAGTAGTATTATAGTAGTTATATTCTTGTATATAGGAGTAGTATTATTGTAGTTATATTCTTGTACATAGGAGGTAGTATTATAGTAGTTATATTCTTGTACATAGGAGCAGTATTATACTAGCTATATTCTTGTACACAGGAGTAGTATTATAGTAGTTATATTCTTGTACATAGGAGTAGTATTATAGTAGTTATATTCTTGTACATAGGAGTAGTATTATAGTAGTTATATTCTTGTACATAGGAGTAGTATTATAGTAGTTATATTCTTGTACATAGGAGCAGTATTATAGTAGTTATATTCTTGTACATAGGAGCAGTATTATAGTAGTTATATTCTTGTACATAGTAGTAGTATTATAGTAGTTATATTCTTGTACATAATAGTATTATAGTAGTTATATTCTTGTACATAGGAGCAGTATTATAGTAGTTATATTCCTGTACATAGGAGGTAGTATTATAGTAGTTATATTCTTGTACATAGGAGCAGTATTATATTAGTTATATTCTTGTACATAGGAGCAGTATTATTGTAGTTATATTCTTGTACATAGGAGTAGTATTATAGTAGTTATATTCTTGTACATAGGTGGTAGTATTATAGTAGTTATATTCTTGAACATAGGAGGCAGTATTATAGTAGTTATATTCTTGTACATAGGAGCAGTATTATAGTAGTTATATACTTGTATATAGGGGGTAGTATTATAGTAGTTATATTCTTGTACATAGGAGCAGTATTATAGTAGTTATATTCTTGTACATAGGAGCAGTATTATAGTAGTTATATTCTTGTACATAGGAGCAGTATTATAGTAGTTATATTCTTGTACATAGGAGTAGTATTATAGTAGTTATATTCTTGTACATAGGAGGCAGTATTATAGTAGTTATATTCTTGTACATAGGAGTAGTATTATAGTAGTTATATTCTTGTACATAGGAGCAGTATTATAGTAGTTATATCCTTGTATATAGGGGGTAGTATTGTACCACTATTACCAGTATTGTTTGATATATAAAACCTTCTTACATTTGTATTTTCTTGCACCGTTCTGGGTGAGAAGGTCAGTAGTATTTTAATGTTTATTAACCACGGCCAAAAACATAATTTGCCTCCAGGATCAGTTTTATTGCCGGTTGTTAACAATCTTGTCAGTTGTATTTCATTTGAGTATGGAAAGCAGGCAGGATAATAGCCGTCATTAATCTTATGATAAAACATGGCCATAGCCGCTGGTCATATAGCGCCCCACGTTGACACTTCCATCTACACCTTGGTCTTCATTAGTGCGGAGGGAATTATTGACAAGAAACGCGCTTCAAATCATGCTGCTAAAATAAATGAGCTTCTCGCATTGTGCGGTTCGCAGGACGACAGGCGGCTCCACAAAAGGGACATGTAGAGGGGGCTTTAATTATATGCACATTAGATGTCGTCCCCCAGTGATGCATTGGCGTCGTATCAGATGGGATTTATTAGAATGTTTTATGGAGGACATGACACGAACCATGCTGAGATATTTGCAATGCATTATATTGTCAGTGTTTAGTCACGACGACATAAAATATTTCAGCATATGGAAAAACAAGGTGCTGGCTATACCGCCATACAGTGCCAAATATGTCTAGACATATGCTTAAAGGGTCAAATGATCAGAAGTACACAAGCAGCAGCATTAAATAAGTTTTTGGGCTTGTAAATGTATGTGAGATCACAAGTTGTCACAGCTCCACCCAATCCGATATTTCTCAAGTACTGTCTAGTGGCACAAGTACCGCTATAGCCGTCGTATTGGCTTTTATGAGGTCTGCGATTTTAGGGGGCAACTTTAATAGGCCACTATCTATTACATTATAATATACTGATATCGTCTCCTGTCCATGGCCATCTCCACTTCCTCTTCAACCTCCAGGGGGCCCTGTGCACCACACTGAACATCATCAGCAACATCCTGATGTGATGTGTGACGCACAGGGCCCCCTGGAGGGCTGAAGATTGAAGGGGAAGGAGAGGCGACCATGAGAATGTGAAGGAATTGGTAAGTGGAGTAATCCATCATGTAGTGGCCTGCTGGGGGGCACTTACTGTATGATCGGCCACTAAATGGGGTAACTGCATGCGGGCCAATAAAGAGGCAGTATACAGTGTGGGGGCCAGTAAAGGGGTAATTTACTGTGTGGAGGCAGCATACTGTATGAGGGTAATATACCATAAGAGGGGGATTTATACATGTGGGAACAGTAAAGGTGATGCTATACCATGTAGGGGCCAGTAAAGGTGACGTTATACCATGTGGGGGCCAGTAAAGGTGACATTATACCATGTAGGGGCCAGTAAAGGTGATATTATACCATGTAGGGGCCAGTAAGGGCGATGTTATACTAGGTAGCGGCCACTGAAGGGGATGTAATACCATGTGGGAGCCAATAAAAATGGCATTATACTGTATGGGAGGGCCAGTAAATACAGTGTTGGAGTAGGGGGCCCGGTCAAAAGTTTGCAATAGGGCCTGGTCTTTCCCTAGTTTACGCCCCTGTTCTGGTCAAAAAGGTCATCTAACCCATTCCCACAACAGACATGTTCACTTTTTTATCCCTAACCTTCCAAAAAGCAATAACTGTTGTATTTTTCCATTCTTGGAGCTGTATGAGGGCTTATTTTTTGCAGGATAGACCGTACTTCGTAATGGTGCCATGTTATATTCCAGACAATGTGCCGTTCACTGTGCAGGTTTTTGGTCTTCTGTGGCTTGGTATGGTCAAAGCAAAATTTACAGTTTTTGTTATGTTTTAACACTTAACCAAAAATCCTTTCAGTTGCCATATTTGTAACTTTTTTATATGGAGGTGGTTCGGTGGGACAAATGGCAAAAAATGGTGGTCCGACATTTTGATTTTTTTTTACCGCCACACATATATATAGACTATATGTATATACAGTCCTATGAAAAAGTTTGGGCACCCCTATTAATCTTAATCATTTTTAGTTCTAAATATTTTGGTGTTTGCAACAGCCATTTCAGTTTGATATATCTAATAACTGATGGACACAGTAATATTTCAGGATTGAAATGAGGTTTATTGTACTAACAGAAAATGCGCAATATGCATTAAACCAAAATTTGACCGGTGCAAAAGTATGGGCACCCTTATCATTTTATTGATTTGAATTCTCCTAACTACTTTTTACTGACTTACTGAAGCACAAAATTGGTTTTGTAACCTCAGTGAGCTTTGAACTTCATAGCCAGATCTATCCAATCATGAGAAAAGGTATTTAAGGTGGCCAATTGCAAGTTGTTCTCCTATTTGAATCTCCTCTGAAGAGTGGCATCATGGGCTACTCAAAACAACTCTCAAATGATCTGAAAACAAAGATTGTTCAACATAGTTGTTCAGGGGAAGGATACAAAAAGCTGTCTCAGAGATTTAACCTGTCAGTTTCCACTGTGAGGAACATAGTAAGGAAATGGAAGACCACAGGGACAGTTCTTGTTAAGCCCAGAAGTGGCAGGCCAAGAAAAATATCAGAAAGGCAGAGAAGAAGAATGGTGAGAACAGTCAAGGACAATCCACAGACCACCTCCAAAGAGCTGCAGCATCATCTTGCTGCAGATGGTGTCACTGTGCATCGGTCAACTATACAGCGCACTTTGCACAAATAGAAGCTGTATGGGAGAGTGATGAGAAAGAAGCCGTTTCTGCACGTACGCCACAAATAGAGTTGCCTGAGGTATGAAAAAGCACATTTGGACAAGGCAGCTTCATTTTGGAAACAAAAATTGAGTTGTTTGGTTATAAAAAAAGGCGTTATGCATGGCGTCCAAAAAGAAACAGCATTCCAAGAAAAACACATGCTACCCACTGTAAAATTTGGTGGAGGTTCCATCATGCTTTGGGGCTGTGTGGCCAATGCCGGCATCGGGAATCTTGTTAAAGTTGAGGGTCGCATGGATTCCACTCAGTATCAGCAGATTCTTGAGAATAATGTTCAAGAATCAGTGACGAAGTTGAAGTTACGCCGGGGATGGATATTTCAGCAAGACAATGATCCAAAACACTGCTCCAAATCAACTCAGGCATTCATGCAGAGGAACAATTACAATGTTCTGGAATGGCCATCCCAGTCCCCAGACCTGAATATCATTGAACATCTGTGGGATGATTTGAAGCGGGCTGTCCATGCTCGGCGACCATCTAACTTAACTGAACTTGAATTGTTTGTCCAAAATACCTTCATCCAGGATCCAGGAACTGATTAAAAGCTACAGGAAGCGACTAGAGGCTGTTATCTTTGCAAAAGGAGGATGTACTAAATATTAATGTCACTTTTCTGTTGAGGTGCCCATACTTTTGCACCGGTCAAATTTTGGTTTAATGCATATTGCACATTTTCTGTTAGTACAATAAACCTCATTTCAATCCTGAAATATTACTGTGTCCATCAGTTATTAGATATATCAAACTGAAATGGCTGCTGCAAATACCAAAATATTTAGAACTAAAAATGATTAAGATTAATAGGGGTGCCCAAACTTTTTCATAGGACTGTAGTTCACATTCCATCGAGGTATCATGATCAGAAAGGAGACCCATTGCCTTTGGTGCTTGCTCAGTCCCTGAGTGGGCACCATACTTAAAGTGCCGCCACCCAATGTATTATTACAACGGGTTTCGGCAAGGGGTTAAATTAGATTAATTGCATTCAAAGTGGTAAAAAAAAAACTTATTACTGGAATTTACATTGTGCAATCTCTTCCCCTACATTTTTAGAGGCCTCATCCTTCATCTTGTTCTGAGGGATCGCTCCGCGTTCCAGACTCTTCATCAGGCTCCCATTGGGCTCTCTTGCATCGCCTGGTGCTCCATCACGTTCCTCTTCCAGCCGCCTGGATGACATCACACACGTGTCATGACGTGATTGGCCTCAGTGGTCCCCTGGGAGTGGCAACATCAACCAGGAGGCCAGAAGACAACCAATGGAAGCCCAGGAGACCTAAGGGAATATCCATGTGTATTATGTTTCGGCTGATGGCCTCCACTCATTATAGTCCGGGGTCTGAACATAAATAGTGTAATAGGGAACCCAACATTTTTGGAAAATTCATAATGAACGCGGCTCCTAATAGAAAAATATCAGTCAGGAGTGAAGTAATAGAGATTTCGATTATTGCTATCTTCTCATTTCATCATTTTTTATTTAAATAATTTTATATATTTATAAATTTTTTAAAATACAATTTTGAGTTTACAAAAATTTTAATTCCTAACAGATTAACACATAATTCTAAAAGAAAATTCTAATTTGTTAAAGATACATTGTATCCAGTTTGGCCTTGTCTGAACTCGCGGTCACGTATCGCGTATTCTGCATGAAAAGCACTTTCATAATTGATAAGCCGCGAACAATCTCCTGGGGCAAAACACTTTGTGCTTTGTGATATTTCATTCTGATTTCCTGCCATGTGAATAATTGCTGTGTCTTGTATGAGCCATATATGACATTGGATTACGCTGCGCCCGGTATGTCTGGTCTGCTCAGGTGGAATAAGCGTGGGATTGGAGATTTTATGTAGGAAGTGATCGGCACCTTGAAATATTGATAAATATAACTCAGGATCAGTACAGGATAAGTAATGTAATGTATGTACACAGTGACTGCACCAGCAGAATAGTGAGCGCAGCTCTGGAGTATAATACAGGATAAGTAATGTAATGTATGTACACAGTGACTGTACCAGCAGAATAGTGAGCGCAGCTCTGGAGTATAATACAGGATAAGTAATGTAATGTATGTACACAGTGACTGCACCAGCAGAATAGTGAGCGCAGCTCTGGGGTATAATACAGGATGTAACTCAGGATCAGTACAGGATAAGTAATGTAATGTATGTACACAGTGACCGTACCAGCAGAATAGTGAGCGCAGCTCTGGAGTATAATACAGGATAAGTAATGTAATGTATGTACACAGTGACTGTACCAGCAGAATAGTGAGCGCAGCTCTGGAGTATAATACAGGATAAGTAATGTAATGTATGTACACAGTGACTGTACCAGCAGAATAGTGAGCGCAGCTCTGGAGTATAATACAGGATAAGTAATGTAATGTATGTACCCAGTGACTGCACCAGCAGTATAGTGAGCGCAGCTCTGGAGTATAATACAGGATAAGTAATGTAATGTATGTACACAGTGACTGCACCAGCAGAATAGTGAGCGCAGCTCTGGAGTATAATACAGGATAAGTAATGTAATGTATGTACACAGTGACTGTACCAGCAGAATAGTGAGCGCAGCTCTGGAGTATAATACAGGATGTAACTCAGGATCAGTACAGGATAAGTAATGTAATGTATGTACACAGTGACTGTACCAGCAGAATAGTGAGCGCAGCTCTGGAGTATAATACAGGATAAGTAATGTAATGTATGTACACAGTGACTGTACCAGCAGAATAGTGAGCGCAGCTCTGGAGTATAATACAGGATAAGTAATGTAATGTATATACACAGTGACTCATAGTTATATATATAATGTGTTTACTAGTAAATGTTATTAGAATGTCTATGGAAGAAAGAGCCATAAACTCTGCAGATAAATAATGATATACTATAAATAATGTAATTACATCCCATATAAAGAATGAATACTGGGCAGGCAGGACAATGCCTACGCTGCACTACGGGACATTAATTACACCAGAGCAATTAAGGGAATTAAACTTTGAGGATGACTTCTCGGGAATGTTTTTGTAGGATGTCTTTTTACTGGGGATTCTTCTGGAGCGGCCCCCGGGGCCCCAAACACTCAATCAAGGAGTGAAATTCAATTTAGAAGAATCACGGCTCCAGTTCTGCGCTCGGCAGACTATTCTAGCCAGGGCGCAGCGATGAAGAGGACAAGTGTCATTTAATCTAGACTATAAAACAAGCAGAACTGCCAAGTGGCCTTTGGAGCGAAACCCCTACAGATTCTCGAGGGTTAATTACACATTCATTCTTCTTAATTCCGTGAAGCTATTATGGGAGCCGCGTCCTAGGGAAATCCTCAAGACTCTGATTCGGGGGCTGCAAGACACAGATAAAGAGTAACTGGGGTTATGGCCCCGACGAGGGCGGATTCTGGAATATTCTTATAATTCCGGTGGATGGTTTATGGTAACGACTCGACGCATACAATGGAATTGTAACTATTATAAAGGGCCCAATAAGAATTGGGCATCACAGCGATGTGCGACCTCTCCCGTCAGGTTACCTTTACCGCACGCCATACAGTCCTTGCTCCTCCCCATCACTTCCTGCTGGATCTACCTGTAGGATGGAATGGGCTCACTCACTTGCTGCTACTTAAAGGGTCCTCCACCAATCTAAACCTGTCAGTATTAGTGTGTATAAGTCTAGCCACACCCTGACTGAGCAAAGGTTCCTAGTTTGTTAGTGCATAGCGTTCATGTTCCTGACTCTTTTGTGTATCTAATCCCAACTCCTGTTTCAGACCTCATTCCTTGTCTACTAAGCTATAAACACTACTGTCTACCTGTTACTGACCCCGCCCTGTTCCTGACTACCATACCTCCACTGTCACTGCACCTACCTGCAACTTTCCCCAGCCTATACCCAACAGTCTCATTTATAAGATAGCTTCACTAGATACACCATACCTGAGCAAAGGTCCCTAACTTGCTAGGGTCTTGTTGGACGGTGCTCATGTTCATGTTGGACTCTTCTTAGCCTGTGTTCCTGACTAGAGATGAGCGAACAGTAAAATGTTCGAGGTTTGATATTCGTTTCGAGTAGCCCCTCAAAATTCGACTACTCGAATCGAATATCGAACCCTATTATAGTCTATGGGGGGAAAATGCTCGTTTCAGGGGTAGGCAATGTTCGATCAAATTATACTTACCAAGTCCACGAGTGAGGGTCGGGCTGGATCCTCTATGCAGTCTTCTCCGTGCAGCTTCCCCGCAGCGTCTTCTGGCTCTGAATTCACTCTGCCAGGCATCGGGCCTGGGCAGAGCCGACTGCGCATGCCCACACTACAAGCAGACATGCACAGTCAGCTCTGCCCAGGCCCGATGCCTGGCAGAGTGAATTCAGAGCCGGAAGACGCCGCGGGGAAGCTGCACGGAGAAGACTTCTAAAGGTAGGAGAAGAACCAGCGTTGATTGGCCGACTGTATAGCATTCGGCTAATCAATGCTGGTTCTGCATCGAACTTTTACATCCGAATAGCGAGTGGTACTCGATCGAGTACGAGTATTTCGAATACCGTAGTATTCGATCGAAAACCTACTCGATCGAGTACTACTTGCTCATCTCTATTCCTGACCTCTTCCTTCTTGCCTGACTGACCCTGGCCTGTTCCTGACTACCATACTTCCACTGCCATCCCTGTACATCTGCAGTCCTTGCCAGGCCTATACCTTTCAGTCTGAGTATTTAAAACTTAGCTTCAGTAGACACACCCTGCTTGAGCAATGGTTCCTAGTTTCCTAGATTTCTGCTATACATTGTCCCTGCCTGATTCTTCTGAGTATTTGACCCTAGTTTGTGTCCTGACCTCATTCCTTTCCTGCTGACCTATAACGACTGCTATCTACCTGTTTCTTACCCAGCCTGTTTCTAAGTAATATACATCCCCTTCCAGTCCTAACCTCAACTTGTACTTGACCACTCTCTGCCTAATCCCTGGTGCTTCACATTTATCTCTCTTGGCCCTTGGTCAGACATCACCTACACCTGGAGCATTACAAGAGGTAGCAACATGGTGGTCTAAATGGGTGAAAAATTGGGAGGCCACTTATATAACATCTTTAGGAGTGGCCCAAAGTCAAAGTGTTACATAAGCCACCCAGATTTTGAAGAAACAACCTAACAGCTGAGCATAAAGTGTCTACCATCTGGGAACCCCAGTGATCATCTGGCAGTAAGTGTTTAGTTTCCCTGCAGTGCCACCACAGGGGAAGTTAGGTATTACACGGTGTCCTCTCATATCAATGGGTGCCTGCGTAATGTAGGACAGGATGGGTCCTCCAGGGACAGAGATTATTTGTACCTACAGGACCCGGCAGGACCTCGATGTGGTGAGACTAAGCCCAAGTCTTGAATAATCCCTTTAAACAAGAGTTTGAAATTTCCCACGAGAAGTTGATAGGAAAACTTTTTTCCAATTAGAGTTGCTGTTTTTGTTGTTGTTGGTGTCGGAGGGCCTCCATAATTGTGGCATTTTAACACAACATCATAGACGGCTAAATCTGTTTGTTTTTCTCTTGAACATTCAAGAAACAAACAAAACTCTTCTTGCCGACCTTGTGAAGCGATTGTTTTTTTCCGTCCTGACGGTTCTTGATCCGCGTGGCTGATTCCTTCGAGGTCTCGGAATGTCTCGGAGCTAATGGTCAGTGTAGGCCGAGATCACGCTCCGTGACTCCATGAAGTGGGAGCTCATGTTTTATGAAACCCATTAGAAGCCGAATGTCTCTGTACATTAAGTCACTGTAAAGGATAATTCCGGATATTGAACCCGACAAGGCCTACACTTGTAAACGCTGAATTATTGAGCGCGAGGAGCACTCAGGCCGCAACGAAACAACCGAGACAAGAAAAACACAAATAGCAACTGGTTTTTGGGTTTTTGGAACTTTTACTAAACTAAAATAACTAAAGTAACGAAAAGGAATACAATTTCAAAAATCTCATTTACAAAACCAAATAAACAAATGTTACACTATAGGGAAAAATTTTCAATTTTCCATTTTTTTTTGCTCCCACCTTCCAAAAGCCACATTTGAGGATTTTTTTTTTTCCTATGGGGCAAATTATTCTGGACAATATGAAATATTTGATCTAATTTCTTATAATATTCTCATTGGTACCATTATGGGAGTACATATGAGTTTTTGATCACTTTTTATTAGAGTAACAAAAAAAAACAGCTATTTGTGGATTTTATTTTTTTCAAATTTTGACAATTTCTACTTATATACTTACAGTATAACTTATACTTCTATATTCGGCAAATCAACGCTGGTTCTGCAGCAGGCTCGTCTGTGAAGGGGCGTACTCTAAGATTGGACCACAGTAGTCTCCATTGTGGTCTGATCTTAGACTTCGCCTCCTCACAGATGAGCCTCCGGCAGAACCAGCGTTGATTGGCCAGTGTACAGCATTCTGTACACTGGCCAATCAACGCTGGTCAATGCATTCCTATGAGAAAAAGTCATCTCCTGCATAACCACAAGCTGCCAGCTCTCCCGACTAGCAAGACGAGCCTGCTGCAGAACCAGCGTTGATTTGCCGAATGCTATATCAAATCTTTATTGCGAATAGCGAGTAGTATTCGATCGAGTACGAGTATTTAGAATACCATAGTATTCGTTCCAATACCTACTCGATGGAATACTACTCGCTCATCTCTATACACCATCTCTTACCTCCACTATGACCCCAACTGGGTCCATCATCTTTCTTTCTAAAGTTATGTCACATTTTATGGCAGTCTTACAGTATACTCGCCTCCGCTTTCCTCCGCACTGATCTAAACATTCTCATTATTGGATTTTTTCCTGTAAATTGTGCTAGTAAATGTTCTGTCACTAATCCAAATATCACATCACTTTACACCATGGAAATGTCATCATTCTGCAATTATTCACCTGGCCTCGGTAGCTTTAGATACTTGACACTTATTTTGGATCCGTCTTCAGACTAATATCTTGCTCCGGAGAAGATGCTGAGCTTGTAGATTTTACTCATCACCACAAACCTTTGGCCGCCATATTATGAGACGGTTCTTTATGACTCTGTTTACAGCACCTTTGGGAGCGATACTATTATCTTTTTTTTACTACCCCAGTGCATCCAAAGTTTAACCACCTCATGGCAAGAGAATTTTTCCTGGTACGTGACCGGACACATTTTTGGTGATATATATTTTTTTTTTTTGTACGTGCTTTATTGAAGGCTGTAACATTTTGGGGTTATTCAAATAATTTTTGTCTTTTTTTTCGGTGATACGTGTTTTTTTTTTTTTTTAATTTTTGCATGTTTTTTTTTGTGTGCAGGGGCCACTATGGGGTATAATACTGTGTGCAGGGGCCACTATGGGGATAATACTGTGTGCAGAGGCCACTCTGGGGGATAATACTGTGTGCAGGGGCCTCTATGGGACATAATACTGTGTGCAGGGGCCACTATGGGGTATAATACTGTGTGCAGGGGCCACTATGGGGGATAATACTGTGTGCAGGGGCCACTATGGGGGATAATACTGTGTGCAGGGGCCACTATGGGGGATAATACTGTGTGCAGGGGCCACTATGGGACATAATACTGTGTGCAGGGGCCACTAAGGGGTATAATACTGTGTGCAGGGGCCACTATGGGGTATAATACTGTGTGCAGGGGTCACTATGGGGGATAATACTGTGTGCAGGGGCCACTATGGGGTATAATACTGTGTGCAGGGGCCACTATGGGGGATAATACTGTGTGCAGGGGCCACTATGGGACATAATACTGTGTGCAGGGGCCACTATGGGACATAATACTGTGTGCAGGGGCCACTATGGGACATAATACTGTGTGCAGGGGCCACTATGGGGATAATACTGTGTGCAGAGGCCACTCTGGGGGATAATACTGTGTGCAGGGGCCACTATGGGGATAACACTGTGTGCAGAGGCCACTCTGGGGGATAATACTGTGTGCAGGGGCCACTATGAGGCATAATACTGTGTGCAGGGGCCATGTCAAAAGTTCGTCACGGTGCCCCACCATTCTTAGTTAAACCACTGATTCACTTGTACTTTTCTCAGATACTTGTTTGTTATATTACAGTTACTTCTGGCAGAATTGCCTGCCAAGAAACTAGTAGTAGTAATAATGGATGGGGGATCGGGGAAGACTGCTCTGTATTGTAAATGTTCCCTGTCTCAGAATAAAATGCAAAATGTGCTGCAGCCATAATGGGGTTATTATCAACAGTAAATCATATAGGATACCAGGTATGAAGGCTTATACATCCACACTGCTGATCCTTTCTCAGTCTCTATAGCAAAGTCGAAACGTGATCTATAAGAACATGAAATATCAAAAATACGGATAGTCACATAAAAAGTAAGAAAGACAGAACCAAAATGTATCCTAATAATAATACTAATAGAATAAATATGTATAAATCTGTATCAATAATTAGAATAAAATCCTGATTTATACACCGTGTCGTCTTCTTCTGATCCATTCCCGTTAATGGAGCGGTGATGGATGGCGCGCTCAGAAATGAGACTAGACATTCATTTAGTCAATGACCTGACGGCCGCGCGACCCAAAGTTTTTCGGCAATGGCTTTAATTGGAGAAGTAAATGATTCATAAATAATTCCATTTCTAAGCGGCATTATGATGCTGAGAATTCTATCTCCGTATTTTCTGGGCGGCTGCTCTGCGGATTACCAATCTTCTCATCCATTACTTATCCCGAGCCATACAAGTCACATCACTCCATGCATCAGCGGCAGACAGAGGATGTAAGAGGAAGGAGATCGAGGGGCAGCCATGTGTGAATGCTATCAATGTCAGGGTTCAGAGCAGAATGAAGAAATCACAGGAAACTTAAGATATTGCTACGGAGAAGACTGACAAGAAAGCTTCACCAGAGTCTGAAACACTTGAAGAACGAGAAATGGGTTACCATCTATGGCATACCTACAGCATGTCCCCTAAATACAGATGCATCCCCCCTTACGTCACCTCTTGGGTGGACATGGCCAGATATGTGTATCACAAGATCACCAGATTTTCAAAACAACATCATTTTATGATACTTTGTCACCAGATGGTTTTTCCCATATTGGTTTCAAAGTTACATCTGCCAGAACATTCCTTTCCACCATCCGGTGCCACCCCTATCATAATATTGACAGGTCCAGATTTCTGGTGACCACAGGTGAAAACAGGTCCTCTAGCAGAGGCCACCAGGCCCCAGGTGCACCAAACAACTTACAAAGATTTAAAGGTTTTCCTGGCAGAAACAATGCAACTTGACACACAAAAGTTATCCTCAGTATGCAACTAGTTACCCTTCAACAGTATAGGTTTGGGTTAGAAAACATTTTGGTAATGGAAGATTCCCTGGAGTGCCAACCACTGAGCCACCATCTTTAACCAGCGAGTCACAATATTTAACCACTGAGCCACCATCTTTAACCAGCGAGTCACAATTTTAACCACTGAGCCACCATCTTTAACCAGCGAGTCACAATATTTAACCACTGAGCCACCATCTTTAACCAGCGAGTCACAATATGTAACCACTGAGCCACAATATTTAACCACTGATCCACCATCTTGAACCAGTGAGAAACAATATTTAATCACTGAGCCACCATCTTTAACCAGCGAATCACAATATTTAACCACTGAGCCACCATCTTTAACCAGTGAGTCACAATATTTAACCACTGAGCCACAATATTTAACCACTGAGCCACCATCTTGAACCAGTGAGAAACAATATTTAATCACTGAGCCACCATCTTTAACCAGTGAGTCAAATATTTATCCACTGAGCCACCATCTTTAACCATTGAGCCACAATATTTAAACACTGAGTGACCACCTTTAACCACCAAGTAACAATATTTAACCACCAAGCCACCATCTTCTCTTAAAACAAATTTCAAAATCTTTCCAAGTTTTGCATGAAACAGAAATATAGGACTAAGGTCTTGTTACGAGTGCTCAAGAAAGAAGTGTGTATATAACTTGAGACCTTTTTAACCACTGAGCCAAAATATTTAAGCACTGATTTTCCATATTTAACCACACAGCCACAATATTTAAACAATGATCTGCACCTTTAATGTGAAAGTCACAATATTTAACCACTGAGCCACCACCTTTAACCAAAAAGCCATCATCTTAAAACAAATTTCAAAAATCTTCCAAGTTTGGAATGAGAAAAAAATATATAGGACTAAGGACTCATTAAGACTTTTGTTGGTGCTTGGGAAAGAAGTGTGCATTTAAGATGAGACATTTTTTAACCCTTGAGCCACAATACTTAACCACTGAGCCAAATGTATTTAACCAATTAAATCAGCGTCATTAACGACCAAGCGCCATCTTTTCATCATACAAATTTCAAAAACTGTCCAAGTTTCCAAATGAGTGGTTCAAAGCCATCTTGAACCACTCAGTCACAATATTTAACCACTGAGCCACCATCTTAAATGTCTGAGCCACAATATTTAACCACTTAGCCACCATATTCAACCTCTGAGCCACAATCTTTCCCACTGAATCGCCGTCTTTAACCACTGAGCCAAAAGATTTAACCATTAAGCCAGCATCATTAGCGGCCGAGCCAACATCTTTTCCTGATACAAATTTGAAAAACTTTCCAAGTTTCCAAGTAAAATAAATAGAGGTTTAAGGCATTGCTAAGACTTATATTTCTTGTTAAAGAAGTCTGTATGTAAGATTAGCCATCTTTAACCACTCGGTCACAATATTTATTGTAAGCCCTCGCAGGCAGGGCCCTCTACCCCACTGTGCCAGTCGGTCACTGTTAGTATTATATCTCCCTGTCTATTCTGTTTATCGCATGTAAACCCCCAAATGTAAAGCACCATGGAATTAATAGTGCTATATAAATAAATAAATTAATTAATAATAATAATAATAATAATAATAATAATAATAATATTTAACCACTGAACCACCACCTTGAATCTCTGAGCCACAATATTTAACCACTGAGCCACCATCGTAAACTTTTGAGCCAAAATATTATCCGCTAAGTCCCCGTCTTTAACCTTTGGATCACGATATTTAACCACTTAGCCACCATCTTAATCCTCTGAGCCACAGTCTTGACCACTGAGTCACTATCTTTAACTGTTGAGCCACAATATTTAACCACTTATCAACCATTGTAAATCTCTGAGCCACAATCTTATCCATTGAGTCGCCACCTTTAACGTCTGGTCCAAAATATTTAACCGCTTAGCTACCATCTTAATCCTCTGAGCCACAGTCTTTGACCACTGAGTCACCATCTTTAACTCTTGAGCCACAATATTTAACCACTTATCAACCATCGTAAATCTCTGAGCCACAATCGTATCCACTGAGTCGCCACCTTTAACGTCTGGTCCAAAATGTTTAACCACTCAGCCACCATCTTAATCCTCTGGGCCACAGTCGTCTTAACCACTGAGTCACCATCTTTAACCCTTGAGCCACAATATTTAACCACTGAGCCACTATTTTTTACTTAAATTTTTTTTTACATTTCTAAAACTGTGCATGTAACACTTTGTATTACTATGACTAAAGCTGGTACTAGAGTATATATATATATATATATATATATATATATATATATATATATATATATATATATATATATATATATTTGTACACTATACTCTTAGAGCCGATATCTCCTACCTGCAAACCTTGCAATTACGTCTTATCAAAGGCCCAGAATATGCTAAAAACCAATTTCTTTCAAGTGCTGTGAATAGCGGCTTCAATCATTTCTCTCTCCCTCCGGGTGATGTAAATCCAAATGACTATTTGTGTTTTTTGGGGTAATATCCGCTGTCAGAGAAGCTGTAACTGTGTAACTCATTTCGTGTCCTAGTTGTGGGGCCAGAAATGAGACCATATTCACACTTCATATTCAGTGTCAGAAACAATTACACCATTGAAGTGACTGTTGGAAGGATCTCGGCGAGAGCGCTCAGACAGTCTCCTCAATTACTGCAAATGGCTCCATCCACTGAGGCGGAAATGTTTGACTACAGATCTAACAAACAGGATCAGAAAAACATGGCTGCCAGAAACCAGAAACAGTAGTATTGTTCATTTCAAGTGAGGTGTAATACTAGACATGACCTGTAAACAGAGGGTGGCACTGTTTCTGGACCTAAGCAAAATCTCCTCCATTTGTGCCCCATAATGAAATCAATGAAATGCACAACATGCAAGTCAATTAAGCGAATAAACGGAGCACTAAGGTGACATCATTTGACGGGTATCACCGATGTTGCGCTTATTTCGACAAGGTGTCCAACGGTATACAGCAGGACTGAGCTATGTTTGACAAATTCATGGACATGAGTGATGCGCTTTGAATGGGGGGGACTATATACAGCTCCCTGCAATACAGCTGATGGGTTTATCGTTCACTGCCAATTTTGGTCACATGGATGGGGGGTCAGGGTGCTGTGACCCCAATGCTATACAAGAAGCATTGAGACACTTCGTAGAGCAGTGTGAGCCTTCTGCCCTGTGTTTGTGGCCCATCATGAATCAATGTCAATGACAGACGGAAATTCTCAGTGTCCTTGTTCTAGCACTCATCGGGGGTCATCATCTATTTATCATACTAGAGGGAGGACGCGGCTTCGCACGGGTATATTACATTTTATGTTTGTGTAGTGGCCCCATAAGAATTGTCCAATTTTGCACTGGTGTATTTTGTATGTTGTTTGTGTGTATGTCCATAATCCTCCCCTGTGTGGTATTGTGTGAAGAGGCGTGTATCTAATCCTACAGTGTGTGGAACCGTGTGTAGACGCGCGTATCTAATCCTACGGCATGTGGTACTGTGTGCAGAGGTGCATATCTTATTCTCTGGTGTGTGGTACTGTGTGCAGACGCCTGTATCTAATCCTTCGGCACGTGGAACTGTGTGCAGAAGCATGTATTTAATCCTCTGGTTTGTGGGACTGTGTGCAGACGTGTGTATCTAATCCTCTGGCGTGTGATACTGTGTGCTGATCTGTGTATCTAATCCTCTGATGCGTGTATCTCAGTTTGGATATCAGTGTTGTATTGTGCATGAGGAGTGACCGTGTGTATTGTAGTTGGAATATGAGTGAAAGTCTTGCAGGTTTGTATTCGCTAAGGGGGGGGGGGGGGGCACTGTGTTTGGAATGCTGTATCTCAGCAACGGTACATCCGAGCGAGTTGGAGTCTCATCTTAAACCTTCCCAGATACCTGAAGTATCTCTGTACCATATTCTGTGAAGATCGGTCCAGTTGTTTGGTTTGCATTAGAGAACAGACAGACAGACAGACGGACAGACAAGAATTCATTTTATAATATAGAGAGATGACAATAGTTTGCAACATTCTAAAGAATCCAGAAGAATCCAAAGATTCCGTCATTCTAAAGATTCCAGAGCCCCATCCTGGTCCCAGACATTGGCCACCATTTCCGTCCATAGATGGCTGTCCGTGCCAAATGTAGGACTGGTGGGTGCTACATATTAATATTAGACATGTTTCCTCTGCAGTGTCTTCTATCCACAGCCTATTGTCCCCATCCCATAATGTAAACCTTGGCATGCACAACACACTCCTGAAAGGGCAAACGAGCCGAGATATTATAGGAAATGGGGGACGTTCATCAATCTGTGCGGTACTCCGGCTTCTGCCGCGTTGCGGGTGTCGTGTTCTTCACAGATTCCTATTTCTTTTCATGTATTTTCTGCAGCAAATAACTTTCATCTGTTACATGTCGATTTATGGAGCGTGTTCCATGCTGGATCCAATTATGTCTTACAAGCAATGTTACCGATATCGGGTTATTGTAGATAAGACTGCAGCTACTGTAAAACTTATTAGGCTTTGTGTTCTTAAGATGAACATGGCCAAATCCTGAAGAAATAAGCAAGAAAAATCACAAAGACTCATCCTATTTCTCTTCTGTCTCTATATGTTGGCGCTACATTCGTCCTTGGATCTCGTTCAGGTAAATATATTCCATTCATTACACAGTTGGCGGTTGTTGTAGGTGGGAGTGCGGTATAGTATATTGTTACATGCATGCATATGGTTCATTTTATTATACAGGTTCTCTGCTTTGAGCAATCCCTACTTGTTAGATTAATATTGGAACCGCAAGTGATCAGCTGCAATCAGTGGGCAGTAGATGCTCATTGTCCCTACAGCACCTCTACAGGTGAAATTAAGTATTACACAGCTCCCATACACATCATTGTGCTGTCTTTGCTAGACAGGAGAGGATATCTCCTCCAAAGTACAAGATACTGAATATAATAAAATAACATATTTGCAGGTTAAGGACAGAAACCCTACTGTGGGCAGTGAGAAATACATAAGCCAGGGTCAAAAATCAGGAGAGCAAAGGAGGAACAGCCAAAACAAAAGCAGAGGGATAGCAAAAGCCCTGGTGATGGTTGAGTGTACAAGGTCAAAAGAAAGCCAAATGCAAGACAGGGGGATAACCAGCAGAGCAAACCAAGATGAGTAAACCAGGGGCACAGCAGAAAACAGGAAAAGGCACTGGGGTGAGTTCTGAGAGCATAGAGCCAGAAAACTAATGTAATCACAGGCCGGTGATAAGTGTCAGATCCAGGGTTAAATACCCACCACAGCTTCAGGATGGATACTGAAGTACAGCCCAGATTGAGATGTAGAACCAGACCACTAACTGGATGATTATACCCAGCCAAAGTTTGACTGGGAGGCATAGCAACTTTAAAGCAACAGCCATGTGGCAAATGCAGATTCTGTGTAGAAAAAGGTGGAGAAATAGAAGTGAAGCTTTCCGACAACAGCGACCTCACAGATTATTCGGATGATTCTGGTGCTCTTATTACTATGTAAATGGACTCTCAGATGGCCTAGGATCCAACAACGAATATATCCTGAAGATTAAATTTCACTTATTTCTGCCAATGAGTGGGCTCAACCTCACGTGACCCAGACATGGCTTATGTTTCATAAATGATAAAAGCTCAATCTTTATTCAGGGCTGAGACAGACTTGGCTGGATCGGGCATTGGTAAAAATAGAGAAAAATCATCCTCCATTTTTATATCCTGTTGTAGGTTCTTGTTAGTATTGGAGATTGTGCTGGGATTTCCTGCTGGGAGAGGGGAAGAGATTCTTCATGCACAGTCTGGACACAGAGCCATTCACGTGGGTGCTCCGGTCACTGCTCTCTAGTTGCTTACTTGCTTTGGTATTTTCATTTCCATTAATATTTAACCATTTCTCTACAAAGACAATTTTCACACTTTCGGGGAAAAAAAAAACTGAATTGTAACAGAAGAAATCTTATAGAAATGATAAAGATTCCTTAAACTTGTATTACAGTATATTTATACTTCTATTCCCTGTAAGAAGGCTGACCATGTGGTGTGAGGGGGTATTACCCATCTAAAAATATACCCTGGGCTGGAATCTTCTGGAGGTAACACGAATGAATCCAGGTCATGTGACTATTAATACCACCCGGTTTTCTATTGTTGTACTTGGATTCTCATATACCTCCGGCTTATGCCAATGAATAGATCTGCCATTGGGGTGGAAACAATATCTGTGTGTAACTGTCCATCATATTCCAAATTACTGGCAGTGCTGTCACTATTAGTGCCCCTATACAGCCGACATCTCCCCGCCTTGTCCATCATGTTCCATACTGTACTACTACTACCCCTACATAGTCACACATCAGCCTTCCCCTGTCATGTTCCATATTGTCCTGTTATGTCTCCTCCCTCTACTACTACCCTTAAACCAGTGGCGTAACTATGAATGGCTGGGCCCCAAGGAAGACATTTGACATGTCCCTTCCCCACTAATCCCGACCAACCCTCCCCAACAAACCACATTCCTACACACAGTATTCTGCCCCATAGTGGCCCCTGCACACAGTATTATCCCCCATAGTGTCCCCTGCACACAGTATTCTGCCCCATAGTGTCCCCTGCACACAGTATTCTGCCCCATAGTGGCCCCTGCACACAGTATTCTGCCCCATAGTGGCCCCTGCACACAGTATTCTGCCCCATAGTGGCCCCTGCACACAGTATTATGCCCCATAGTGGCCCCTGCACACAGTATAATGTTCCATAGTGACCCCTGCACACAGTATTATGTCCCATAGTGGCCCCTGCACACAGTATTATGTCCCATAGTGGCCCCTGCACACAGTATTATGTCCCATAGTGGCCCCTGCATACAGTATTATGTCCCATAGTGGCCCCTGCACACAGTATTATGCCCCATAGTGGCCCCTGCACACAGTATTATGCCCCATAGTGGCCCCTGCACACAGTATTATGTCCCATAGTGGCCCCTGCATACAGTATTATGTCCCATAGTGGCCCCTGCACACAGTATTATGCCCCATAGTGGCCCCTGCACACAGTATTATGTCCCATAGTGGCCCCTGCACACAGTATTATGTCCCATAGTGGCCCCTGCACACAGTATTATCCCCCATAGTGGCCCCTGTACACAGTATTATGTCCCATAGTAGCCCCTGCACACAGTATTATGTCCCATAGTGGCCCCTGCACACAGTAAATTGTCCCATAGTGGCCCCTGTACACAGTATTATGTCCCATAGTAGCCCCTGCACACAGTATTATGTCCCATAGTGGCCCCAACACACAGTATTATGTCCCATAGTGGCCCCTGTACACAGTATTATGTACCATAGTAGCCCCTGCACACAGTATTATGCCCCATAGTGACCCCTGCACACAGTATTATGCCCCATAGTGGCCCCTGCACACAGTATTATGTCCCATAGTGGCCCCTGCACACAGTATTATGTCCCTTAGTGGCCCATGCACACAGTATTATGTCCCATAGTGGCCCCTGCACACAGTATTATGTCCCATAGTGGCCCCTGCACACAGTATTATGTCCCTTAGTGGCCCATGCACACAGTATTATGTCCCATAGTGGCCCCTGCACACAGTATTATGTCCCATAGTGGCCCCTGCACACAGTATTATCCCCCATAATGGCCCCTGTACACAGTATTATGTCCCATAGTGGCCCCTGCACACAGTATTACGCCCCATAGTGGACCAGCCATGAACAATTATTATCCTCTAGGATCTTTTTAGAGTAAAGTATAATATCAGGAACCCAGGGGAGGATATAAACATAAAAACCTTATCTCTCCCTGGTTCCGGTGCATTCGCCGCTGATTTCGTCCATCTTTAATGTTGGTACAAACGCCACGTGAGCCAGGCCTGTGTCCCAACAAATAATGACACAGTGTAATGTTTAATAATCCTTGCAGACCGAGATGGAATGTACATTTGCATATAAGGTAAAGAGGTATCTCCCCACTCCTTCCTATATAGTTAACATATATTTCTATTTCACAAAGCCATCACACATGGGGCTCTATTAATGCACCCTCTTGTGGATGTTTTGCAAACTGCACCAGCCTATACTTTCCATTGTAATTGATGTCTGTGATTGCATCATCCTAGTGTGCTAATGTAAAGGAGTGTCCAGTATGAACAGGTGACCTTCAGAACCAATCAAGCTCCCTTGATTGGCTTGGAGGAGGAGGAGTTACTGCCCTTTCTAGAGAGTGTCAGAGACCCTGTTGGTCTTTTGTGTGCAGATCTACACATGTGGAGTAAAAGATGTGAGCAAAGCATCAGGGCACTTCAACCAGAGACGTCTTTTCCTCTGGGCTCAAGATGCTCCTCAGAGAGTGTTTTCCTCTGAAGCTCCAAGTCTGCAAGTACTAAAGTATACTGACCTGTTATCCATACATCTGGGAACTCTGCACGTATCTCTATGCAAGTAAGTATTTGGGACAAATCTATATTTAAGGAGCCCATAGCAAGTCTGACAGAATTTGAGGGTCTCCCGCTGTCGACACCCCTATTTCCTCTTCTACATACGTGTACCCAGTTTGTTGAGGACTAACCCCCTGGATACAGGCCATCTTTACAAGTATATACAAGTTTAACTACCCAAGCAACTACTAGTTATTCAAGCCCAAAGTATTCCTGCTCCAAGCTCCATCACCTGCTAACTGGACACTACCAACAGGGATCACGGCATTGTATGTGAAGAATTACTCCATATGTACCTGTATATTTGTATTACTTCGTCCTGCTAGTAAAAGAGCAACGACTACCCCCGAGACCTGGTTGTCTGTTGTCATTGTCAGATATCAGAGTGGGGGCGGGTAGTCGGGGACATCAAAAAGGCTTTGTGCACATTTGGGATCAAGGGCCTCTCTACAAGCTGGTCACATCTGACATACTACCTGTGACATCAGTCCTGGCCCTCCTGAGTGTTACAACAGGCCCAGCCCATGTCATGTCTGTGACGTCACCAAACAGGCCTGAAAACTACCAGAGCACAGGAGAGGTGAATAACAGTGTTGTTTTATATTCCTTCACTTGTCCTGGCTCTCCAATCATTATACTCGGGGACTGAAAAGTCCTCAGGGTATAATGATAGCAGTGTTTGTCGGGGTTTGTGAGCCTGCGGCCTCACTTACCGATCCCTGCTCCTGCTCACATCCACATTTGCCTGTTCCTTACCATTATACGTTATAGACCTTGTAGACATAATAGTATCGATCACCTCCTAGTCATCATCTCAGGTATGAGTACACAATAAACCATTATAAAATATAGCGCAACGCGCAGTTCGCTGTGTACATTCTCCCCGGCAATGTGATTCACTGGGGAACAAGTCATTTCTGGAAAACACGGCGTCTGTACCTTCAGCTGCTCTGAAAGATGCGCTTGTTAAACGGAGAAAAACAAGAGTCTCGGCTTCCCACATCAAGACGGCGATGCCTTTAATCTTGTAAACACATCTCGCCGTGTCCCACTGGTGCGACTCTTACAAGCCGCGCAACTCTCCACTGATGACTTGTACTGAATCTGTCATTAGCCACTGTCTGCAAGAAGGACGGGGAAGAAGAAGAAGAGGCCGAATGTAAACAAAAAAATCAAAAATATTCATTAGTAAATCCTGAGCCGCAGTGGCGTAATTAGGAACGGCGGGGCCCTGTGGCGAAGTTTTGACATGGGGCCCCCCTTCCCGACACCGACGCAAAGACCTCGACCAACCCCTCCTCCTCCGCATTCCTGCGCACTCTATTATGTCCCTTAGTGGCCCCTGCACACAGTATTATCCCCCATAGTGGCCCCTGCACACAGTATTATCCCCAATAGTGGCCCCTGCACACAGTATTATGTCCCATAGTGGCCCCTGCACACAGTATTATGTCCCATAGTGGCCCCTGCACACAGTATTATCCCCCATAGTGGCCCCTGCACACAGTATTATGTCCCATAGTGGCCCCTGCACACAGTATTATGTCCCATAGTGGCCCCTGCACACAGTATTATCCCCAATAGTGGCCCCTGCACACAGTATTATGTCCCATAGTGGCCCCTGCACACAGTATTATCCCCCATAGTGGCCCCTGCACACAGTATTATGTCCCATAGTGGCCCCTGCACACAGTATTATGTCCCATAGTGGCCCCTGCACACAGTATTATCCCCATAGTGGCCCCTGCACACAGTATTATCCCCCATAGTGGCCCCTGCACACAGTATTATCCCCCATAGTGGCCCCTGCACACAGTATTATGTACCATAGTGGCCCCTGCACACAGTATTATGCCCCATAGTGGCCCCTGCACACAGTATTATGTCCCCATAGTGGCCCCTGCACACAGTATTATGCCCCATAGTGGCCCCTGCACACAGTATTATGTCCCCATAGTGGCCCCTGCACACAGTATTATGTCCCCATAGTGGCCCCTGCACACAGTATTATGTCCCTCAGTGGCCCCTGCACACAGTATTATACCCCATAGTGGCCCCTGCACACAGTATTATCCCCCATAGTGGCCCCTGCACACAGTATGATGTCCCTCAGTGGCCCCTGCACACAGTATTATACCCCATAGTGGCCCCTGCACACACTATGGGGCATACTAAAGGGATCCTATCATTCAGATGGAATTTTTTGTTCCTAACAAGTCGGAATAGCCTTAAGAAAGGCTATTTGTCTACTACCTTTAGATGTCTTCTCCGCGCCACCATTCCATAGAATTCCTGATTTTCGCTGATATGCAAATTAGTTCTCTCGCAGGACTGGGGGGTGGGCCCCAGTGCTCAAACAGCACTGGGGGCGCCCCCAATGCTGCAAGAGAACTCTCTAGCACTGCCTCCATCTTCTTCAGGAACGTCCTCTTCCTGTGTCTTCTTCCGGTGCAAGTGGTGAAACTTGAGCATGCTGACTGCGCACGCCCACAGGCCACAAGAAAATGGCTGTTTACTTACTGTGTAAGCGGCCATTTTTCTTGTGGCCACAGGTATGCACAGTAAGCTCTGCCCGAGGTCCGAGGCCTACAAGTTTCACCGCCTGCGCCGGAAGAAGCCACAGGAAGAGGACGTTCCTGAAGAAGATGGAGGCATCACTGGAGAGTTCTCTGGCAGCATTGGGAACACCCACAGTGCTGTTTGAGCGCCGGGGACCGCTCCCAGTGCTGTGAGAGAACTCATTTGCATACCGTTGAAAACCGGGATTTCTACGGAACAGCGGCGCGGAGAAGACAGCTAAAGGTAGGAGACGAATAGCCTTTCTTAAGGCTATTCCGACGTGTTAGGAATAAAAATTCCTTCTGAACGATAGGATCCCTTTAATAACATTGAGATTACTCTGCTCTTCCATTCCCAGTCTATACAGTAAAGCTGACAGCGAGCTGCAGAAAACAGGACGTTTCAGCCATTGTCACAGCTACAATAGTTAAATTTTTTTTAATGAAATGTAACAATTGTAATAAAATCTGATCTAATAATGTTCCATGTTGTTCTACATTCTCTTTAAGGATTATCTCGGTGGTCACGCTGTAGTCTTGTCACCCCCAGGATGTATACGATGGCTTTGTATAATGATACGAGCAGATAGCCGCTGTGCTGAAGACGTATAAGCCATACTTCTGACACTTATAGTCCTTGAGGTTTCGGAACTAGCTACAAATAAAAAAAAGGAATTTTTTTTTTGTTTTTTCTACATTTCTAGCCGTTCAATAAACAACATGCGCGCCCCAGTCCGAGAACACGCACATATATCAAACTTAGAAAGCAATTATATGACCATGGCAGTCGGCCGGGCCTTGACATAGCTCTGCATGTATATTGATTCCCCCCTGGCCTCTTCTCGCTGTCTTGTACATCCCAGGGAGCGTTTTTGTGTCATGTGCATTAGCTTCCTCCCTGCTGAGCGCTGCTCTGACACAGATAACACTGCTCTGGGCAGGCACCGTATGAGAATCAAAGAGAGACGTCATGTCTCAAAATTGTGGCAAAATTTTGCAAAGCTTTGGAGTTTTTGGCATTGAAAAAAAATTAAAAATTCTGTAAAATCACGTTTAGGTTGAGGCCTCACGTTGCAGAAATGCAGCTTTTTTTGTTGCAGTTTTTGCTGCAAAAAAAGAAATGATTCACCTCTCCCTGGTCCGCTGTTTCTCATGGCAGATTCTTCGGACAGGTGCTGATGTCTTCATTGACATCTATGTGTGTCAGGTGATCGCTGCAGCCACAGCTCTCAAGAGTGACCTCTTCATAAGCAGCACTGACTGGTCTCAGCAGTGAACAGAAAAAGAAGTAGATCTGGGAGAGGTGAGTACATTTCTTTTTATTTTATTGGCCCCTATTTGTAACAGATGTAGTTGTTATTGAAAAGACTGAGATCTCCTTTAGTGATCAAGCTTAGGAGTTCAGGGAGGAGACAAGGACAAAATAAGGATGAAATGGAATCTTGGTGAGAGATAAAACATTAATAGCCCCTTATATCTGTAATGAAAAAAAATGTGGGTTATCTATGGTTGTTTATTAGCTTGTTGTAGGAGACTTGGTTACTGCTGTCCTTTACTTCCTCCCTGCTGAGATGTTCGATAGAGAATGCGGAAATGGTAAAAAGATTTAAAAAAAAAAAAAAAAAAACGCAATCACATATCAGGGCCTGAATTACTGAGTCTCTCATGACCACTGAGACCAATCAGTGGCTACAGAGGTCGCTGGTAACAACTGGGGAGGAGCAGTAACTATATTACATTCTTATAGACATTGTGACTGTGACCGGGTTGCAGCTCCACCACTTTTGCAATGTGGTAGTCGGTGCTAACTTCTTATTTGTGAATTAGAAGGAAGAGAGATCTATAGCAAAACTGGCTGAATTTTCAAGGATAAAGACTTCAGAATGTTCATGTACACGAGGATCTTAGAGTAATGTGGTTTTTGTTTTTTATTCAAGTATATTAAATTTGTTCTGCATCCTGGGCAATCCCTTTAAGCTTTTTTATGCCTGTATATAAGTGTAACAACTGGGGAAAGGTCATGGGGAAGAGCAGTAAATGTCATATCGCATGTAGACATTGTGACTGTGACCGGGTTGCAGGTCTACCGCTTTTGCAATGAGAAACGTCTTGTTACTGATCTCAGAATAATTTTCTATGTCTGTATATGAGTGTAGCAACTGGAGAGGAGCAGTAACTATAGTGTTATATCGCATGCTTGTAGACATTGTGACCGTGACCGGGTTGTAGCTCTACCGCTTTTGCAATGCGATAGACTGTGGAAACTTCTTGTTACTGATCTCAGAATAATTTTCTATGTCTGTATATGAGTGTAACAACTGGAGAGGAGCAGTAACTATAGTGTTATATCACATGCTTGTACACATTGTGACTGTGACCAGGTTGCAGCTCTGCTGCTTTTGCAATGACTTGGAAACTTCTTTTTGGTGAATTAGGTGGAAGAGGAGACCCATAAAATGAATTGTCTCAATTGTTATGTGTAAAGACTTCATAAAGGTAATTTACCTGAGGACCTTAGAATAATGTGAAGTATTATTATTGTTATTTATCTCGCGTTTAATATATTAAAATTGTTCCAAATCCTGGACAACATCTTTAAGTTGTGACGTGTGTGTATGAGTATAACAACTATGGAGAGGGATTGGGGAGGAGCGATAGATATAACGTCAGATTTCAAGCTTGTTGAAATTGTGACTGTGACCGGGTCGCGGCTCCACTACTATTGCAATTTGTTAGACTGTAGTAACTTATTATTAGTGAATTATTAGGAAGAGAGATCTGCAAAATATTTCACAAAGTATCTGCCATGAGGATTTCAGAGTAATGGGAAGTTTTTATTTTTCATTTTAATATACTAAAACTAAAAAAAGTAAGTCAAATTGGTTGTGGTGTGAAGGCTGTGCGCTGCCCTCCATATGCTATCCTAATTATCGCTGGCACGCTGTTCAAAACTCCTACCCTAAAATGTGTTTTTTAGCAGTAAGACGTCTGAGAGACAGCACCCGTCACATATTTTTGTTCTTATTTTCGTGAGCCTCAAATCCTCTTATACATCAATTGCTTTTGTTTCTGGCCTTTAGGAAATAAAAGAGCGAACCTTTCCTACGATACGAGCGATGACTCAAAACCGCCTGCGAGTTCACCGCTAATCAGACGGCAGCTTTTGATCAGTGCAGAGGCACAAAACACGAGCCGGGTGCAGCTCCAGAGACCACGGCAGACATCACTGCTCTTCAGAACTTCACATATCCTTCACAGTAAGGTAACTGACCCAATAAGGTTGATATTATTGCGCTACATTTTCCATCTCATGAGGTCACCATCACATGTGTTCCCAGTTATACCCGTCTAACAAAGACCACAAAAGCTTTAGTAACAGCAAGAGGAGTCGTTTTATAACCTTTCCGAGAGAGATGTCCCTGAACTGATAGAAGTAGCCCATAACATAGTCCCTTTTACCCCAACACAGTACTAGTGTCCTTCAATGTATAACACAAAGGGGTGATGCCTAATACCCCCACCAGTATAACGCCACCTTAGTGGTCCCACACTGTCTAATGTCCCCTTATTGATCCCTGCATTATAGAATATCTCCCTTAGGGGGAACGTTCACACTGTGCCCACGTCGGCCCACAAAGTCCTGCATGTTTGACTTTGTGTCCGGCCAAAAAAAAATTGGTTACCCCGCAGAGAAGCTGTTTGCTTTGCATCCAATTAAATGGGTTTTAAAATTGACCACCGGGAAGTCGTCACGTCTGCAGTTTCTCTGGAGAATAGGACTAAGACCCAGCGGGCGGACACGGGCTCAAGTGTGAATGCCCCTTCAGTGACCCCAACATAATATAATATCCCATTGATGGCATGCAAATAGTATAATATCCCCTAAAGTGACCCCAAAACAATAGAATGTTCCCACAGTAGCAGGCTGTTAGGTCGGCCCAGGGCCACCACTGTATTAGGTGGAGGCTGCCGGCCTGCTCCGTATCCAGCGCAGAAATGGAGCTTCTGGTCCCTTTTGGAGGAGGGCCGGAACCTCTGCTTGAGTCTACAAGGGTTCCGGTCTCCCTCTAGTGCCAGGATCAGTATTTCTGGGGTCGGGAGGGTCATCAGCGGGCCGGAGGCTATTTAGGCCTAGTTCTGGCTCTGGCCCAGTTTATACTGGTGTAAGCTCCCACTGAGGTTTTCTTGCCTTCTGTCCTTCCTGGCTACCTCCTGTTCTGTATATGACCTTGGCTTGCTTTTTAGACAATCTCATCTTGACCTCCTGTTTTGGCTACCTCCTGACCACTTGTGTATGACCTCGGCTTTTCCTGATCATTCCTGCTTTACTCCTTCTTGGCTACTCCGTGACCTCCTGTGCATGACCCGGCGCTCCTGACTATGCGTCTGCTTCTCCCTCCTGCTACCACATGATCTCCTGTTTACCGACAACGTTTTTGGCTATCCCTGGAAACTGCATCACTTTCTAGTGTACTGACTTGGCCTGTAGGACTTCCCTACGGTGTTTCTGCCACCACCTGGCGAGCCTCTGACTTCTGTTCTCCGTGCTGACCAGCTCTCCTGATTCTCATCCTCTGAGGTTAGTCATTCTGGGTTTTCTGGGTCCTCTATTACTTGGGGTTGTCGCTCTCTGTGCGGTCGCGGTTCTGAGTCTCAGATTTTTCCAAGTGCAACTCCACCATCAGAAGCTCTGGAGAAATATCTCTGGTTCCACATTGGTTAGGAGAGCGTTGTACACTCAGGGCTGTTTTTACCTCATTGTCTGGGGATTCTGGTTGCCCAGGACTTACGGTTTACTATTGTTGCATCAGGCTCCTAACACAGGCTGTAGCGATGTCTCTGGAGGGCACCCACATCATCAGCTGAAGCCTGAATGGTTGGTCACGGAGCTATCTGCTTTCATTGTACTCAACTTTATCTGCGTCCTAAAGACATAGGGTTGAAACTGGGACCCACCACTTGGAATAACATGGACGACACCTGAAATAAAGGACTGTCGAGCTTGATCTGTGATGGTTGAAGTGGTCCTCCATGACTAGAGATGAGCGAGTAGTGTTCGATCAAGTAGGTGTTCAATCAAATACTACGGTATTTGAAATACTTGTACTCGATCGAACACTACTAGCTGTTCGAAGTTTAAGGTTCGATGCAGAACCAGCGTTGATTGGCAGAAGGCTATACATTCTGCCAGTCAACGCTGGTTCTTCTCTTACCTTTAGAAGTCTTCTCCGTGCAGCATTCCTGCGGCGTCTTCTGGCTGGAATTCACTCTGCCTAGGCAGAGCCGACTGCGCATGCGTGGGCATGCCCTCACATGCGCAGTCGGCTCTGCCTAGGCCCCAATGCCTAGGCAGAGTGAATTCCACCCGGAAGAGGACGCGGGGACCCTGCGCCGGGAGAAGACTTCAAGGAGAATCCAGCCCGACCGTCACTCGTGGACTTGGTAAGTATAATTTTATTGAATTTTTTCGTACCCCTGAAACGAGCATTTCCCCCCATAGACTATAATGGGGTTCGAAATCCGTTCGAACAGTCGAACAGTGTGCGGCTGTTTGAATCGGATTTCGAACCTCGGACATTTTAGTGTTCGCTCATCTCTATCCATGACTTTAGGGTCCATTTCAGGTGCACCATTTTCCCTATGATTATTAATGTGGCCCTTACCCCATCTTGTAACCACAGTGAATGGAGCGGGAATTGCGCATACATTCAGATCGATGGGACTGGGAATAGCCAAGTGTCCCTGCTCACCTTTGCAGCCAACTCTCCGCTCACTGTCGCCACATATTGGACCTTTATACTGAAATATCCCTCCTTTCTGTTCTGGCTGAGCCGCCAGTTCCTCCAGCCATCATTCAGAGTAGCGCAAACAGCCAGGAGAGTCTTTATGTTTTTATTACATTATTATTGTATTATTTATTGTAATCTTCCCCCGGGTCGCCATATTGTAGACAGATATTCTTCTCTGTTTCATTGTGTGGGCTCCAGTGGTTGGAGTTATCAGATTTTGTATTCTGTATAAAAACGCATTAAAATTAAAAGAAAGATTAAAAAATGATGACAAATTCTCTTTAAATAATAATGAAAAGAATAAATACATATTCATTATGTACGGGAACTAATCTCATCTTATTAGAGCTCTTATTTCACGGAGCGGTGACCGGAGCAACCATGTGTATAGCTCTGTGTATAGACCATGCATGAGGAAGCTCTTCTCCTCTCTCCCAGGAGGAAATCCCAGCACAATGTCAAGCACTAATCTGCATATGTAATACGTACAGCTCAGGCCTTGTGTCTCCATAGGATCCCAGTGTCAATCATGTGCAAGACAACCATCAAGGAAATTACTTTCCTATGTATCTTCAGCTATTGGTACAGGACTGTCTGAGCTATGATGGACGGAGTGGTCACCTGGGACAGCCACCGAATGTGCAATTATCATGGAGAAAATTGCAATGGTCATGGTGGCTAAGAACTCAACCAACTCCATATCTCCTTCTCGGCAGAGGAGGCCTGAAGTATTTCATCCCGGCACATGCCCTAGTTGTTGTCAGCCTTCCGGAGCCTGATGGAGGATGAAGTGCCCATGATGATCACGCAAGAATAAGACTCATTAGACAAAAGGGGTGTAGATCAGTAGGGTTGCCATATCAGTTCTGTGGTTCAGGCAGGGTCGTAGAAACTTTGGCTCGATTTCTCAAGAGAGAAAGAAAGCTTTTGGCCTCTTCCCCTTCCCAGCACCCGTTCTGCAGTGGTTCAGCCCGTTAAAGGTAGAGTTACACATTTCACAGATAATGGTGCAAACATGTTACTTAGGGAGTAGAGAAAAAATTACTCACTCAGAAACAGCACCCAAAAAATGCAGGGCATATCCAAAAAAATACTGACACTGGGTTCACACTTGGACTCGAGTTTCCATTTTTGGGGTCTGCTTGGGGGCCCAAAAATGTAAACCGGATCTGCTTAAAAAGCAATTACCCGCAAAAAAATTTAATGGGGTTTTCACTTGATTGCATTTTTCAAGCAGACTGGGGGTCGGAATCCCCGAATGAAAACTGAGCGCTGGTGTGAACCCAGCCTTACCTGGTGAGTACACAACTTTGGTTGTGATTTAAAGCTCCTATTGAGCTCCAGCATCAGACAAGGTACGTCTTTCTTCTCCTATCTCCTGCACTTCCTGCTCACTCCTCTCCCCAGCCTCCATAGACTTCTATAGCTATAAGCCATCTGAGTCACAGGGTCTAAGACGTAACCCAATTGGGTAACGCTCCCGCCGTAGATACACAAGTGTATTTTTGCTGATATTTAGTAATTTTTTTACAAATCTGACATTTCTCCACTTCATTTGCCCGGGAACTATTTAATTGTAGGAGATATTCTGGAAACAGTCTTGATAACATTTTTCGGGACTCTTGGCAATTTTGAGGAAAAAAAAAAGTAGTGAAAGTAAACATCTGTTTCGCAGAAAACGTTGCAAAATTCATAAATGTAACTTCAGCCGTTACATTATTACTTGGCGGCTCAGTATAGCGCGCACGGTTACACTATATAATAGCTGCTTGTATCCGGGATTGTATTCCTCCAGCGGCCCATGTTATCTTCTACCGGAACGTGTAATGATGGACGGAAACAATTCAGGAAAAAAAGGATAAAAATTTCATTTACTGAAACCTTAAAGTCAAAATGTAAATTCTCCTGCAACTAAACAAATTTCTTGCGTGCCCACTATTGTTGGCGGTACTACAGTGGTGTGTGTTTGTGTCTGCCATGCTTAGTGAAGTGTGCCGAGTATATTCCGGGAGCGCTGTTTTCACGCTCTGTATAATTTGCTAAATCTTAAAAATTTCCATTTTAAGGTTTCTTCTAGAGCTGGGCGAACTCTGAAGAATCGTTTTGTCTCGGGTTCAGTTGAGTCGATCCTCCGTTCTGTTTCAGATCGTTCTGAAATTGTTTGCATAGAACCGGAAGTTTATTTATTATACCCCATAGTGTACTAGTGGAGGCCCAGGGGAGGTGTAAAAAATAATCATTTTGGGCATCGTTTGGGTGACTCTGATCCTCCTGGGTGGGGTCCTGCATAAGTAGGGAAGGTCCTGCCAAAAGAGGTGAGGGAAGGTGAGTATAACTATCCAACGAGCGGAGGACCAAAAGAGGTGAGGGAAGGTGAGTATAACTGCCCTGCGCGAGGAGGGCCAGAAGAGGTGAGGGAAGGTGAGTATAACTGTCCTGCGTGAAGAGGTGAGGGAAGGTGAGTATAACTGTCCTGCGGGAGGAGGGCCATAAGAAGTGAGGGAAGGTGAGTATAACTGTCCTGCGGGAGGAGGGCCATAAGAAGTGAGGGAAGGTGAGTATAACTGCCCTGCGCGAGGAGGGCCAGAAGAGGTGAGGGAAGGTGAGTATAACTATCCAGCGAGTGAAGAGCTAAACAAGGTGAAGGAAGGTGAGTATAACTATCCAGCGAGCAGAGGGCCAGAAGAGGTGAGGGAAAGTGAGTATAACTATCCAACAAGTGGAGGGCCAGAAGAGGTGAGGGAAGGTAAGTATAACTGTCCTGCGCGAGGAGGGCCATAAAAGGTGAGGGAAAGTGAGTATAACTGTCCTGCACGAGGAGGGCCATAAAAGGTGAGGGAAGGTGAGTATAACTGTCCTGCGCGAGGAGGGCCATAAAAGGTGAGGGAAGGTGAGTATAACTGTCCTGCGCGAGGAGGGCCATAAAAGGTGAGGGAAGGTGAGTATAACTATCCAACGAGCGGAGGGCCAGAAGAGGTGAGGAAAGGTGAGTATAACTGCCCTGCGTGAGGAGGGCCAGAAGAGGTGAGGGAAGGTGAGTATAACTGTCCTGCATGAGGAGGGCCATAAGAGGTGAGGGAAAGTGAGTATAACTGTCCTGCACGAGGAGGGCCATAAGAGGTGAGGGAAGGTGAGTATAACTATCCAACGAGCGGAGGGCCATAAGACGTGAGGGAAGGGGAGTATAACTGTCCTGCGTGAGGAGGGCAATAAGAGATGAGGGAAGGTGAGTATAACTATCCAACGAGCGGAGAGCCAAGAGAGTTGAGGGAAGGTGAGTATAACTGTCCTGCGCGAGGAGGGCCATAAGAGGTAAGGGAAGGTGAGTATAACTATCCAGCGAGTGGAGAGCTAAACAAGGTGAAGGAAGGTAAGTATAACTGCCCTGCGCGACGAGCGCCATAAGAGGTAAGGGAAGTTGAGTATAACTATCCAGCAAGTGGAGGGCCAAAAGAGGTGAGGGAAGGCAAGTACAACTGTCCTGCGTGAGGAGGGCCATAAGAGGTGAGAGAAAGTGAGTATAACTGTCTTCTATAACCGACTTCCCCTTGTATTTCTCCAATATTATATAAAAAACAAAAAAAACTTTGCAAGTCTTCAGTAGGTGATACCTTTTTTAATGGCTAACTCATAATGATGACAGAATATGACGTTTCGAAGCTTTCCTCTGAGCTTCTTCTTCAGATATAACTAAAAAACACTTTCTAGAGGCTGCATATTTATAACTGGACACAGGGCTAGAATTACAGGAGGGAGGGGGGAAGAGGCTTATTACTATATACTTATAACAACAAACAATCAATTGCCAGATCCCCAGTTCTTATCTTAATGGCTGTCTTAATGATGTGTATAAAAAGACATAAACTCACGTGAGATGTTCATCCCATTGTCCAACGTCTGGAATAGGGTCATGGCCTTGTACTCATAAATCAGTCGCTGTTTCCTTGATTTAAAGTTCCCTTTTAAGATCAAGATTTTCATGTCATTGATGATGCTGTGGTGTTCCTGGCAAAAATGATTTGGCACGGGAAGATCAGTTCTCTGTTGTTTGATTGTATGGCGATGTGAATTAATTCTCATTCTGAGTTTCTGACCAGTCTCTCCAACATACAGATTTTCAGTGGAACATTTGGTGCAAATGATCAAATACACCACATTAGGTGTGTTACAGGTGAATGTACCTGGGGTTTTATATTCCCTGTTAGAGTTTGGTATCTCTATCTTGTCCGTAGTCAGTATGTGAGGGCAGGTTTTGCACCTTTTCTGTCCGCATGGGAATGTTCCTTTGTTAGTTGGAGGTGACAGAGAGCTGCTAATCAGCATATTCCTGAGGTTTGGTGGCTGTCTGTAACACAGGAGAGGGGGGTCAGAAAATATGGATTTTAGACGGTTGTCTTTTTTGCAGTAGTGGATGTAATTTGCGTGTGATTCCTCTCAGCATCTCCAGGTGGGGGTTGTATGTGACAACCAGGGGTACCCGAGTGTTCTCCTGTTTGGTATTGTATTTTAATAACTCCGATCTTGGTATCCTGGTGGCCCTGGTGATTTGGTTATCAACTGTTCTTGGATGGTAACCCTGCCTCAAGAATGTGTTTTTGAGGCCCCCAAGGTGTTCGTCCCTATCTGCAGGGTTTGAACATATGTGATGATATCTGATTGCCTGACTGTATACAATGGAGTTCTTTATGTGTTTAGGATGAAAACTATCCCATCTTAGGTACGTAGGGCGGTCAATTGGTTTCCGATACAGCGATGTCTCAATTTTGTTGTCCTGTATCTTGATGACTGCGTCCAGGAAGTTTATTTTGGAGAAGGAGTGATTGAGCGTCAGGTTGATGGTGGGATGGAACTGGTTGAACTGTTCATGGAAGGTTTTCAGCTGTTCCTCAGACGCGGTCCAAATGATTAGGATATCATCAATGAAGCGATAGTAGGCCCGAGGCCTAATGGTGCAGGTGGAGAGGAAGTCACTCTCCAGCTTGGCCATGAAGAGATTAGCGTACTGTGGCGCCATTTTGCTCCCCATTGCGGTGCCGGTCCGTTGTAAATAGATGCAGTCACCAAAGGAGAAGTAATTGTGAGTGAGGATGAATTTTGTCAGTTTCACCACCGATTCAGCGTTCAACCTACCCCTTCAGAGATTCCAATCTTAGCAAAAAAGGAGACATCTGATTGGACACCTCCAACTGGACGAAATTTTGATTTGGATAATTACATAGACTGTTTCAGACACATGGTCAAATCCACTATACTGGATACAAATAAAGCACTGCCATCTAACATCACTGCCCAGGAAAGAAGGGCTATAAAATCTCTGAGAAATAATAACGACATCATCATTAAACCAGCGGACAAGGGGGGTGCTATAGTCATGATGAACACATCAGACTACATACAGGAGGCACACAGACAGCTGAATGACACGCACTACTACTCCAAGTTGGATTCAGACCCCACAGTGGAGTACTCCAAAAAACTAAAAAAGGTTATCTCCGGCCTATCTGATGGAGCAATAAGCCTAAGCAGCCTCATACCAACAAGCCCAAGAATGGGAACTTTTTATATGCTCCCTAAACTACACAAACCTGGGAACCCAGGGAGACCGATCATCTCATGTGTTGGGACTCTCACTGAACAGATCTCTGGATGGGTGGAGGGCACTCTGAAACCCCTAGTGAAGGATACAGCCAGCTACCTACAGGATACTACAGACCTATTAAACAAACTAGCCACTATAGGTCCCCTTCCAGATGGAACCATCCTGGCCACCATGGATGTAGAATCCCTGTACTCCAACATCCCACACCAGGACGGTATAAATGCCTGCCAGTTTTTCCTGGAAAAGCGAGGTATGAACGCTGAATCGGTGGTGAAACTGACAAAATTCATCCTCACTCACAATTACTTCTCCTTTGGTGACTGCATCTATTTACAACGGACCGGCACCGCAATGGGGAGCAAAATGGCGCCACAGTACGCTAATCTCTTCATGGCCAAGCTGGAGAGTGACTTCCTCTCCACCTGCACCATTAGGCCTCGGGCCTACTATCGCTTCATTGATGATATCCTAATCATTTGGACCGGGTCTGAGGAACAGCTGAAAACCTTCCATGAACAGTTCAACCAGTTCCATCCCACCATCAACCTGACGCTCAATCACTCCTTCTCCGAAATAAACTTCCTGGATGCAGTCATCAAGATACAGGACAACAAAATTGAGACATCACTGTATCGGAAACCAATTGACCGCCCTACGTACCTAAGATGGGATAGTTTTCATCCTAAACACATAAAGAACTCCATTGTATACAGCCAGGCCATCAGATACCATCGCATATGTTCAAACCCTGCAGATAGGGACGAACACCTTGGGGGCCTCAAAAACACATTCTTGAGGCAGGGTTACCATCCAAGAACAGTTGATAACCAAATCACCAGAGCCACCAGGATACCAAGATCGGAGTTATTAAAATACAATACCAAACAGGAGAACAACCGAGTGCCCCTGGTTGTCACATACAACCCCCACCTGGAGATGCTGAGAGGAATCACACGCAAATTACATCCACTACTGCAAAAAGACAACCGTCTAAAATCCATATTTTCTGACCCCCCTCTCCTATGCTACAGACAGCCACCAAACCTCAGGAATATGATTATTAGCAGCTCTCTGTCACCTCCAACTAACAAAGGAACATTTCCATGTGGACAGAAGAGGTGCAAGACCTGCCCGCACATACTGACCACTGACAGGATAGAGATACCAAACTCTAACAGGGAATATCAAATCCCAGGTACGTTCACCTGTAACACACCTAATGTGGTGTATTTGATCATTTGCACCAAATGTTTCACTGAAAATCTGTATGTTGGAGAGACTGGTCAGAAACTCAGAATGAGAATTAATTCACATCGCCATACAATCAAACAACAGAGAACTGATCTTCCCGTGCCAAATCATTTTTGCCAGGAACACCACAGCATCATCAATGACATGAAAATCTTGATCTTAAAAGGGAACTTTAAATCAAGGAAACAGCGACTGATTTATGAGTACAAGGCCATGACCCTATTCCAGACGTTGGACAATGGGATGAACATCTCACGTGGGTTTATGTCTTTTTATACACATCATTAAGACAGCCATTAAGATAAGAACTGGGGGATCTGGCAATTGATTGTTTGTTGTTATAAGTATATAGTAATAAGCCTCTTCCCCCCTCCCTCCTGTAATTCTAGCCCTGTGTCCAGTTATAAATATGCAGCCTCTACAGAGTGTTTTTTAGTTATATCTGAAGAAGAAGCTCAGAGGAAAGCTTCGAAACGTCATATTCTGTCATCATTATGAGTTAGCCATTAAAAAAGGTATCACCTACTGAAGACTTGCAAAGTTTTTTTTGTTTTTTATATTTTATAACCACTGGCTAACACGGTACCAAAACAAACATTTTCCTTTTTCCAATATTATAGTCAAAAGCATAACTCAAAGCTCCTGGGCCCCAAAACAAAATTTGTAATGGTGCCTCTACCTATCTCTAGCTATGCCAGGGGCTGTGCCAGGGTGCTAGGATTATGTAGTAGGGAGGTGCCAGGGGCTGTGATAAAGTGATATCCAACCACATAAAGTTATATCATGAACGTTAATTACAAATATTTTCTTAAAAGGGTTATGCCACCAAACTATAGTCAGAGGACAAATATCCGATTCCGAGACCTGGTATATCCCCCTCCTTCTAGTGAATTCAGATAGGCTGAATGTTCCCATGTGACCTGGTGAATGGCACACCAGTTATCTTCAATACGAGGACTGGAGATAACTGAGTGCTGTACTTCAGCTATCTCCGACACTCCAACTGAAGTTCATCTATCCACCAAGCAACACACCTAACACCTGGCTACGGTCAGGCTGGATTTGCAATTGTCAAGAATACCCCCCCCCCATTCTTGGGTTCATGGGGGTCGCAGCAGATAGGACCCCACCGATCAGGTGTTTAGCCTCTATCCTATAGAGGCTAAATACAGACTCTAATTGCTGAACTGGGGCTCTTACGGCACAACCATACATCGGGCGCCAAATGTAAAATTTGATAATGGTAAAAATTGGGGTTGGTTTTGTACTTTCCTAGGCTGAGATCTGAGTCTACGCCACGTCCATACACATAAGACATCCTGCAGATTTGATCAGAATTTTGCATCTATTTTGTAAAGCCAAACCGGTGGATCCCAATCTCTCGACCTACCGTAGACTTCGGTGGTCAAACCTACGCCAATGGGCTGGAGCAGGTTTTAACATCTCATATAATATACAGTATATACTACTGTGGAGATTTCTGGATAATCCGTAATATATTTGAATAATATTGTACAGTAGCCGTCCTGACATTTACGAGGGGGCCGCAACGTATGAAGTGACATTTCCATGCAGTGATGCTACGTACCAGACGGCTTTAAGGATTTACGCGGGTGAAGCCTTAATTCACCCGACCTTTATTGCCTTGAGCCGAGCTTCATCCAGTGACCGCAGATTTTGTGCCTATTCTTCAGGCTTTAGAGAGCGCACGATATGGATGCAATTTATGGATATTTTTTTTTTTTTTTTTCTTTTGCTATAGTAAGGGGGTAGATTTTTGTGTGGCCATCTGTCCATAGACAGACATAAGCTGAAAGTCTCAGACATAAGCAAACTGAATTAGAACTAGATTAGAATTTTACCAAAATTTTTGGATTGGCCACCCATGGATCATTATTATACTCTGGGGTCTCTTCTGAACTTCTGAAGGTTCATGATCCACCGGAGTCTTGTGAACTGTTTCTTTCTTTTTGGATAATTTTTTTTGCATGCCCCTTAAGTCTATATTACATGTGAATATCGTCACTTGGTTCCCGTGCCAGACTTGTAAGAATGGAACTGGTGGGACCTAAATTTTCCATCTCAAGTGTGACTGTTCCATTAGTAGCCATCTCTGGCTGGGATCAAGGTAGTCCCTGTTACTGCTGAACGCTACACCCTGTTTCCCTTACTATTACCTTTGGACCATAGACACAAGGGAGGAGAAACAACAAGTCCCTCAGGGTTCTGGTCCAATCGGGTTAGGAGGAGTAGGGTAGTGCACGCTCTCCTCCTAACCCAATTGGTCCAGAACCCTGAGTGACTCCTTGTTTTGACACTGACGCAACCTTGGTTAGCGTAAGGGGAAAGCTGCTGCCACCATTATTGGGCCTACTATATGCTGTTATGGTGTAACAGGAGGTAAAGGGCCATTCGTCAGCCAATCTTACTCCACCATAGTGTTTGTAATACGACACTCTATCAGCGCTCGGTGTCTCTCCTTTTTGTATTTCACAAGGGAAGAGAGGGAGACTCCTACCCTACAGGCATACCACCAAAACGATATATGGACCTTGTATACAGCTGTCTGTGTTATCCACAAGTTCCATACACTATGCTATGAAAATGTTTACAGTAAAGGGTCATCCGAACCATGTTAGTGGTATCAGTCGCCATACCTGTGTAACTTTACATCACTTATTGCATTAGCGTGCTATAGTATATTATTGTGATGTACAGGACCCTATTGCGATACCCCGGGGCCTACGCAATACCCCTTTGGTGGCATATAGGCCTCAGGGAATCACAACCTCTTGGATTAGTTCTCTGGCTAGATGTGAGATGATCCTTAGCCCGTAGCTTCAGCACCCAGGGGAATATTTACTTCTCTCTTTGCTATTTAGTTCTATCTCTTACGTCTTATCTTCATCCATTATTCCCTTTTTTGCCGTAGTTCCTTGTATCCCGTAGAACAGACGCCATCACTTTATTTCTGTGACTTCTTGACTTTTTTATCTTATGTTCGTTGCGGTTTAATGTATCTTTGATATTGTTCTATTTGTTTTTTATCTTGTCAGTATTTTCTAGATTAAAGCTTTTAAAGCTTCTTACAAAAACGACTGCCCCCACCCCCCCCCCCCCCAGGAGATGACACTTATATTACAATCATCCATTACAATGAGGCCGCTCTGACCTGTGATCGGTGGATTGGAGCTGCACAATAAGAAGAGAACTGAGCAGAGGAGGACGCGATCCTCCGGCAAGACATGGAGCCGACCTCCAATTAACCTGGGGACAATGGTCTGGTCCTTCGGTTCTTCTAATACTGCATTGCAATAACACTGTTCTTATTTGCTGTTTAGGACCAAAAAGTGGAGTATATGGAGATGTTACTCACTACACTACAGAGGTGCTAGTATTATGTAGTACGGAGGTGCTAGGATTATGTAGTACGGAGGTGCCTGGATTATGTAGTACGGAGGTGCCTGGATTATATAGTACGGAGGTGCCTGGATTATGTAGTACGGAGGTGCCTGGATTATGTAGTACGGAGAAGCCTGGATTATGTAGTACGGAGGTGCCTGGATTATGTAGTACGGAGGCGCCTGGATTATGTAGTATGGAGGTGCCTGGATTACGTAGTACGGAGGTGCCTGGATTATGTAGTACGGAGGTGCCTGGATTATGTAGTATGGAGGTGCCTGGATTATGTAGTACGGAGGTGCCTGGATTATGTAGTACGGAGGTGCTAGGATTATGTAGTACGGAGGTGCCTGGATTATGTAGTACGGAGGTGCCTGGATTATGTAGTACGGAGGTGCCTGGATTATGTAGTACGGAGGTGCCTGGATTATGTAGTACGGAGGTGCCTGGATTATGTAGTATGGAGGTGCCTGGATTATGTAGTACGGAGGTGCCTGGATTATGTAGTACGGAGGTGCTAGGATTATGTAGTACGGAGGTGCCTGGATTATGTAGTACGGAGGTGCTAGGATTATGTAGTACGGAGGTGCCTGGATTATGTAGTACGGAGGTGCCTGGATTATGTAGTACGGAGGTGCCTGGATTATGTAGTATGGAGAAGCCTGGATTATGTAGTACGGAGGTGCCTGGATTATGTAGTACGGAGGTGCCTGGATTATGTAGTACGGAGGTGCCTGGATTATGTAGTATGGAGAAGCCTGGATTATGTAGTACGGAGGTGCCTGGATTATGTAGTACGGAGGTGCCTGGATTATGTAGTACGGCGGTGCCTGGATTATGTAGTATGGAGGTGCCTGGATTATGTAGTACGGAGGTGCCTGGATTATGTAGTACGGAGGTGCCTGGATTATGTAGTACGGAGGTGCCTGGATTATGTAGTACGGAGGTGCCTGGATTATGTAGTACGGAGGTGCCTGGATTATGTAGTATGGAGGTGCCTGGATTATGTAGTACGGAGGTGCCTGGATTATGTAGTACGGAGGTGCTAGGATTATGTAGTACGGAGGTGCCTGGATTATGTAGTACGGAGGTGCTAGGATTATGTAGTACGGAGGTGCCTGGATTATGTAGTACGGAGGTGCCTGGATTATGTAGTACGGAGGTGCCTGGATTATGTAGTATGGAGAAGCCTGGATTATGTAGTACGGAGGTGCCTGGATTATGTAGTACGGAGGTGCCTGGATTATGTAGTACGGAGGTGCCTGGATTATGTAGTACGGAGGTGCCTGGATTATGTAGTACGGAGGTGCCTGGATTATGTAGTACGGAGGTGCCTGGATTATGTAGTACGGAGGTGCCTGGATTATGTAGTATGGAGGTGCCTGGATTATGTAGTACGGAGGTGCCTGGATTATGTAGTACGGAGGTGCCTGGATTATGTAGTACGGAGGTGCCTGGATTATGTAGTACGGAGGTGCCTGGATTATGTAGTACGGAGGTGCCTGGATTATGTAGTACGGAGGTGCCTGGATTATGTAGTACGGAGGTGCCTGGATTATGTAGTACGGAGGTGCTAGGATTATGTAGTACGGAGGTGCTAGGATTATGTAGTACGGAGGTGCCTGGATTATGTAGTACGGAGGTGCCTGGATTATGTAGTACGGAGGTGCTAGGATTATGTAGTACGGAGGTGCCTGGATTATGTAGTACGGAGGTGCCTGGATTATGTAGTAGGGAGATGCTAGTATTATGTAGTACGGAGGTGCTAGGATTATGTAGTACGGAGGTGCCTGGATTATGTAGTACAGAGGTGCCTGGATTATGTAGTACGGAGGTGCTAGGATTATGTAGTACGGAGGTGCCTGGATTATGTAGTACGGAGGTGCCTGGATTATGTAGTATGGAGGTGCCTGGATTATGTAGTATGGAGGTGCCTGGATTATGTAGTACGGAGGTGCCTGGATTATGTAGTACGGAGGTGCCTGGATTATGTAGTACGGAGGTGCCTGGATTATGTAGTACGGAGGTGCCTGGATTATGTAGTACGGAGGTGCCTGGATTATGTAGTACGGAGGTGCTAGTATTATGTAGTACGGAGGTGCTAGGATTATGTAGTACGGAGGTGCCTGGATTATGTAGTACGGAGGTGCTAGGATTATGTAGTACGGAGGTGCCTGGATTATGTAGTACGGAGGTGCTAGGATTATGTAGTACGGAGGTGCCTGGATTATGTAGTACGGAGGTGCTAGGATTATGTAGTACGGAGGTGCCTGGATTATGTAGTATGGAGGTGCCTGGATTATGTAGTACGGAGGTGCCTGGATTATGTAGTACGGAGGTGCCTGGATTATGTAGTACGGAGGTGCCTGGATTATGTAGTACGGAGGTGCCTGGATTATGTAGTACGGAGGTGCCTGGATTATGTAGTACGGAGGTGCCTGGATTATGTAGTACGGAGATGCTAGTACTATGTAGTAGGGAGGTGCTAGGATTATGTAGTACGGAGGTGCTAGGATTATGTAGTATGGAGGTGCCTGGATTATGTAGTATGGAGGTGCCTGGATTATGTAGTACGGAGGTGCCTGGATTATGTAGTATGGAGAAGCCTGGATTATGTAGTACGGAGGTGCCTGGATTATGTAGTACGGAGGTGCCTGGATTATGTAGTACGGAGAAGCCTGGATTATGTAGTACGGAGGTGCTAGGATTATGTAGTACGGAGGTGCTAGGATTATGTAGTACGGAGGTGCTAGGATTATGTAGTACGGAGGTGCCTGGATTATGTAGTATGGAGGTGCCTGGATTATGTAGTACGGAGGTGCCTGGATTATGTAGTACGGAGGTGCCTGGATTATGTAGTACGGAGGTGCCTGGATTATGTAGTACGGAGGTGCCTGGATTATGTAGTACGGAGGTGCCTGGATTATGTAGTAAGGAGGTGCCTGGATTATGTAGTACGGAGGTGCTAGTATTATGTAGTACGGAGGTGCTAGGATTATGTAGTACGGAGGTGCCTGGATTATGTAGTACGGAGGTGCTAGGATTATGTAGTACGGAGGTGCTAGGATTATGTAGTACGGAGGTGCTAGGATTATGTAGTACGGAGGTGCCTGGATTATGTAGTACGGAGGTGTCTGGATTATGTAGTACGGAGGTGCCTGGATTATGTAGTAGGGAGATGCTAGTACTATGTAGTAGGGAGGTGCTAGGATTATGTAGTACGGAGGTGCTAGGATTATGTAGTATGGAGGTGCCTGGATTATGTAGTACGGAGGTGCCTGGATTATGTAGTACGGAGGTGCCTGGATTATGTAGTATGGAGAAGCCTGGATTATGTAGTACGGAGGTGCCTGGATTATGTAGTACGGAGGTGCCTGGATTATGTAGTAGGGAGATGCTAGTATTATGTAGTACGGAGGTGCTAGGATTATGTAGTACGGAGGTGCCTGGATTATGTAGTACGGAGGTGCCTGGATTATGTAATACGGAGGTGCCTGGATTATGTAGTACGGAGGTGCCTGGATTATGTAGTACGGAGGTGCCTGGATTATGTAGTACGGAGGTGCCTGGATTATGTAGTACGGAGGTGCCTGGATTATGTAGTACGGAGGTGCCTGGATTATGTAGTATGGAGGTGCCTGGATTATGTAGTACGGAAGTGCCTGGATTATGTAGTACGGAGAAGCCTGGATTATGTAGTACGGAGGTGCTAGTATTATGTAGTACGGAGGTGCTAGGATTATGTAGTACGGAGGTGCCTGGATTATGTAGTACGGAGGTGCTAGGATTATGTAGTACGGAGGTGCCTGGATTATGTAGTACGGAGGTGCCTGGATTATGTAGTACGGAGGTGCCTGGATTATGTAGTATGGAGAAGCCTGGATTATGTAGTACGGAGGTGCCTGGATTATGTAGTACGGAGGTGCCTGGATTATGTAGTACGGAGGTGCCTGGATTATGTAGTATGGAGGTGCCTGGATTATGTAGTACGGAGGTGCCTGGATTATGTAGTACGGAGGTGCCTGGATTATGTAGTACGGAGGTGCCTGGATTATGTAGTACGGAGGTGCCTGGATTATGTAGTACGGAGGTGCTAGGATTATGTAGTACGGAGGTGCCTGGATTATGTAGTACGGAGGTGCCTGGATTATGTAGTACGGAGGTGCCTGGATTATGTAGTATGGAGGTGCCTGGATTATGTAGTACGGAGGTGCCTGGATTATGTAGTACGGAGGTGCCTGGATTATGTAGTACGGAGGTGCCTGGATTATGTAGTACGGAGGTGCCTGGATTATGTAGTATGGAGGTGCCTGGATTATGTAGTACAGAGGTGCCTGGATTATGTAGTACGGAGGTGCCTGGATTATGTAGTACGGAGGTGCCTGGATTATGTAGTACGGAGATGCTAGTACTATGTAGTAGGGAGGTGCTAGGATTATGTAGTACGGAGGTGCTAGGATTATGTAGTATGGAGGTGCCTGGATTATGTAGTATGGAGGTGCCTGGATTATGTAGTACGGAGGTGCCTGGATTATGTAGTATGGAGAAGCCTGGATTATGTAGTACGGAGGTGCCTGGATTATGTAGTACGGAGGTGCCTGGATTATGTAGTACGGAGAAGCCTGGATTATGTAGTACGGAGGTGCCTGGATTATGTAGTACGGAGGTGCCTGGATTATGTAGTACGGAGGTGCCTGGATCATGTAGTACGGAGGTGCTAGGATTATGTAGTACGGAGGTGCCTGGATTATGTAGTACGGAGGTGCCTGGATTATGTAGTACGGAGGTGCCTGGATTATGTAGTACGGAGGTGCCTGGATTATGTAGTACGGAGGTGCCTGGATTATGTAGTATGGAGGTGCCTGGATTATGTAGTACGGAGGTGCCTGGATTATGTAGTACGGAGAAGCCTGGATTATGTAGTACGGAGGTGCTAGTATTATGTAGTACGGAGGTGCTAGGATTATGTAGTACGGAGGTGCCTGGATTATGTAGTACGGAGGTGCTAGGATTATGTAGTACGGAGGTGCCTGGATTATGTAGTACGGAGGTGCCTGGATTATGTAGTACGGAGGTGCCTGGATTATGTAGTATGGAGAAGCCTGGATTATGTAGTACGGAGGTGCCTGGATTATGTAGTACGGAGGTGCCTGGATTATGTAGTACGGAGGTGCCTGGATTATGTAGTATGGAGGTGCCTGGATTATGTAGTACGGAGGTGCCTGGATTATGTAGTACGGAGGTGCCTGGATTATGTAGTACGGAGGTGCCTGGATTATGTAGTACGGAGGTGCCTGGATTATGTAGTACGGAGATGCTAGGATTATGTAGTACGGAGGTGCCTGGATTATGTAGTACGGAGGTGCCTGGATTATGTAGTACGGAGGTGCCTGGATTATGTAGTATGGAGGTGCCTGGATTATGTAGTACGGAGGTGCCTGGATTATGTAGTACGGAGGTGCCTGGATTATGTAGTACGGAGGTGCCTGGATTATGTAGTACGGAGGTGCCTGGATTATGTAGTATGGAGGTGCCTGGATTATGTAGTACAGAGGTGCCTGGATTATGTAGTACGGAGGTGCCTGGATTATGTAGTACGGAGGTGCCTGGATTATGTAGTACGGAGATGCTAGTACTATGTAGTAGGGAGGTGCTAGGATTATGTAGTACGGAGGTGCTAGGATTATGTAGTATGGAGGTGCCTGGATTATGTAGTATGGAGGTGCCTGGATTATGTAGTACGGAGGTGCCTGGATTATGTAGTATGGAGAAGCCTGGATTATGTAGTACGGAGGTGCCTGGATTATGTAGTACGGAGGTGCCTGGATTATGTAGTACGGAGAAGCCTGGATTATGTAGTACGGAGGTGCCTGGATTATGTAGTACGGAGGTGCTAGGATTATGTAGTACGGAGGTGCCTGGATTATGTAGTACGGAGAAGCCTGGATTATGTAGTACGGAGGTGCCTGGATTGTGTAGTACGGAGGTGCCTGGATTATGTAGTACGGAGGTGCTAGGATTATGTAGTACGGAGGTGCTAGGATTATGTAGTACGGAGGTGCTAGGATTATGTAGTACGGAGGTGCCTGGATTATGTAGTATGGAGGTGCCTGGATTATGTAGTACGGAGAAGCCTGGATTATGTAGTACGGAGAAACCTGGATTATGTAGTACGGAGGTGCCTGGATTATGTAGTACGGAGAAACCTGGATTATGTAGTACGGAGGTGCCTGGATTATGTAGTACGGAGGTGCCTGGATTATGTAGTACGGAGAAGCCTGGATTATGTAGTACGGAGAAACCTGGATTATGTAGTACGGAGGTGCCTGGATTATGTAGTACGGAGGTGCCTGGATTATGTAGTACGGAGGTGCTAGGATTATGTAGTACGGAGGTGCCTGGATTATGTAGTACGGAGGTGCCTGGATTATGTAGTACGGAGGTGCCTGGATTATGTAGTACGGAGGTGCTAGGATTATGTAGTACGGAGGTGCCTGGATTATGTAGTACGGAGGTGCCTGGATTATGTAGTACGGAGGTGCCTGGATTATGTAGTACGGAGGTGCCTGGATTATGTAGTACGGAGGTGCCTGGATTATGTAGTATGGAGGTGCCTGGATTATGTAGTACGGAGGTGCCTGGATTATGTAGTACGGAGAAGCCTGGATTATGTAGTACGGAGGTGCTAGTATTATGTAGTACGGAGGTGCTAGGATTATGTAGTACGGAGGTGCCTGGATTATGTAGTACGGAGGTGCTAGGATTATGTAGTACGAAGGTGCCTGGATTATGTAGTACGGAGGTGCCTGGATTATGTAGTACGGAGGTGCCTGGATTATGTAGTATGGAGAAGCCTGGATTATGTAGTACGGAGGTGCCTGGATTATGTAGTACGGAGGTGCCTGGATTATGTAGTACGGAGGTGCCTGGATTATGTAGTACGGAGGTGCCTGGATTATGTAGTACGGAGGTGCCTGGATTATGTAGTACGGAGGTGCCAGGATTATGTAGTACGGAGGTGCCTGGATTATGTAGTACGGAGGTGCCTGGATTATGTAGTACGGAGGTGCCTGGATTATGTAGTATGGAGGTGCCTGGATTATGTAGTACGGAGGTGCCTGGATTATGTAGTACGGAGGTGCCTGGATTATGTAGTACGGAGGTGCCTGGATTATGTAGTACGGAGGTGCCTGGATTATGTAGTATGGAGGTGCCTGGATTATGTAGTACGGAGGTGCCTGGATTATGTAGTACGGAGGTGCCTGGATTATGTAGTACGGAGGTGCCTGGATTATGTAGTACGGAGATGCTAGTACTATGTAGTAGGGAGGTGCTAGGATTATGTAGTACGGAGGTGCTAGGATTATGTAGTATGGAGGTGCCTGGATTATGTAGTATGGAGGTGCCTGGATTATGTAGTACGGAGGTGCCTGGATTATGTAGTATGGAGAAGCCTGGATTATGTAGTACGGAGGTGCCTGGATTATGTAGTACGGAGGTGCCTGGATTATGTAGTACGGAGAAGCCTGGATTATGTAGTACGGAGGTGCCTGGATTATGTAGTACAGAGGTGCTAGGATTATGTAGTACGGAGGTGCTAGGATTATGTAGTACGGAGGTGCTAGGATTATGTAGTACGGAGGTGCCTGGATTATGTAGTACGGAGGTGCTAGGATTATGTAGTACGGAGGTGCCTGGATTATGTAGTACGGAGAAGCCTGGATTATGTAGTACGGAGGTGCCTGGATTATGTAGTACGGAGGTGCCTGGATTATGTAGTACGGAGGTGCTAGGATTATGTAGTACGGAGGTGCTAGGATTATGTAGTACGGAGGTGCTAGGATTATGTAGTACGGAGGTGCCTGGATTATGTAGTATGGAGGTGCCTGGATTATGTAGTACGGAGAAGCCTGGATTATGTAGTACGGAGAAACCTGGATTATGTAGTACGGAGGTGCCTGGATTATGTAGTACGGAGAAACCTGGATTATGTAGTACGGAGGTGCCTGGATTATGTAGTACGGAGGTGCCTGGATTATGTAGTACGGAGAAGCCTGGATTATGTAGTACGGAGAAACCTGGATTATGTAGTACGGAGGTGCCTGGATTATGTAGTACGGAGAAACCTGGATTATGTAGTACGGAGGTGCCTGGATTATGTAGTACGGAGGTGCCTGGATTATGTAGTACGGAGGTGCCTGGATTATGTAGTACGGAGGTGCCTGGATTATGTAGTACGGAGGTGCCTGGATTATGTAGTACGGAGGTGCCTGGATTATGTAGTACGGAGGTGCTAGGATTATGTAGTACGGAGGTGTCTGGATTATGTAGTACGGAGGTGCCTGGATTATGTAGTACGGAGGTGCCTGGATTATGTAGTATGGAGGTGCCTGGATTATGTAGTACGGAGGTGCCTGGATTATGTAGTACGGAGGTGCCTGGATTATGTAGTACGGAGGTGCCTGGATTATGTAGTACGGAGGTGCCTGGATTATGTAGTATGGAGGTGCCTGGATTATGTAGTACAGAGGTGCCTGGATTATGTAGTACGGAGGTGCCTGGATTATGTAGTACGGAGGTGCCTGGATTATGTAGTAGGGAGATGCTAGTACTATGTAGTAGGGAGGTGCTAGGATTATGTAGTACGGAGGTGCTAGGATTATGTAGTATGGAGGTGCCTGGATTATGTAGTATGGAGGTGCCTGGATTATGTAGTACGGAGGTGCCTGGATTATGTAGTACGGAGGTGCCTGGATTATGTAGTATGGAGAAGCCTGGATTATGTAGTACGGAGGTGCCTGGATTATGTAGTACGGAGGTGCCTGGATTATGTAGTACGGAGAAGCCTGGATTATGTAGTACGGAGGTGCCTGGATTATGTAGTACGGAGGTGCCTGGATTATGTAGTACGGAGGTGCTAGGATTATGTAGTACGGAGGTGCCTGGATTATGTAGTACGGAGGTGCCTGGATTATGTAGTACGGAGGTGCCTGGATTATGTAGTACGGAGGTGCCTGGATTATGTAGTACGGAGGTGCCTGGATTATGTAGTACGGAGGTGCTAGGATTATGTAGTACGGAGGTGCCTGGATTATGTAGTACGGAGGTGCCTGGATTATGTAGTACGGAGGTGCCTGGATTATGTAGTACGGAGAAACCTGGATTATGTAGTACGGAGGTGCCTGGATTATGTAGTACGGAGAAACCTGGATTATGTAGTACGGAGGTGCCTGGATTATGTAGTACGGAGGTGCCTGGATTATGTAGTACGGAGAAGCCTGGATTATGTAGTACGGAGAAACCTGGATTATGTAGTACGGAGGTGCCTGGATTATGTAGTACGGAGAAACCTGGATTATGTAGTACGGAGGTGCCTGGATTATGTAGTACGGAGGTGCCTGGATTATGTAGTACGGAGGTGCCTGGATTATGTAGTACGGAGGTGCCTGGATTATGTAGTACGGAGAAGCCTGGATTATGTAGTATGGAGAAACCTGGATTATGTAGTCTTTCCAGGTTGCCAGCACATTCTATAGGATATTACATGTTACCAATAACACTATTAAGTTATATTTTACTGGCCCATCACATTCTGTGATTTCTTTTTGCATAATTTTGGTCCTTCAATAGGGTTGAGCGATCGGAATCGGAAAAGATCGGAACCTGATCGGCGATCGAGTAAATTTCACGATCGCAATCGGTTTCCGATCCTGCCTAAAAAAAAGATTGGGAATGGAATTCCGATCCCGATCGTTCAACTTACCTGCACAGATCTGCTGCTGCTCCCCATTCTTTTCACTCCTTTTCTCTCTCATTCACATGCCTTCAGAGCACCGTACACGCCCCCGCCTCCCTAGGCTAGTGTTAGAGATGCTGGGAGTAGGCAGGGTTTGTGGCTTAGGAGAGTGTGGGTGGGTGCTGGGAGGGGAGATGTGAGTGATGCACTCATGTGCAAGAAGAATGGGGAGCGGCAGCAGATCTGTGCAGGTAAGTGGACACCTAGGGGACTAAGTAGCCTGTTGATTTTTTTTTTAATCACTACATAGCGTGGAGTCCAAAAATTAAAGCATTCAATTTTTGGACTCCATGCTATGTAGTGAATAGGATTGTTTTTAAAATCTGATCTTCGATCATTAAAAAAAAATCCCATTGACTTGTATTAGGATCAGAATTGGGATCGGGATCGGGTTCAAATGGAAAATGATCGGAAATAGGATTTTAAAAACGATCCTGAAATCTCAAGATCGGCTCAGCCCTATCCTTCAGTGATTACTGGTACCATTAGGAAGTAAAATTTGGGACTATATTGTCAAATCCCAGAGGGGGAAGGAGACTGATTCCTTCTATAGTCTGCACCCAGCAACTCTATGGGACACAAAACAATGAGGAAAAAGATGTTTTTATTGCTACAATTCGTTGGTATGAAAGTGATTCACGGTCTAATCCCTTTAAGGTCCATCACTACGATCCTCCGCAGGTACTTGGTAAGCGAAGTGTTTGGCCTTAATTAGATGAAATTTGGATTGTAGATAATTAACGTGTTACATTGTTTCCATGGCAGCGTTAAAATCTCTTCAGAGCCTTGTCTAGACAAATCGTACGTACTGTGCCTAGTAAGGGAACGTACAGAACTTTACCAAAACTGTCAGGATTCTCGAAGACGTCGTGTTCAAATTAAAGGAAACAAGCTGAGATAACAAATCTTCTAGTAAGGACCAGCATGATGTACATAGACGTTCAGGATAAGCTTGTGTGTACACGAGTGAGAACTTGATCTCCGCAGGTTCTGTACCAGTCGTCCTCAGTTATCCCTGAGCTGGCGGCTGCCATGATGTCTCCCATAGACTGTGCATATAAAATAGAACTTCTGCTCCCTAACCCCTGTCACTCAGTCAGAAGCAGCAGCTCCTTATAGGACATTATAAAGATGTTCTGAACATTACTGATGTGAGTAAAGCACTAGGTGAGATAGAAAACTTACTAATAGCTGCAGCAGCCCCTGAACCTGTTGTATCCAGTGTATCTAAGAAGTGAAGGAGGGTGACTATTGATCGCAACCATCCTCTAGCAGTCAGCCCCGTGTCCCTCCCTGCTGTTGGTAAATGCCTCTACCCTGATGACTTCTCTGTGAGTCCACTTCACGTCTACAAAGGCTTCTATGGGCACGTGTAAAATAATACTTCAGTGGGCTTCCAGTCTGTCTTGGGAGACCAAGATGAATTCAGAGGAAATTTCATAGGGACTGAAGGAATAAGTAGGGAAGAGGCAGAGCAATAGAACCTGACAGTCATGTATGGGATGCCATGAAGAGACAGATGGATTGGATCAAGCCTACATTCACAGAAGATCTGTGCTTCATTCTCCAAGATGGCGGGAACAACCTCCCTGCCGAGTTCTGCCAAAATCTGTCTGCAAGTACCGAGAAGAATTGATGGAAAGGGCAAAGGTCACACCAAATATTGATGGGATTTACATTTACATTTTCTTCATTCACTTCATTTTGTTAATTGACAAAAAAAAAAAATACTATTAACCCTTATATTTCTGATAGCATTCTTATGGCAGCATTTTGCCACAACTAGCCTAAAACTTTTGCACAGCACTGTAGACCACCATCTCTTAAGGGAATTTTGTTTGGTCCTCTCAGGACTTTTCACTTTCATGTACCCATGACCGTTCCTATCCAATGACCTGGAGAATCCTCGACTCCTGGGCAGTGTCTGCTCTCAGTGCACCTTTAGTTCACTTATAATAGATATTATTTATGTAATGTATCAAATCCACTCTCGATTTTATTAGACAAGATCCTGCAAGGAGTCTTTGCCTGAGAATTTCAGTACATACCCTCTCCTAGCTAGCCGACCCGCCTATTGACCCTGATCCTGACCTCAGCCTTGTCTCTGTTTTATGTCTTTATCTTTCTCTTTCTGAATTCTCATCTAATTCTTGTGTTCAGCCTTTTTCACCTTCTGGTTGTATCTTTGTTTTCTCCTTGGCTTGTCTTATCCTGGTGTCTTATCTTTTCTCCAAATTCCCACTATGCATGTACTTTTTACATACAGTACACCCTCTGCTCTTAGTTACAACCCTGTCATCTATGGCCTGGGGATCCATCTAGGAAAGACAATCCTCCATTGTATGGGAGGAGAATGCGAAGATGGTCCACTCCTTATTTTTGCCAGTGACCAGTTGAAGGTCCAACAGACAGACATTATATATATACTAGCATTTGTCCACACCGCCCTTAGTCCCTACCTAGGATGTATGTGTTTCACAGTATGTAATGAGTTTTTAATGTGTTCTAGGGAAAGTTGCTTTTTTTCCTGTTTGTTTTTTTGAGGTTTTTATTTTTGGTCCTTTTTTTGTAAATTTTGATTCTGCATTTATTGCACTCTCTAGGGATCTTGAACCCCAGGGTGTGTGATTAGTAATGCAATGCATAATACCAGTGCTTCGATTGCGGGCCACATAGCATAGCCTGCAATAGAAGTGCCAGTTTTATGCCATGCATTGCATAATACCAGCGCCCCGATTGCAGGCTACGTAGCATAGGCTGTAATAGAACCATGGGTTTTATGCTATGCTTTGCATAATACCGGTTGGTGGGCACAATGATCGTCCACATTAACCCTTCCATTTCCTCTGCCGGCGTGTGGGCCCTGCTATGTTCCTTCTCCGCGCTGGCACCCGGACCAAGCTCTGGGGCTGACGTCATGTTGCTATGGCAGCCGGGAGCCTTGCGCAGGGTCCTCGGCCTGTCGGTCTTTTGCTCCTACTGCAGTCTATTCTACGTAGCCTGCAGTAGAAGCGCCAGTTTTATCCTATGCATTGCATAATACCAGCGTTTCTATTGCAGGCTACGTAGCATAGGCTGCAGTAGGAGCGAAAGACCAACAGGCCGGGGACCCTGCGCAAGGCTCCCGGCTGACATAGCAACGTGACGTCAGCCCCAGAGCTTGGTCCGGGTGCCAGCGCGGAGAAGGAACATAGCAGAGAAGGAACATCGCAGTGCCCACGGGCCGGCGGAGGACATGGCGCCTCGGTCAGCTGTGACTGAGGCGCTGTTAGGGCTAATGGGGACGATCGTTGTGGACACCGGCCACCCTCCACCCCCACCCCGCTGGACTCACCTTGTGCATGCTGTCTAGGCCGCAACATCTGCCGGCATGAGAGATCGTGTGTAGGTGGCCTGGGATGGCAGCAGCGGCCGGAACATGCGGGCTGCCACCATGTTGACTACTGTCTCCCTGGTCAATCGCCCTGCCCACACTTCGCCGGCAACATATGGTGCCGCAGCGCTGGCTCCATAGCCCGCCCACACCCTGCCATGCACCAATAGGAGGAGCGTGGAAAGACCTGGGCTGGCGTAATGCCAGCTCCTACAGCAGAGCTGAAGTGAACTTTTGAGGGTCGTAGTGGCGATTTGGGGGTGAGTGACCCACATTTAGAGTAGCCTATCCTTCCTTCTTGGCAGGAGACCAAAACTAAGGGACTGCCGAATACCTTGAGCGAGTCCGAGCAAGGTTGGTCTAGCTGTTCCCGATGTCGTAGCACCTCCCTTGGTCCTCCATTTATTATACTATGTGGAGTGAAGAAGCCCCAGAGTATTTTGTGGATGGCAAACCACAAAAGTTTTCGGTTGTGTCTGAAACTTTTGAAAAAGTTGTGTCAAGTCCAAACCGGTTCGCTCATCTCTGCTACATCTAAAAAGTAACACAAAGCCAAGACATAACTAATTAGGATGAAACTTAGAAGAACCAAAATGAACCGTTAAATGAGTCCTTTCTTCTGCGGAGGTGCAGACCAGGGCCAGGGGGACTTTGTCTTTTTTAACATTCATTGTCAGCCGCTGAGTTCTGCATCGTTGCCTTTGCACTTCCTTACGGGAGAAGTTGCTATTTCCAGGATTGTCAAGAGAACCTGTGAAGTGATTTGGCAGGACGGGCAGGATTTGCAGCCAACTTGCCTTTCCCACCTTGGAGATTCGCTTGCCGTCACCACACTTAGAATTCCGTTTCTTCCGCTATAAGAGGCATTTCTCAATCATCCTGAGGTTGGCGACGTAAATTGCAGATTTATTGCTATTGATAAAAGTATCAAGGTCATACTCGACACTGCAGGGAGCTAAAGTTCTCTAAAATTGGCTACCAAATTCTGAAACATCACGTGAGACTTTTTCCAAAAATATCCTATCCCATTCCTGTTATGGAAGGATTTCTCATTGACACCTAGAGATGGGCAAACCCCAAGAGATTCGCCCTGTGATTATTCATGAAGTTCATCAGACAGTCTAATTTTGGGCTGCAAATGTCATTCAGGAGGCCCAAAGAGGATTGGGAGCTGCTGCAGATGCCGCGGAGCCCAGGAGGAGTGCGTAAGACTGTTTGTTGTGTTTACGCACCTTCCTTTGGTCTCCACTTATTACACTTAGGGGACCCCCAAGTATGAAAGTCCTGAAGGACCTCCAGTGAAAGCAGAACACCATTGAAGATCAACATTGTAGATGTCGTCATGTCCAGTTTTTTGGACCTTCTTGAGGCGTCTGGAGTAGAGATGAGCGAGTAGTACTTGATCGAGTACCACTCACTGTTCGAATGTAAAAGTTCAATGCAGAACCAGCATTGATTGGCCGAATGCTATACAGTCGGCCAATCAAGGTAGGTTCTTCTCCTACCTTTAGAAGTCTTCTCCGTGCAGCTTCCCCGCGGCGTCTTCCGGCTCTGAATTCACTCTGCCAGGTATCGGGCCTGGGCAGAGCCGACTGCGCATGTCCGCTTGTAGTGCGGACATGCGCAGTCAGCTCTGCCCAGGCCCGATGCCTGGCAGAGTGAATTCAGAGCCGGAAGACGCCGCGGGGAAGCTGCATGGAGAAGACTTCTCGGAGGATCCAGCCCGACCCTCACTCGTGGACTTGGTAAGTATAATTTGATTGAACGTTGCCTACCCCTGAAACGAGCATTTTCCCCCCATAGACTATAATAGGGTTCGATATTCGATTCGAGTAGTCGAATATTGAGGGGCTACTCGAAACGAATATTGAACCTCGAACATTTTACTGTTCGCTCATCTCTAGTTATAGTAAGATGGAGACATCCCGACCCTGACCTCCCTTGATCTCCACCTTTCACCGCGAGCCGAATCATCCAAATTTTGGACACATTTTCTGCTACAAAATTTTAAGCATAAATACTGTTGCGTCTCTTCTAGTTAATTTAAATTTGTCTAAAGACAAGTCGCCTTGTGATCTCGAGATGTATTTTTTTCATCGGTTTGATATTTGGGTATTATTACCCTTCGCTCTTCATCGCGCCCGTCTCCAGATTGTTTACACCTTGTTAGTGAACCTACGACAGATGAACTCCCTCCATTCTAGACCTGCACACTAGTTACAGACTAGGATCCCCCTAAGGGAATATGGTAATTGTATTTCAGCAATGACCCCAGAAAATCAAAGTGTCACATTGTGTACATAATAAAATGACCTCTGCTCTGTGATGTCAAACAGAAGATTGTGTTGAGATATTTATATCGCCTGTAAAACCGGGCCGGGTAATGGCGTTATATGTATTCCGCCCGCATAGTTGTTACGTCTAAGCTGCTTTCTGATGATAGTCTACGGGGATTGTGTTCCCTACTGCAGGTTTGTATGGTTATAGCTATATAGACCTATTAATATCTGGTAGGGAACAGAGAGGATTCTCCAGGAGTTTCGACTCTTGACATGTCACACATTTGTCACATATCACAAACTCTATCTTCTCAGTCATCGGATTCACTTTGCAAATGTCTAGAAAGCAGGAAAAACATGGCGGGAATTTGCTTAGGAACTGAGGTCATAGCCCGAGAGTGACACCACTAGTACATGAGGAGGACGACCCCTAGTCGGGGCAATATTCTATATTTGCTTGCCATATGCTCTCCTGCAGTCTGAGTGGTTTAACCCCAATAGGCAACCGAGGGACGTAAATATTAGATATTGGGCAACATTGATGATTTTAGTGAGTCTAGGCTTCCATCAACTTGCTTTGGCGATGTTCTGACTTCCCCAAATAACGTGTCAGGAGAGAGAAGGGTAGGACATGTTACGTCACAATATCCTTGATGTCACAATGATCCTTTGTTCTCTGGCAACGTGTTATACATACTGGTGGGAATTTACTCATCTATGCCAGAAAATTGATGTAGATTGGCCTGATCTTTGGCACATGGATGATATGTACCAAAGATGGTCCATTATATCACTTTCCTGACTCCCAGGCCACTGTGGGCAGTCGGAATCAAGGCAAAAGCTTCGGACTTAATAAGTTGCCCCCACCGTCCCGGCACATGGTGTGTTTGCAACTACAAGTGGTTTATCTATCTACCATCACTCAATCTTGCTCTCTGACAAATTGAGCAAATTTCATTGTTGTGTCCCCATCAGGGTTGAGCGATCGGGATCGGGAAAGATCGGATCCCGATTGGTGATCGAGCAAATTTCACTATCGGGATCAGCTGGAAAATGATCGGAAATCGGATTTTAAAATCGATCCTGAAATCTCAAGATCGGCTCAACCCCACTCCCTGTCTTCCATAACGTTACAATATAATACTCTGTATAATGTACCGGGAAGCTCGAAAAAACATCAGAACGGGGTGGAATTGGAGAAAAACTGCAACTTTCTTACGAGCCTTGTTTTTACGACATACACTGTGCAGCAAAATGATATGTCCCCTGTACTCTATGGGTTGGTACGATTCTGGCGATACCAAATGTATATCGATTTCTTTTGACTGCTTTAAAAAAAATCCAAAACTTTGCAAAAATATTCCTTGAAGGTGCCATAGTCTGACAAATGTGGTCTTCACTCTCACTGTTTATAGGGATTTTGTTGCTTTATCACTTGTACTAAATTGCTAAGTTTCCTTGTGGGGTACAAAATATCCTGATCCGTAACTGATTAGGATTATCATTGATGGAACTGTGCAGGGGCTTTTTTTTTGCAGAGCAAGCTTCAGTTTTTATTGCTACCCTTTTGACTTTTCAATAATTTTAGTCTCTTGTTTTTTGCAATAAGGCAAAGTGACCCTAAACAACAATTCTCACCTTGTTTCTTACACATTGCAGATGTCACGGCACGGCATACGGGATGTTTCGTGATATAAGACCGTGCAGGCAAATAGTTCAGAATACGAAGTGCAGATGTCTCTTGTTATTTCTCTATGTAATATTTGTTTCTGCTAATGCACCCCGCGTGTAAAGGCGGAGGAGCGAGAGCGCCAGCGGTTCTAACGCTCTAAACTAGTGTTTTGTAACCTCATAAATCTGTCAGTTGCACGTCTAGGCAAGAAAACAAAAATTTCTCGGTGATCTATGGAGATGATGCAATGTTACGGTTATTGGAGAACTTGTACAATTGGGTGGAGGCTCTAGGACCCTGTTGGCACCTCTAGCCTGCATATAAGATGAGATGTCTAAAGCCAGGTTCACACAGGGTTTTTTGGACCGGATTTTGACACGGAGGCTGCCTCAGAATCCAAAAAACAGCCGCGACTGGATGACGGTGCAGTGCATACAGTACACTGGCATCCAGTCGTGGCTTTCCACTCCGGATTAAGCCCAAATGAATGAGCCTAGTTGGGAGGGAGGTGTCGCACCATGGACAATGCGGGGGAATCCTCCTCAAGAAAGGGTAGGTCACTTCCTTTTTCCGCGAGCCGGAACAAACCGCGTCAAAATCCTGACCAAAAAACTCTGAGTGAACCCGGCTTAAGATAACAAGGAAACTTTTGGAGCTGCTTGTGCTTGTTGGAGGATCAAAACATCCTCTCTACTGGAGATCTGTCTGGGCCATCCTCTTCACCATGTCGGTGCCCTCATGTAACCGCTGCCCCAATACCTCCGAACAACTAGGTTAAAATGACCTTGATGGCGGTAATTCGATAATACGACCATCCTGCTTCTATCGGTACAATGATGTGCCTCCTCTGAAAGTCCGTCAACTGGTTAAACTGTCTTTGAGTGCATTGTACAGCAGTCAACGATCTCTGACCAAGAGCTACACTACCCAAAAGCAGCCTCTTGTTTATAGAGTATCAGGGCAAGCACTTTTATGCCCTCTTCTGCCAAGACCCAGTATCTACTCAGACCACACCCCTAATCATTTACATATCATAGACACGCCCACTTTTAAGCAATCCGACATTTCTATTTGGGTGTGTTATATATTCGTCAATGTCAATGAGAGCTCCACTGGGGAATTGTCTCTGTATTGTATTGATTATCCAATGCTTCTATCAGTCATGGTTGTCCCTGAATCCTTTGGAAACATCACGATATGAGATCAGTGGGGGTACGACTCCCAGTTGATATCTGCATAGTATATAGAGCTGGATGGTTCCCTATACCATGCTTTATTATTTCAGGTCACTTCCCATATATGACAAACATATCCATATATTTCCATAGCATTCTTTGGAGTCTCCAGTGATGTCTATCAACATATACTTTCCTACTGTATAGGTTGGTATAGTAGACTATGTTACTCATTACATGGACTTCATATTTACAACGGGACCCTATGGACAACAGGGCTATTACTTCTAGGGTGCTGTACATGAGTGACGGTCTGATACAGAGGGAGAGAAGACACTGACCATGAGGGCTTACGATTAAGGTTGAGCGATCGGAATTCCGAACACGATCTTTTTAGGTGGGATTGAGATTGGTACTATTTCCCACAATGCTTTGCTTAGCCTTCACACTGAGTATATAGTTTATACTCAGTGTGAAGGCTCCGCTGCGGTTCCATAGGAATGAATGGAAGCAGCCGGCACACAGCCTTAACCCCCTGCATGCCGGCTGCCTCCATTCATTCTAATGGGAGACTAAAGTAACATCTCTAGTAGCTACTTAACTCCAGAGATGGCTGCTCCGGTGCCCGGTGTTCTCCTTCTTCTTCGCCTCGCTGCCGCTCCACGCTGCTCTTCTCGCCTCACTGCCGCCACCTCCCAGGTTAGTGCTTAAAGAGCTAGGAAGGCGGGGCTTGTGGCTTAGGAGAGTGTGGGCGGGTACAGGGCGGGGAGACATGACGTCTCCCCTCCCAGTACCCGCCCACACTGTCCTAACCCACCCACACTCTCCTAACCTGGGAGGCAGGGGGCAGCGAAGCGAGAAGAGCAGCGTGGAGCGGCAGCGAGGTGAAGAAGAAGGAGAACACCGGGCACCGGAGCATCCATCTCTGCAGGTAAGTGGACACCAGGGGGGACTAAGTAGCCGGAGGATTAAAAAAAAATCCTCTGGCTACTTAGTGATTCACTACACAGCGTGGATTCTAACAATTAAAGCGTTCAGTTGTTAGATTCCATGCTGTATAGTGAATAGGATTTCTTTTAAAATCTGATCTCCGATAAATAAAAAAAATCCCGTTGACTTGCATTGGGATCGGAATTGGGATCAAGATGTGACAGGTAGAGACAGACTGCAGTCATGATGTAAAATCATCCAGCACCTGTGGAGTTAAAGCTCTAACAAGAGACACAGGAAGTGGTCACTGACACAGCAGGGTGTGCTGGGAGGGAGACAGTGATCCAGGGGAGTAAATAGGAAAAGGGAAGAGACACCATGTTGGTCCTGAAGCAAAGCTAGAAACTTGGGACTGTAGAACAGAACAGTGAGAACAGAAGTGAGTTTAGCTGAGCAGCTGAAGGCCAGAACTGATTGAGACATCCATCTTTCCCAGTGATAAGTACAACTGCCAGTATACAGTGATATCTGTTATGAAAGACTCATGTACTGTATGTGATAGCTGTGGAGACTGTGTGAAGAGAAGAGAAGTAAAACCTTAACAACAACTGCTGTCTGGGATTGTCCCTTCGTCTAAGCTCTCTAATATCCAAGAACTCATATACACTATGTCCTACCTCGCCCCGCTGTGAGACGGACATACGACATTGGTGGCCCGTACGGGGATATTTAGAGACAAGATCAGACTGCCAGCGGTGGGATTCTGAGTAAAGACTGCCACAACAATTAAAGACACAGTATCAAACAGACAGCTATGGATGTTGAGATACGGCTTAACAGCATCAGTACGTTGCTCCTTCAATTGACTTATGAGGAACTGGGTGCTGTAGCTGCACATGTGAAGGTGTCAGAAGAACAGGTCTCTAAGACATGCAACCACAGACAGCTCTTAACAGCCATCAACAAGCAGATGGATGAGCTAGGGGATAGTGAGGAGGAGGATGTCTTGTGCACATTCCTTAATGATTTAATGAAGTTCATCACCAGCTTGAGACCAGGGTGTAAAGAGGCAGTGCGAGACACTGAGAGTGAGAAATCCCTCCCACAGACTGAGCTGCAGGAATTGAAAGAGCAATTGGTAGCATTAAAGAGAGCTGTGCAAGAATCGACCAAAACCCCTGAACAAGCAGCAGAACCCAGTAGAACTCTTAGCCCACCCAGGTTAGGGAAGTCAAGACAACAGACCTCTCTAGCATCACAAATCACCATCAGGAAAGATTTCAAGATCCTGGGACAGATTGGAGAACGTGAACAAAAAGAGAAACTGTCTTACACAAACCTGATGCACCAGATAGAGGCAGGATTGCAGAAAGGCTATCTGCCGGAAGAAATTATCGAGGCAGTGGTAAAAGCTATAAGCCCAGGACTGAATTTGCGGAACATGCTAGAAATGAAAAGTCACTTGACCTTACCACAACTGAAAATGATCTTAAAAGGGCACTACAAAGAAGAAAACACCTTAGAGCTGTTCCATAGACTCATCAACATCTCTCAAGATACCAAGGAATCTCCTCAAAGTTTCTTGTTCAGAGCCATAGAACTCAAAGACAAGCTGTTGTTTGCATCCAGCGAAGTAGATGCAGAGGAAAGGTTTGATGCAGGACTAGTACAGAAGAAGTTTTTGAGATCTTTAGGAACCGGGTTAATAAGTAAAGACATAAAGTTGCAAATGAAGCAGTACCTGGAAGATCCTAACATTCCAGATGAAATCTTAATTGAGAAGATGAACGAGGCAGCTAGCTTAGAGTCAGAGAGTGAACAAAAGTTAAAGAAGGGCTCTATAACTAAAATGACCAAGCTGAGCCAGCTGAAAATGAATATGTCTAGTGATCAGCCGGAAGGTAGGCGAGAAGATTCTCCTACACATGCGGTGCACACCAAATCATCTTTGACAGAGAAAACAGCCGACACCAATTGGGAGAAAGCATTTGGGGAACTCCGAGCTGAATTAGCGGAAGTGAAAAAGTTGATTCGCGCTAAACCAGAGCCAAGACCAGTTAGACCTGGAGGGGGTTTTCAGAACAGAAGACGACCTACTTGTGAAGCATGTCGAGTGTCAAATAGAAGTGCTGCCTGTGTCCATTGTTGGGGGTGTGGTGAAGAAGGGCATTATGCCAGTGGATGTCCAAAGTCACAATCCCAGAGTTTAAAAGACAAAAGGTTGCTGGTGCGGGGCGGCTGGTAACCTCTAAGCAGATGAAGTCCCAAACACAAACACCACCCCTCCCCAGAACAGCTTCAGATATACAGAAGTTGTATCAGTCTTATCCCCAGGTGTGTGATCGCCTTCAACAGTTACAGCAAGGCGGACAGGGGCATCAACCACTCGGTGATCAGTGTGATAGTCTGATCAGGCATCCCCAGAACCAAGGACAGTTCTCAGGTAGTGAAGACAGACTCATTAGCCTAATTGGTGAGAAGTGCTTGATTCAATGTAAGCTAAATGGACTCCTAGTGAAAGCATTGTGGGACACAGGAGCTCAAGCCAGCATTATAAATGAAGATTGGAGAAGAAGTCATTTGCCGCAAACTTGTCTTCATCCAGTTGCAGAACTCATGGGTCCGGTAGAACTCTGTGGTCGAGCCGTGAACCAAACTGAAATTCCTTTTCTAGGTTGGGTGGAAGTGATGTTTCAGCTGAAAGCTAAGAAGAACAACGCTATTGAGTTACTCGTACCCTTTCTAGTCACAAGTGATCCAAAGGTGGCTGAAGAACCGATCCTTGGGTACAATGTGATCAATGAGGTCATTCAGCGAACTAATTCCTTGACACCGTTAATAGATGCTATAGCCACCTCGTTTACCATATCTAGCAGGGAAGCGGAGAAGGTGGTCAGCAGGATAAAGGAAGCACAGAACACAGTGAGGTTGAAGGAAGTCAAACTCGGCTCGCGTCCAACCATCATTCCTGCAAATAGAACGGTGAGAGTGAAGTGTGGTGTACGAATGGAACCAGGAAGAAAACCACAAGAGAGACTGTTCGTACCGAAAGACTCTTCAGATCTTCCTGAGGGCATTATCCAAGGTGAGACCATATTGACTATACCTACTGGTGGTTTTGCTCGGGTGGCTGTGTTAGTGAGAAATACGACAAAGCATGAAGTGAGGCTGAACCCCAAGACTGTGTTAGGCCATCTAGAAACCATTAAGGCTGTGTATCCTGCCAATGTGAGACCAGCGCAGTTCTCTTCCATGAATTCGGTGGTACAACCCAGTAACAATGGTTGTCCAGTCGAAAGACCCGTACAAACTACACCAGAACTGTGGGATCCCCCAGTACCTCTGGAACAGCTGAGTGCTGAAGAACTGCCGGTAGTGAAACAGATGCTGAGGGAAGAATGCCATGCATTCTCTAAAGATGACTCTGACATAGGCTGTATACCCTCATTGAACCTGAAGATCAATTTGAGAGACACTACCCCAGTAACTAAAAGTTATATGTCTGTACCTAAACCATTACACCAAGAAGTGAAAGAATACCTGCAGGATCTAATCAACAGGGGATGGATCCAAAAGTCTAAATCATCCTATTCCTCCCCGATCGTATGTGTCAGGAAGAAAGATGGTACATTGAGACTCTGTTGTGACTACAGGGAACTGAATAGGAAGTCAATCCCTGACCGGCACCCAATCCCTAAAATTCAAGACATGCTGGATAACTTATCAGGAAGTACCTGGTTCTCTGTTCTTGACCAAGGGAAGGCCTATCACCAAGGTTTTGTGGAAGAATCCAGCCGACATTTAACAGCCTTCATCACACCATGGGGACTGTATGAGTGGATCCGTATACCGTTTGGACTTAGTTCTGCTCCTGCAGAATTCCAGAGAAGTATGGAAACATGTTTAGAAGGATTAAGAGATGACATTTGCCAGCCTTACTTAGACGATACGGTGGTACACAGCAAGACCTTTGCTGAACATGTCGAACATGTGAGATCAGTACTCCAACGTTACCAGCAACATGGAGTAAAGTTGACACCAAAGAAGTGTGAACTCTTCAAGAGACAGGTTCGATTTCTGGGAAAAATCGTGTCTGGAGATGGTTATACCATGGACCCAGCAGAGATCGCTCCAGTAATGTCATTGAAAGACAAGCCTCCATCTACAGTGGGGGAGTTGAGGAAGATCTTGGGATTTCTCTCCTACTACAGAACATACATCAAGAACTTTTCCCGGATTGCAGCTCCACTATATACCCTCTTGGGCGCGCCAATCAGCTCACCCACATCAGTAAATAGGAAAAAGACCAGAGGCGGATCACAGCCAAAGGAAAGAAACACTGTTTCTGCGCAGCAACCAATCAATTGGACTGCAGGACACCAGGAAGTACTAGAAGAACTAGTGAATTATCTTGTGAAACCGCCCATCATGGGATATCCAGATTTTAACCACCCTTTCGTCCTTCACTGTGATGCTTCTCAGGTGGGGCTTGGAGCTGCCCTGTATCAACGACAGAATGGCAAGCTAAGAGTCATTGGCTATGGTTCCAGAACATTGACAGCCGCTGAGAAAAACTATCATCTACATTCTGGGAAACTCGAGTTCCTTGCAATGAAGTGGGCTATCTGCGAACGATTTAGGGATTATCTGTATTACAGTCAAGAGTTTGAGGTCTACACTGATAATAATCCTTTGACCTATGTCCTCACGACAGCAAAACTGAATGCGACTGGTCAGAGGTGGGTAGCAGAACTGGCTGACTTCAACTTCAGTATTAAGTACAGGCCAGGAAGATGCAATACTGATGCAGATGGATTGTCTAGGATGCCGTTAGAGCCTGAAGAGTTTATGCAAGCTTGCTCAGAGGAAATCTGCCTGGGAACCATTAGGAGCACCACTCAGGCGATAGAAATTCAGAAGCAGGAATATACACCACTGTGGTGTCCATTGACAGTAGCAAGCGCTATGGAAGTGAGGGAACAAGATTATACCTCCATGTCCCTCCAACAACTGTCAAAAGAATCTATCAGGAAAGCGCAACAAGAAGATGAAACAATTGGAAGAGTCCTCCAGTATATGGACCAGAACAGGGTTCCAGGAAGACGAGAGAGGGAGTCAGAATCACCAGAAGTAACTACTTTACTGAGAGAATGGTCAAAGCTATACTTCAGCTCAGACGGTATCTTATACCGTCAGAGAGGACTGAACCAACAGTTAGTGTTACCCAGAGTATACCACAGATTGGCTTTCAAAGAACTCCATGAGGAGATGGGACACCTGGGAGTAGAAAGAACAGTGAACCTAATTCGTGAACGGTTCTTCTGGCCCTATATGCAAAGAGATATCGAAAGTTTTGTGACCAGAAAATGTGGGTGTTTGAAAGACAAACATCCTAACAAGGCGACCAGAGCGCCCATGGGCCACATCCAAACTACTTACCCGTTTGAAATGGTTTCAATAGACTTCCTACACCTGGAGCAGTGCAAGGGTGGATATGAATACATCCTAGTGGTAATGGACCATTTTACTCGATTTGCTCAAGCGTATGCCACTACTAATAAATCAGGCAGGACAGCAGCAGAAAAGATCTTCAATGATTTTGCTCTGAAGTTTGGATTTCCTACCAAGTTACATCATGACCAAGGAAGAGAGTTTGAGAACCAACTCTTTGCCAAGTTAGGGAAATACTGTAGAATCCAAAGATCGCACACTACGCCCTATCACCCAGAAGGAAACGGACAAGTAGAACGCTTCAATAGGACATTACTGTCAATGTTGAGGACTCTGACAACTGCTGAGAAAAGAGATTGGAAGAATTCCTTAACAAAAATGGTACATGCCTATAACTGCACCAAGAGTGAAGCAACAGGTTACTCGCCATTCTTCCTTTTGTTTGGTCGATCCCCAAGGCTACCCATTGATATTATGTTCGATACCCCAGTTTCAGAAACATACAAGACGTATCCCGAGTATGTCCGGGTATGGAGGGAACGTATGAATGAAGCATACAACATAGCATCAAAAGTGAATGCGGAAGAGCAGAAAAAGAGCAAAGAATACTATGACAGAAGATGTCATGGAGCAGAATTGACACCGGGAAGTCGTGTGTTAGTCAGAAACCTACGAGAGAAAGGGGGTCCAGGAAAACTTCGATCATATTGGGAAGAGAAGGTTTATGTGGTTGTGAGGAGAAAAGCTGATGACAGCCCTGTTTATGAAGTAAGAACAGAAATAGGAGGTAATAAAACAAGAATATTGCACCGAAATCTACTCCTACCATGTGATTACCTACCACCACAGCAAGCTATTCAGGAAGTTGATAAACGTCGATCAAAACCTCTCAGACAACGACCTAGGAAGGAAGTTATTGATGGAAGTGATGACAGTGAGAGTTCAGATGAGGAAAATCAAACCCTTGTATTCCGTATACCGAACAGACGCGGAACCAACATTCCTCAACAAAGTGAGTTATGTCCTGAGGCTCCTGAGTTTGTACCTCGAAATGCACCCAATAATTGTATGGTCTCAGATGATCCGTCACCAGTTACTGAAGAAATGGTTGAAGAGGTAAGAGCAGAGGAACCCCTAGAGGATGCAGAAATAGGTTGTCCAATGGAAGAGCAAGGACCTACAGATGCAGTTCCGAACACATCAGAGAATGAACTAACAAGCGACATGGAAGCAGAGACTATTGGAGCTGCTAGGACTGAATCATCAAGAGAACTACCCAGCAGGAAAGCATCAAGTAGAGAAATAAGAAAACCGGTGATCCTGACGTATGACACTCTAGGAGAACCAAGAGAAGTACCAAGAACTGTCCAGTTCAGAAAGGTGTGGACACCTAAGGATCAGGTAAACCGACCAGAGTGGTATCTACCAACAATCTACTTTACTGACGACTTTAACTGTGATGAATAGACTGGTTTGGTTATTGTGATTAGAGTCAACCTACTTTGAGGATAGTTGTTCAGAGCTGGTTGAAGACGGAGGAAGAGCTCCAGCTGAAGAATGAAAAAAAGGTTATTGTTAATGTTATGTTTAGTCAGGTTATGGTTATCATTGATGTGTTAATGTTGAGGGAAGTACTATGGACACTGTCTCACATCACTTCACTAAGGACAGTAGAAGGGACAATGGAGACATCCACCAGTTAGATACTGGGATCCTGGATGTGGGAGACGTCCTACAATCAGGAAAAAGGGGTGTTGACCTTTGAGTAAGGACAGTTCCAATTGGGTCCAAATTAACCATACGTAGGCCATATTTTTGGGCCAATGTCAGGGACGACATGAAATTAGCGGGGGAGAGTGTGACAGGTAGAGACAGACTGCAGTCATGATGTAAAATCATCCAGCACCTGTGGAGTTAAAGCTCTAACAAGAGACACAGGAAGTGGTCACTGACACAGCAGGGTGTGCTGGGAGGGAGACAGTGATCCAGGGGAGTAAATAGGAAAAGGGAAGAGACACCATGTTGGTCCTGAAGCAAAGCTAGAAACTCGGGACTGTAGAACAGAACAGTGAGAACAGAAGTGAGTTTAGCTGAGCAGCTGAAGGCCAGAACTGATTGAGACATCCATCTTTCCCAGTGATAAGTACAACTGCCAGTATACAGTGATATCTGTTATGAAAGACTCATGTACTGTATGTGATAGCTGTGGAGACTGTGTGAAGAGAAGAGAAGTAAAACCTTAACAACAACTGCTGTCTGGGATTGTCCCTTCGTCTAAGCTCTCTAATATCCAAGAACTCATATACACTATGTCCTACCTCGCCCCGCTGTGAGACGGACATACGACAAAGATCTGGTTCGAATGAAAAATGATCGAAAATCGGATTTTAAAATCGATCCCGAAAAGTCAAGATCGGCTCAACCCTACTTACGATCTATCACTGCCCATATATACCCACAAGACCGTGCGACCCGGGTTCCCCCATTCTTCCGCACAAGCTTGCCTGTTAATACAATGGCCATTGAGGATGGACTTTGCAGGATGGAAACAGTCGGACGGGAGCATAAGAGAAAGAACTGAGGACTATGGAGCCCGTAATAATGGCAGCATTTCTCACCCTACTCAAGTAGAGATCCAGAACTCCCTTTGGACCTTGGGCAGACGACCATGGTGAAGAGGATCTTGGATAGAGCAATGATTGAACATGTCACACTTTAGAATCTCAAATCCCAGCGGAAGACCATGCCATATTTTTTCATAGGAACTATACTAGATATTTTAGCTTTGTTCCATAAGAGTGTATGGCAGAGGGTTGTAATACCTAGAACTGCCACTAGTAGAAGTATGGGTAAAAAATATGCAAATCTATTCTCCAGGATGTAATTAGGAGAACAGTGTCTATTGCATATTTTTTTACCCAGAATCCCTAGTGGAGCAGGAATGACTTGTAAGTCTCCGGACGCCTATGTAGGCACACACTCTCCCTAATGTGTACGATTATCCACTGACCCTAGTAAAAGTATAGCATTCTGGGTACCAACAGCTTCCTAAATTGATATAAGCATCGAAAAGGCTTCAGGTCTTGCCCAAGTATTGCAGTCCCTTGAAGCTTGAGTTGTTGGATCCTATCGATCTAATATTGATAGACTATTCTAAGTCTGGATAACTCCATTAAACATAACTAGAGATGAGTTCATAACAAGCTAGGTTCAATGAAAATTTTCCAAAAATTTCTAGTCACCCACATTTGGGGGCTCTTCAGGCTTCAAAGCATAATCATCAGAGGCCAGGGAAGGTGACAAAACCATCACAAAGTCAATGTGCCCCACGGGTTTCAGCATACCTCCCAACCATCCCGATTTCCGCGGGACAGTCAGGATTTGGGTGACATGTCCCGCGGTCCCGGTTGGAGGGAGGTATGTCCCGATTTCAACTCAGATCTGCGTCCAGAGGACGCAGATCTGAGTTGAACACATATGCGGCTGAAGCAAGGAGCTGACACAGGTCAGCTCCTCGCTTCCCCGCTGCGCGCCTCTCTCGCTGACACCTGCTGCTGAAGGAAGGAGCTGACACAGGTCAGCTCCTTGCTTTGCCGCTGCGTGTCTCTCTCGCTGACACATATGCGGCTGAAGCGAGGAGCTGACCTGTGTCAGCTCCTCGCTTCGCCACTGCCACCGGCTCCTGGCTTGACACATCGCGTGACACATGGCTGTGACACATCACGTCTACAAGCCAGTAGCCGGCAGCAGCGGCGAAGCGAGGAGCTGACACAGGTGGATGGAGATGGAGAGGACGGCATGACACTGGGGACAGAGATGGAGAGGACGGCATGACACTGGGGGCAAAGATGGAGAGGACGGCATGACACTGGGGGCAGAGATGGAGAGGACGGCATGACACTGGGGGCAGAGATGTGGGGACATGAATCTGGGGGCAGATGAAGGAGGGGATGGCATGACACTGGGGGCAGATGAAGGAGGGGACGGCATGACACTGGGGGCAGAGATGGAGAGGACAGCATGACACTGGGAGCAGAGATGGAGAGGACGGCATGACACTGGGGGCAGAGATGGAGAGGACGGCATGACACTGGGGGCAGAGATGGAGAGGACGGAATGACACTGGGGGCAGAGATGGAGAGGACGGCATGACACTGGGGGCAGAGATGGAGAGGACGGCATGACACTGGGGGCAGAGATGGAGAGGACGGCATGACACTGGGGGCAGAGATGGAGAGGACGGCATGACACTGGGGGCAGAGTTGGAGAGGACGGCATGACACTGGGGGCAGAGATGGAGAGGATGGCATGACACTGGGGGCAGAGATGGAGGGGACGGCATGACACTGGGGGCAGAGATGGAGAGGACGGCAGGACACTGGGGGCAGAGATGTGGGGACATGAATCTGGGGGCAGAGATGGAGAGGACATGAATCTGGGGGTAGAGATGGAGGGGACATGAATCTGGGGGCAGAGATGTGGGGACATGAATCTGGGGTAGAGATGGAGGGGACATGAATCTGGGGGCAGAGATGTGGGGACATGAATCTGGGAACAGAGATGGAGGGGGGACATGAATCTGGGGGTAGAGATGGAGGGGACATGAATCTGGGGACAGAGATTTTGACGCAGGACGCCACATCAGAATAGGACCAAAATACACCTGCCGCGACTTCGGACAGACGCGGCACTCCGGTCCAGAGTAAGCCCAAATGAATGTACCTAGTCCAGAGTGTGCTGCCGCGAGGCGTACGCCGCAGCTGAATCAGCTGCAGAATCTGCCTGAAGAGAGGGCAGCTCACTTCTATTTCCCATGAGCGGCATGTAACGGTCTACATAGACCGCTATTGTGAGGGGGACGGATTATGATGTGGATTCAGAGCCACAGATTCAGTGGGTTTTTTTAAAAAAAATTTCACTTCTTCCCTCGTCTTCGATTATTACACTCTGGTTCCGAAACTTTGTGAGTATTCGTGAAAATATTCTCACAACCTTTTCCCATCTCTGAACCAAACATAACCCCGAAATATTATTAAACGTATGAGCAATATTTTTGGCTGACAGTAGCCCTACCTGGAGCCGAGCCGACAATCGGGGCCATGTCCACACGGTATGACTCCTTTGTTCTTCTCTTCTACGCCTCCTTGTATCGATTGCCACGGAGGGTGTAAATCGCCGGCGGTGACGCGAAGGTCTTTGAAGTCACATTTCCCCACCATGTTATTTGATTTACATCGTTCTTTAATCTTCGTGTGACGACAAAGCAAAATTAATCTCCTTGTTTTATGGCCGGAGCTGTTTTATGTTTCTCCCAAGATCTCGGTATAAATAGACAGTAAAGAGTCAGTAATGGATCTCACACGTAACCGGAGCGGCCGAGACTTCACGCGAGACAATGAAGAATGTGCTATTGTTATTTCCTGCCGCAACGAGAGAGAAATTCATCATCTAAGTTTTTAATTCATTTTTATCATCTGAATGTAAAAGATTTATTGTATCCGCTTTATATTAATATTCTCTCAATTAGTCATTGTAACTATGGCGGGAAGTGATACGGACCGTGCCGGTATAACCTGGGTATATACTGTATAGTATTATATATGTACAGCCGGTATAACCTGGGTATATACTGTATATGATTATATGTGTACAGCCGGTATAACCTGGGTATATACTGTATAGTATTATATATGTACAGCCGGTATAACCTGGGTATATACTGTATATGATTATATATGTACAGCCAGTATAACCTGGGTATATACTGTATATTATTATATGTGTACAGCCGGTATAACCTGGGTATCTCCTGTATATAGTTATATATGTACAGCCGGTATAACCTGGGTATCTCCTGTATATAATTATGTATGTACAGCCGGTATAACCTGGGTATATACTGTATATAATTATATATGTACAGCCAGTATAACCTGGGTATATACTGTATATAATTATATATGTACAGCCGGTATAACCTGGGTATATACTGTATATAATTATATATGTACAGCCGGTATAACCTGGGTATATACTGTATATAATTCTATATGTACAGCCGGTATAACCTGGGTATATACTGTATATAATTCTATATGTACAGCTGGTATAACCTAGGTATCTCCTGTATATAATATATATGTACAGCTGGTATAACCTGGGTATATACTGTATATAATTATATATGTACAGCCGGTATAACCTGGGTATATACTGTATATAATTATATATATATAGCCGGTATAACCTGGGTATATACTGTATATAATTATATATGTACAGCCGGTATAACCTGGGTATATACTGTATATAATTATATATGTACAGCTGGTATAACCTGGGTATATACTGTATATTATTATATATATATACAGCCGGTATAACCTGGGTATCTCCTGTATATAATTATATATGTACAGCCGGTATAACCTGGGTATATACTGTATATAATTATATATGTACAGCCGGTATAAACTGGGTATATACTGTATAGTATTATATATGTACAGCCGGTATACCCTGCGTATATACTGTATATTATTATATATGTACAGCCGGTATACCCTGCGTATATACTGTATATTATTATATATGTACAGCCGGTATCCTACTATTATAAATGTGAACGTTTGTGTGTTGGGATGTTTGTTCCCCAATCACACGAAAACGGAGTTGAATGAAATTTGTCACACAGATAGATTGTCACCCCGATTAACACATCGCCTCCTTTGTATCTCGGTAAATGACATGGCTTCACAACCACTAGGAATTAATTTATGTTCATACTAGACTAAAGGACCCTTGATGACATCATCAAAGGTCCTTGAGCCGTCTAGGATAGGCTCACGCTATTGTGTGGGCGGAGGTACAGGTTATTTTGTGGGCAGAGCTATATAGTATTGAACCGGACAGTGTGGAAGCTGCTGAGGATGGTGTCTACAGGAAGGTGAGGAGACAAGAGAACATGCAGGCTGGGTGTGGGCATGAGGGGTATATGGGGTGTAGACTTTGTGTGAGTCAGAGGGGGGAAATGTGGTGTTCAGACTCTGATGGGGGGTGAGAACTGTGCCAAATTTCATCAAAATCCCTTCATCCGTCTATAACACACAAGCTGCTCAGACACTGACATAAGAAAACCACTTTCATCCAAATTGCCAGATGTAGCAGAGCTTATGCAGAGATGTAGCACAGCTGGGTATGCTGTCCTTATGCAGAGAGATAGATAGAGCTGGGCATGCTGTGCATATGCAGAGATGTAGATAGAGCTGGGTATGCTGTCCATATGCAGAGATGTAGCACAGCTGGGTATGCTGTCCATATGCAGAGATGTAGCACAGATGGGTATGCTGTCCATATGCAGAGATGTAGCAGAGCTGGGTATGCTGTCCATATGCAGAGATGTAGATAGAGCTGGGCATGCTGTGCATATGCAGAGATGTAGATAGAGCTGGGTATGCTGTCCATATGCAGACATGTAGCACAGCTGGGTATGCTGTCCATATGCAGAGATGTAGCAGAGCTGGGTATGCTGTCCATATGCAGAGATGTAGCACAGCTGGGTATGCTGTCCATATGCAGAGATGTAGCAGAGCTGGGTATGCTGTCCATATGCAGAGATGTAGATAGAGCTGGGCATGCTGTGCATATGCAGAGATGTAGCAGAACCGAAACGCCGGAGCAGGCGGAACATCGACAGGAGCAATTGGCTAAACATAAGTGGATCATCGACAACAACAACAACACGCAGACGAAGTCATGGGCAAAGGCTAGTAAGTTATATATCTTCTTTTATATAGTGCCAACCCACATGGTCCACCATCCACTGGCCAAGAGCCACCACCAGTCTCTGGAGGATCCATAGCCACTAACCTCTATCCTAGTTCTCTCTCCCGTTCACCACCCCCTAGACCTTGGGACGTTTGGTAGAAGAAAACAGACACCACCACGAGCAGACCAGTCGCCATCTTCCGCCTCACCATACTGTTGGCCCCAGCATGTTGCAGATACAGCCATCACATCTTGCGTAAAGGCCCCCAGATGAGTCTTCTTGGTTTACGTCACCAAATATTTTCCAAAACGAAATAGTCCATCGTGTCACATGTAGAATACACAATGTTGCGGTTGTTGTATACCGATACGGTAGCAGTAGACCTTTCTGACAGCTATATTTTGCTTCCTCTTTCCCATTGATATCCCTAAAGCCTTTATGGTAGCGTCGAGAGAATCCACCCGAGTGTAATTAGTCAAATCACCAACGGAGAAAAAGGAGATAAAAAAACCATCTCTATCCAGGCGGCGGCGTCAGATCTCCCGCTAATTGATGAAAGGGTCTCCATTCCTTTGAGAACGTGGCGGCATAATTACCCGGCGTCGACAGCGGTAGCAGTTAAGATTGTTATTAAAGGATTTACAGGGTTAACCTTGGGCTCTGACCTCCTAGATTTATGGAAGCCGAGCCCGTAACCATCTGCAACACTTCATTTTCTATCCGCTATTCCAGAAGAGTATTTAGCGCGAGGTTACCAAAGGTCAATTTATTAACAATTTGCCGGGGCGAATTTACCTCTTCTATTTATTTCCAGGTTATAAAAGGATGAATATCATTCTGCAGCAATTTCTGGGGCTTCTCGATACTCAGCAAATAGGATTGTGTGTGTATAAAGCTCATGCAAATTGGTTGGAAGCTTCTGCCTGCGTGACGGAGGCGATCAGGGCTGGCATTCATTCCGCAAGGAAAGCGACCGTGACAATCGCCGGATTGGGCCTATTAGGAGGCACTTTAGTACTGAATGTAGTGGTGCCAAAAATGGATGCTCGGACTAACACTCGGACTCGCTCTGTAATAATGTAGTGTATAGACGGCAAGAAAACCATGAGTCATTGCCGATGTCCAAGCCAGCGTTGAGAAAGTTGCAGTTGACTTTGTGAATTTTTTCGATGACCTGACGTAGGGGATGCAATTATACTATGGAGTCATATTTTAGGAGGACCTTGATGTTAGAGACCTGTAGAATGGAAACGGTGCTTATTTGGTGGCCACATACATCTATCAGCTATGCACAATGTGGAGTAGCATTCGCTCATGTTTCTAACCTGTTTTGGCCATCGCAAGATGGTGTCAAGACTCCATGGGTGAGACTTGGTTTTCCAATATATCCGACGACGAGCCACTAGAGACGGATGAACCTCACGAGGAGTTTCGTTTCACATGATGTTTGCTCTCTGTTATCATTTCAGACCGAAATTGCAGCACCCAATGTTCATTCCCAGATGTCTTCTGACTTCTTTCAGATGTCCTCTGGCCTCCTGGCCACCTTGGGTAACACATAGTCTTGCTAAGGCTTATGATTAGGTCTCACAAGGGGCATGTAGACATCATGACACTTTTATGGAGGCACCATGATGTTGAGGCATCCCACATGACTGCTGGGTCCAATCACACACCTCTGTGGTGACCCGGGGCCACTGACGTCACAGGGAAGAGCCAAGGATGCCAGTGAAAGAACACCGGGTTCAAAAAGGTAGGTGAGTATTATTGTTTTTTTTATTTTTTGCACCTCTCCCTTGGGTGATTATTATACTATGGGAACTGTAGAGGACACTACCGTTAGGTTGCACTGCTGCCATGGGTCCATACGAAGTCTAGGTATGGGTACATATTACAGCAACATCTACGTAGTTCCTAGTCTAACTTTGCCCAGAGTGTAACACTGTCTCAGCTGACTCCTTCTTCACATAATACATCCTAGTACCATCTTACCCCCAGATAACACCCCACCGTCTAGGTGACTCATCAGACCAGGTCACTTTCTTTCATTGCGCCATGGTCCAGTTCACATTCCCAATGTAAGCTTATTAGTGGTGGACAGGGATCAGCTACGTAGCACCATGGACAGTAAGCTCTTCTGTGGGTTAGGACCAAATGGGCTAACCTTTGCTTCCCATATGCAACCCTGAGCCTTGGCCTCTCATGATACAGGGGCCAACTCACTGATTGTCCTTCATTGGACCACTTTTGGTGGATACTATCCATTACGTATAGAGACCTACCATATTGGAGATGCTCTGACCCACTTGTCTACCCGTCAAAATTGGCCCACGTCAGAGTCCCTTATAAGAAATGACTAGAAGTTTTCGTTTTGTTTTTTTTTACGCTATCTCCTAGGTTATAATCTGACCCTATGAAATATCACCCGATGGTGTCTTGGAGGCTTCTCCTGTCTCTATTCATTTACAAGGAAGCGCAGAGCCACGCCTAATGAACACCGACAGCAGGATCGGCTCCTATTAAATATTAATGTCCCTCAATCTAATTTACTTTGGAGAACAAATCTTGTGAAATCGGTGATGTCAGGCTGAGCGGCAAGGATTGTGCCCCATACAGCTTTATAATGAGTCTGAATAGGCGACTAAAGACATATGTACATACATTAAACTTTCATCTGTCATTCTGCTTCAATACCCTGGAAAGTTTGCAGGATTTTCTATAACCAATAGAGTCCATTTTCTAAGCTACGATATGTTGGATGATGGCTAGACGGGGTACAAAGTGGACCAGGTTTAACATCTTACAAGGAGATACGGAAGACCGAGAAAGCAATCTCCAGAATAGTCATAGCCACTGACCGTAAAGAGTCTAATTTGCATATTGGATTCTAAAAGTTATAGTATTGATTGCTCAGGAATGGAGGGGGTTAGAGAAAAAAATCAGACTGTTCCAGGATCAGTAGAGTGGTGACTTTGCAGAGAAAATGGAGTTGCTGGAGACCTCTGTTCTGCCCATAATGTACTCAATGGTGTGTTGTATCAAAGAGTAGAGATTAGGGTTGAGCCGATCTTGAGATTTCAAGATCGATTTTTAAAATCCGATTTCCGATCATTTTCCAGCCGATCTCGATCCTGATTGCGATCGTGAAATTTGCTTGATCGCCGATCAGAATCCGATCCTTTCCGAACCCGATCTTCAACCCTAGTCAATGCTTCTCTATGGGAAAAGTCACTTTTAGGGTTGAGCCGATCTTGAGATAACCTCCGATCTCGATCCCGCTGGAAAAGATTGGGTCGGAATTCCGATCTCGATCGTGAAATTTACTAGATCGCCGATCGAAATCCGATCTTTTCCGATCCCAATCGCTCAACCCTAGTAGAGATTACTCATCCACTTACTTATATAGTTTTTCATTACCGGATTCTATGCTCAATATAATGGGATGTAATGGAGGAAGAAATTACATCTCGTGTCCTCTGGGAAGACCATGGATTATGGGGTCTGAATAGACCTCATAGTATAATCATTTCACGCCCGGTTCCATTCGAACTTGTTTCAACCCGAAATGTATCAGGAACCCGAGGTGCCGGAACACTGCCCACTTGAGTGTAACTCTAAGGGTTGATGCTTGTACAAAAGTGTTGGCATATAATTTGTAACTCCAGAGGTGACATCACCCAGGAGGCCAAAAGAGGATCCCAAGGGAGGTCTGAAGAGTGTCTGGAATAAAAAAGGAGGACGAACCTCAAGAATATTTGTGAAATGAATCTCATGAGCTTTTGCTCGTCTCTAATTTGGGAGGACTAACCCCTTTATCAGGTCCAAATTCCAATAACATTAAAACATTGCTGTTCATGGATTACAAATAGTTAAAACGGCCTTACATTTTCTGGATTACAAGTCTAAATCTGAAGTTTCCCTTGGTGGGTTACAGTCAAGTCTCCATTTGCTCCCTTTGGATTACACCATCATGTCTACAGGATTACACCTAAAGGCAACCATCTGTGTCTCACATAGAACTCCGTATACACCTCCAGTTACATTGTTTTCTATGTAGCCAGCGTTCTCTCACTTTCCTGCTCTACTGGCCACATCTACCTTGTCCTCCAGAATTCGAAGAGCACCGGAATCTCCTTATGTTGGTCTATAAGAGAAGTGAGGGTTTTCTTATATTCTTCATGTTCACCTTTCTGCATGGCCTCCAAAGACAGAGGGTCTGGATACATACAGTTGTGCTTGAAAGTCTCTGAAACGTTCAGAATTTTTGAATATTTTTGGATAAATTTGACCTGAAACTGCATCACATTTTTGTACGAATTCTAAAAGTAGATAAAGAGAACCAAAAAAGAAAAGTCTAATATTAGATAATGGTCTTTTGTTTAGAAATAACTGATGCAATATGACATATTTGTAAGTGGTAAAAGTATGTGAACCTCTACTTACAGTATCTGGTGTGACCCTCTTGTGCATCTAAAGGTAAGTGGCTGTCTAGTCTTACACATTGGCTTGCAGGAGTTTTAGGAACCTAACTATAACTAATAGCAGGCACATGGGCAGTTGTGAGCGCACTTTAAATATCCCTCCTCAGCTGATGATTGGAGAATGAGGCAGCTCTCTGGTTCAGACTAACTGCAGAGCCAGCCAAAGCTTCTCGTGATGGCCTGGCGACCTTAAGGCGATAGCAGGGGGCTGTGCTGCGGTGAGGGGAATTGTGAGCGCAAGTGGAAAAACTCATATTGAGAATTGAAACAATAAGAAAGAACTTTAGTTGCTTAGAATTTACCTTGCAATCCTTTGCCATTTCACAGACTATTATACACATTGCTCTAGTGCAGGGGTGGACAATTCATTTTGAGAAATTGAAACGGTTTTAGAGGGCTATGCGCGCTGTGGTAGATTTAGCTCCACCAACTTCTACGTCCATTTTTCCATGTGCCCCCACAAAGTATAATCCACGTACAGTCAACCTAACATTATGTACCCCCACATTATAATGTTCCCCTACCAATGTCCCACAATATTAAGTCCTTCTCCTCGTGCCCCAGTTTAAACTAGCAGAGGGGGGCATTAAACTGGGGGCAACTAGAGGCAGATATGTTCCTCTCCAGCTACCCCCATAGTTTAATATCCTCCTCCAGTTGACCCCAATTTTATGCCCCCCCCCCCCTCCTCCATCTGCCTTCAGTTTAACTGCTCCCTACATCTTCCACCTCTTGCTCCCACATGCTGTCTCTTCTCTCCTCCTTATCTTCCATCAGTCTCCATTCCCGGCTGCTTGCTCTTTCTGTGTAACACCAACCACACTGTCCCATGTGGCTCTGCCCACTAACCAGTCTTATCACATCCTAGTGAGCCAAAGGACCTTTGATGACGTCATCAAAGGTCCTTTGGCCGACTTGCCATTCGGGATCTGCTTTTATCCTACAATCTATATGGGCCGGTTAGAGACAGTTAGAGGGCCGGATGTGGCCCGTGGTCCGTACAATGCCCAGGTCTGCTCTAGTGTGATCTTTGTTGACCACTCATAGAGACGGTAATAATGGTCTTGACTTTCCTTCACATATACCCAGTCTGTCTGACTGTAGATTGTTGGAGTCCAAACACTTTAGAGATGGTTTTGGGACATTTTCCAGCTTGATGAGCATCAATAACCAACTCTTCTTCTGAGGTCCTCAGAAATCTCCTTTGAAGACAGGTCTCCTGGTCACCACCTGATAGTCTTCCAATGGACTGGGTCACATTGATATAGAAATACTGAATATTCTGAAGGATTCACAAACTTTTAAGCATCGCTGTTGGGTCTTATAATGTTTATTACAGTATTTGTGCGCCCTGCTGTTTTTATTGCAACCACTTCATTGCTTCTTATTTATTTTGCGCCGCGCCCTCGCAGTGACTTCCATCGTCACAGCTGTTTTCCGTAGTTTTGGTAATGTATGCCTCTCGTTCCCTTGGAGCTCAGCATTCCACACGAACCCCCTTCCTTTATTTCCATTGTTAATACTGTATTGTCTTAAACAAATGTGAGTTTCCCTGGTACAGAAAATCTGTGTGATTTCAGCTCTGGGCACCGAACAATTACTTATTTTGAGATCGCGCGCCGCACGTCAGAAGCCTGCAAGCTGCGTCTACTGAGAACCTCTAATAATATTGATAATCTTTCAAGGGATCAAAATGCACAAACAGAATACGTTGCGTACAGTGAATGAAATAATCAGCCGGCAGCAAATGGAATAATAGACCTTGGTGGAAACTTGGCATCCCTGTGGAACAGCTGGAACAGATCTGAGACAAAGCGCAGCTAATGAGAGACACTTCACCACACTCGTTTATCTCAGCTATTCCCAGTATTGTCCTGTTGCTTTACGCACCGTTTATAATAACCTCCCCATCTATTATAATCCATAACACTACCAAATTAACATTACCCAGGAAATTCTGCAGTTCTGTGTTTCTTTTTGTGTGGTCTATGCTCTTATACGAAACCACCCTGTGATAAAGACTTCAACCTCTAGGTGGCGATTTAGAGCATTGATCATAAGTATTCTATTTTTCTGCAGCACTCCATGTGGTCAGGTGTGGTATTGTAAGAAAAATCTACTGATTTCTGAATTGTAGCACGGCTACTGTCCCTTAATAGTACCCCTTTAGTGATCCACACAACGTATTCACACCCTGTTCTCTGGGGTCCAATGCAACACCCTTGAATCTAAATGACATCTGAAAACTAGAGATCTTATCTTAGTCCTATCTTAATGGAGTCTATGGAGTCTGTCACCACAACCCAGTATATCAACCCATTAGATAAAATGGGTTCCCCTTATTTCCCCTTATGAATGAGTGTCTCCAGATATCACCAGTTTTGTCAATATGCCAATGAGCTCTTTGGAGCACCAAGAGTGTGGCCGCTTCTCCCAATGGCAGTGTCTTGTTCTCCAAAGAACTTATTTGCATGTTAACAAAACCAGCAATACCTCAGCAACAAAGGAAGTAATTCACAAGGAGAAAACACTGTTTGATTCTGGTGACACTAACCTATCTATCTGCCGGGCTGGGGTGATATGCTGGTTCTGGTGACAGTAACCTATCTATCTGCAGGGCTGGGGTGATATACTGGTCTCTGGTGACAGTAACCTATCTATCTGCTGGGCTGGGGTGATATGCTGGGTCTTGTGACACTAACCTATCTATCTGCAGGACTGGGGTGATATGCTGGGTCTGTTGACACTAACCTATCTATCTGCAGGGCTGGGGTGATATGCTGGGTCTGGTGACAGTAACCTATCTATCTGCAGGGCTGGGGTGATATGCTGGTTCTGGTGACAGTAACCTATCTATCTGCAGGGCTGGGGTGATATGCTGGTTCTGGTGACAGTAACCTATCTATCTGCAGGGCTGGGGTGATATGCTGGTTCTAGTGACAGTAACCTATCTATCTGCAGGACTGGGGTGATATGCCGGTTCTGGTGACACTAACCTATCTATCTGCAGGGCTGAGGTGATATGCTGGGTCTGGTGACAGTAACCTATCTATCTGCAGGGCTGGGGTGATATGCTGGCTCTGGTGACACTAACCTATCTATCTGCAGGGCTGGGGTGATATACTGGTTCTGATGACACTAACCTATCTATCTGCAGGACTGGGGTGTTATGCCGGTTCTGGTGACACTAACCTATCTATCTGCAGGGCTGAGGTGATATGCTGGGTCTGGTGACAGTAACCTATCTATCTGCAGGGCTGGGGTGATATGCTGGGTCTGGTGACAGTAACCTATCTATCTGCAGGGCTGGGGTGATATGCTGGTTCTGGTGACACTAACCTATCTATCTGCAGACCTGGGGTAATATGCTGGTTCTGGTGACAGTAACCTATCTATCTGCAGGGCTGGGGTGATATGCTGGGTCTGGTGACAGTAACCTATCTATCTGCAGGACTGGGGTGATATGCTGGGTCTGGTGACAGTAACCTATCTATCTGCAGGACTGGGGGGATATGCTGGTTCTGGTGACAGTAACCTATCTATCTGCAGGACTGGGGGGATATGCTGGTTCTGGTGACAGTAACCTATCTATCTGCAGACCTGGGGGGATATGCTGGTTCTGGTGACAGTAACCTATCTATCTGCAGGGCTGGTGTGATATGCTGGTCTGGTGACAGTAACCTATCTATCTGCAGGGCTGGGGTGATATGTTGGGTCTGGTGACACACTCCCTTTAAAATCATCTCCTCCCCTACATGAGACACACCATCTAATATAAGGTAAATGTCTTCCTTCCATATTAAACCGCATTATCTTCTATAAATGACATCTGCTGAATGTTCTCCGTCTGTGTTACCATTACATCTTCTATCATTTGTTCTCTGTTTTGTGCAGGATAATTCCCACAACTCTACAATATCTTTGACTAAGTGAATTGTGAGCGGAGTGCAGCTCCGGAGCACTTTATCTAATCATGATAGAAAGATCTACAGCACCATCGCATCAGCTCAGCGTCCCATATTAGATTTCACAGCTAGAAGAACAATCTTTCCTCTCTGTCCCCACAGATTTAGACCCTTAAAATGATCCTGCATTTATTTTCGCTGATGGCACCTTGGAACATGATAAATGGATTCCCATCAACATGGACAGTAGCTGAGGACCAATTTTGTTATTTTCTCCAATGTCCCAAATGGGTACAAAATTGGTGTTTCAATTCCATTTAAAGAAAGGCATGCCTTGGAAATATTTGCTTAGTTGATCTGAAACACGTTACTTTGGAATCTGGATTCCATCCAAATTCCAAACTTTTCCAAAAGTTTGGGGGCGCGTCACCCGGGAACCTGAAGTGTACCTATTATACTCTTCAGACCCCAAAGTAGAGACCCAGGGAGGGTGCAGTAATATAATAAACAGTTACACTCATATTCCTTCACCTCTCCCGTCATCCAGGACTCGTGGTCTTCTTCTGGCATCTTCTGGCCTCCTGGATGATGTCATGGTCACCTCTGGCACTTTCTTTATAGTTTGTGTGAAAGCACTCCAATACGTTTATTTTACATCGAGAAACAAGAACGTTTCAGTCTTATATCAGATCTTCGTCGGTTTATCGGATGCCGTCTAGAACAAGGAGCAAGGTCTACAAACTTATGCTCACTATTGACTGCTTGGGCTTGGACATTCAACCATCAGTAGTGAGCATGATATCAATGGTCATCCTTAGAGATGAGCGAGTACTATTCGAAACGGCAGTTTTGTATAGTAGGAATGAATGGGAGCGGCCGGCAGGGGGTTAAGTGGCCAGACGCCGGCCCCGGCTGAGTCCATTCATTCCTATGGGAGCGTGCTATTCGAATAGTACTTGCTCATCTCTAGTCATCATTGTCCAAGAGAACGGGGCCAACCAAAGTCAGCAAAAGGGCAGATTCAACCATGAAGCCACCCCTTGCGTATATGCCTGGTGGCAGCCATATTGAGGATTGTCTGGTCCAAAGCTCAGAAATGGCATCTAAAGTTCCTATTGACTCCCCTTTCTCTGTGCTCCATTGGTCTGTCCAAGAATATTTTTGTGTTCCTCCTCCCGAGTTCTCCTTTTCTGGAGGCTAATATGCACATCATTCCAGCTTGTCCTACGCCTTGGTGAGAAGTTGCTTTCCATTACTGCCATTACTGAGTTGTGGGAAGAATATGCAAATCTGTCTTCCATGATGTAATTAGGAAGTCAGCTGCTGCCTCAGTGTTGCAAACCAATAGAGGGCGCTCACTGGAATGTGCAAGCCTGTCTTCCCTGACGTAATTAGGAAAACAGAATTTCAGTGAAATAACCCAATAAAGGTTTGCTCCCTTTAACATCATGCTCGACCTTCCAAGAGACCTTTGTTTTGCAATGACGCTGGGATTATCACCAGGTATAGTCTCTCAACCGAGGATGGCCGTTTCGATGTGCTTGCATCTCGTCAGCCCGATGTAGAGAAGACTAACCTGGTAGAGGTGAGAGGCTTAGACAGGGTTAAGGGGATATTGTCACTCCTTGGGGAGAGACCACCATATAGGTGTGTGGAGACTTATTAAGCCTTTAGCACTCCACTTTGCAAGGGACCATGGGAGTGACAATATCCCCTCAACCCTGTCTAAGCCTCTCACCTCTACCAGGTTATAGTCTTCTCTACATCGGGCTGACGAGATGCAAGTACTTTGAAACGGCCGTCCTCGGTTCAGAGACTATACCTGGTGATAATCCCAGCGTCATTGCAAAACAAAGTCCTCTTGGAAGGTCGAGCATGATGCTAAAGGGAGCAAACCTTTATTGGGTTTTCTCACTGAGATTCTGTCTTCCTAATTACATCAGGGAAGACAGGCTTGTGCATTCCAGTGAGCGCCCTCTATTGGTTTGCAACACTGAGGCAGCAGCTGACTTCCTAATTACATCATGGAAGACAGATTTGCATATTCTTCCCATGGTCCCTTGCGAAGTGGAGTGCTAAAGGCTTAATAAGTCTCCACACACCTATAGGGTGGTCTCTCCTCAAGGAGTGACAATATCCCCTTAATGCCACGGAGTTGAGATGGTCCCAATTCAATGGGTGCCATTCACTTGGTCTTTGTAGTCCGATAGCAACCTTCCCACTTCTCCTCCGGTTTTAACCTTACTTTTCCATGGATATACGCAGGAGACGGTTGAGTGCCGTGAACCATAGAGAGGTCTTGATCTTCACAAGAGTATCCACCGATCCTTGTAATGGGAATGTGATGGTGAGGACTTCTTAGCAGGTTGGAAAATCATGAAGGGTGTCAAAAAAGTATCTATAATTGGATGAAAGTAACTCACTCCAGTATGTGTCACTTCTCCTAAGTTTTATCGAAGGGTCGCACAACCAACTAAAACTAATTTTCAGGAATTAAATAGAACAAAATTGGACAAATCGGCATGTTTTTTCCCATCAGTCTTCTAAAGTGATTTAGAGGCATTTTCATAAGTGAAAGTCCGAATCCATGCAAAATTCATAAACCCTGCTCTTTAATTGCAGCTGACGGAGGATTATGGCGGGCGCGTAATGTACAGTAAATTCCTCAGTAAATAGATTAGTCTTCGAGAACCCCAGGCGGCACAACACGGAATATTAAATTACCAAAAACTCCCGCAGAACGATGGCGACACCACGTCAGGAAAAATTCCATTATAAGAAGGCAACACATGGAGAATGGATTGTCATTAAAGGAGAAATTCGAGTTACTTTTTGGCTGATTCCCTGGACAAGAGGATAGGAGATTTTAGGAGATGTCCAATGTAGCAATGGTTAGAGATTTTGTCAAATTTCTTCAAAAACATCTTTGAATTCAGTAGTTGTGAAGTTTATAGACAGTTTTGACACTTTGGAAGAGATTCAGGTGCTTCTACGTTACATGTCCCTTGACCAAACAAAGATGTTCAGAAGAAAGAATTGAGAGGGGAGCAATCTGTAAGCGGGGGGCCTAATAAGTCTATAAGAAAGGGCACATAAGAGGCTGTCTGTCTATATGCATACCTCCCAAGTGTCCCAGATTCTGCGGGACACTCATAGATTCAGTGTCCTGTCCTGCAGTCCTGGTCGGCGGGAGGTATGACCCGGATTTAACTCATCAGTGTCCGGAGGACATTGATGAGTTGAATACATAGCCGATTACAGAAGGAGCTGTCACAGCTTAGCTCCTGCTTTACCGCTGCACTCCGGCTAGTGGATGTGTAAGCGCGATGTGATGACGTCACATCGCACCTACAACTCTGAGTGAGACTGCGGAGAGAGCGGCGGGGGAGCGTTGGAAATTGAGTATCAGTGGTTTTTGGTGTTAAACATTGAGGTGGAACATAATGAAGGGGGCCCATGAAACTGGGGGCAGATGAAGGGGGGGATGGCATGAAACTGTGCAGAGATGGGGGGCATGAATCTGGGGACAGAGATGTGATTATAAGAAACTGGGGGCAATGATGGGGACATGAAACTGTGCAAAGAATTTGAGGGGGGCATGAAACTGTGGGCAGAATTGGAGGGGGGAGACAATAAACTGGGGGCAGATGGAAGGGTGACATGAAACTGGGGGAAGATGAGGGGTGACATGAAACTGGAGCAGAGATGGGGGACATGAAACTGGAGGAAGATGAGGGGTGACATGAAACTGGAGCAGAGATGGGGGGACATGAAACTGGGGGCAGAGATGTTGGGGTACATGAAACTGGGGCAGATGAAAGGGGTATATGAAACTGGGGGAGAAATGGAGGGGGACATATCATTTACGGGTGACTGTAATAGGATTATACTGTGTGGGGGCACATGAAAAATGAATTATAATGGGAGGAGTCAACATAAAGTGGGCGGAGCTAAATTGGTCACGCACATTTTATATCTCTTTCTGTTCTTCAAAAGTTGGGAGGTATGCCTATGCAGTGAAAGGGTAGATAGGGGAGCAGTCTGTGGGAGAGCGATGAGGCTGCGGGGACATATGCCTGAGGTGCCAAGGGTTGGTGATCTGTGGACTAGACAGACACGATCCTGTTTTCTTGCCGCAACCCGTTTTTGTAGATGTGGACCTCTATGGAATATGTAGATTTTGTACCTACTGATTTATATATTTTGTATATTAGATTTATATTTTTGGTATTTTTTACAAAATTTAAATTTGTTGAAAATTGGTGAAAAAAGTGAATTTGCAATTGTTGTAATCATTTCAATTTCGGTTTGTGACAGATTTATTGGACCCTTGGGCTGACAGGTCTGACTCTTCAGAGTTTGCCCTAATAACACTCCTGGCAGTCAAAGGGTTAATGTGTCACACCGCAGAGAATAACTAAGAATACCCAGGTATAGATCACATTCCGAAATATTCTGCCCCTAAATGTCATATTCTCATACTAAAAAAACAATCCTTCAGACCTTCTAGTGAAGCCGAGAACTTCAGCTGACAATTAGTATGTGACGGATCCCTCGTATCGCAGCCATACCAGGCCAAGCCGCGGCTCAGCGTCACCTGTCACTGTGATAAATAGATGATTTCATCTGTCAAGTACAAACTGAAAATCAATACATGTCACAGAGACGCAATTCATCAGCGGGAACTCAGAGGTCTCGTAGATCAGATCTGAAACCTATTAGGTTTGATGGAATCTTGTATTAATATGCCTGTCCTATATACACTGATGTACACCCTATTGAGTCATATAGAAGTAACACCGGGGTCTCTCAATCAATCTCCAGCGCAGAACCTCATAGAAACGGCTCTCTACACAAAGAAGTAATAACTGATCACCAAGGTGCCATCAACAGGACCCGCTATAGTCAGATGTATTGTGAATAAATTGTCTGCAGTATAACAACTCTAATACTGCCCCCACCCTCATGGCCAAGTACTGTAACACTGGTCACATACAGAATATTATAATAATACTGCCCCTACGTACAAGAATATAACTACTATAATACTGCTCCTATGTACAAGAATATAACTACTATAATACTGCTCCTATGTACAAGAATATAACTACTATAATACTGCTCCTATGTACAAGAATATAACTACTATAATACTGCTCCTATGTACAAGAATATAACTACTATAATACTACTCCTATGTACAAGAATATAACTACTATAATACTACCTCCTATATACAAGAATATAACTACTATAATACTGCTCCTATGTACAAGAATATAACTACTATAATACTACTCCTATGTACAAGAATATAACTACTATAATACTGCTCCTATGTACAAGAATATAACTACTATAATACTGCTCCTATGTACAAGAATATAACTACTATAATACCGCTCCTATGTACAAGAATATAACTACTATAATACTACCTCCTATGTACAAGAATATAACTACTATAATACTACTCCTATGTACAAGAATATAACTACCATAATACTGCCACCTATGTACAAGAATATAACTACTATAATACTACTACTATGTACAAGAATATAACTACTATAATACTGCCTCCTATGTACAAGAATATAACTACTATAATACTACTCCTATGTACAAGAATATAACTACCATAATACTACCTCCTATGTACAAGAATATAACTACTATAATACTACTCCTATGTACAAGAATATAACTACTATAATACTGCTCCTATGTACAAGAATATAACTACTATAATACTGCCTCCTATGTACAAGAATATAACTACTATAATACTACTCCTATGTACAAGAATATAACTACTATAATACTGCCTCCTATGTACAAGAATATAACTACTATAATACTACTCCTATGTACAAGAATATAACTACTATAATACTACTCCTATGTACAAGAATATAACTACTATAATACTACTCCTATGTACAAGAATATAACTACTATAATACTACCTCCTATGTACAAGAATATAACTACTATAATACTACCTCCTATGTACAAGAATATACCTACTATAATACTACTCCTATGTACAAGAATATAACTACTATAATACTGCTCCTATGTACAAGAATATAACTACTATAATACTACTCCTATGTACAAGAATATAACTACTATAATACTACCTCCTATGTACAGGAATATAACTACTATAATACTACCTCCTATGTACAAGAATATAACTACTATAATACTGCCCCCTATGTACAAGAATATAACTACTATAATACTGCTCCTATGTACAAGAATATAGCTACTATAATACTGCTCCTATGTACAAGAATATAACTACTATAATACTACTCCTATGTACAAGAATATAACTACTATAATACTACTCCTATGTACAAGAATATAACTACTATAATACTGCCCCCTATGTACAAGAATATAACTACTATAATACTGCTCCTATGTACAAGAATATAGCTACTATAATACTACTCCTATGTACAAGAATATAACTACTATAATACTGCCCCCTATGTACAAGAATATAACTACTATAATACTGCTCCTATGTACAAGAATATAGCTACTATAATACTACTCCTATGTACAAGAATATAACTACTATGATACTACTCCTATGTACAAGAATATAACTACTATAATACTACCTCCTATGTACAAGAATATAACTACTATAATACTACTCCTATGTACAAGAATATAACTACTATAATACTACTCCTACGTACAAGAATATAACTACTATAATATACTATAATACTACTCCTATGTACAAGAATGAATATATATATATATATATATATATATATATGTAGTACATACATTGTGAGGTGACAGGCAGAGTGCTGGAGTCCCGCTAAATCAGCCCCAGATTTCTGACCTATGTGTGGTTCAGTGCGGGTCTTGGCTAGGCCTCAACCCCATATGTGAGTCCTTGGCTCATTACTGCCCATAAAGGGTTGAAGACTCTACACTTTAAGGCAGATCCAGGGAGTGAGAGGAGGCGTCTGGGTCTGTCCTGTTACTGTGGGTCAGGCGAGACTGTGTCGTGCTTATTGGTTTGTTCATGTTGCTGGTTGTAAGCCACACGTATAGTTAGTATATTACTGTTTAGTTTGTTGCTCAGACAAGCAGGATTTTGTTTCCTATTGTTTTGCCTGAAGTTAAGGCTGTATTTTATTTACCTATTTTTTTTCTTAATGAACCTATTTCCTGCATATTTTGTGTCCCTGTCTTTGACTGGTTAGGTCTGCACTCCTACTGCCATCGAGCTAATTTCTCCACTATATATATATATATATATATATATATATATATATATATATATATATATACAGTCCTATGAAAAAGTTTGGGCACCCCTATTAATCTTAATCATTTTTTGTTCTAAATATTTTGGTGTTTGCAACAGCCATTTCAGTTTGATATATCTAATAACTGATGGACACAGTAATATTTCAGGATTGAAATGAGGTTTATTGTACTAACAGAAAATGTGCAATATGCATTAAACCAAAATTTGACCGGTGCAAAAGTATGGGCACCCTTATCATTTTATTGATTTGAATACTCCTAACTACTTTTTACTGACTTACTGAAGCACAAAATTGGTTTTGTAACCTCAGTGAGCTTTGAACTTCATAGCCAGATCTATCCAATCATAAGAAAAGGTATTTAAGGTGGCCAATTGCAAGTTGATCTCCTATTTGAATCTCCTCTGAAGAGTGGCATCATGGGCTACTCAAAACAACTCTCAAATGATCTGAAAACAAAGATTGTTCAACATAGTTGTTCAGGGGAAGGATACAAAAAGCTGTCTCAGAGATTTAACCTGTCAGTTTCCACTGTGAGGAACATAGTAAGGAAATGGAAGACCACAGGGACAGTTCTTGTTAAGCCCAGAAGTGGCAGGCCAAGAAAAATATCAGAAAGGCAGAGAAGAAGAATGGTGAGAACAGTCAAGGACAATCCACAGACCACCTCCAAAGAGCTGCAGCATCATCTTGCTGCAGATGGTGTCACTGTGCATCGGTCAGCAATACAGCGCACTTTGCAGAAGGAGAAACTGTATGGGAGAGTGATGAGAAAGAAGCCGTTTCTGCACGTACGCCACAAATAGAGTTGCCTGAGGTATGAAAAAGCACATTTGGACAAGGCAGCTTCATTTTGGAAACAAAAATTGAGTTGTTTGGTTATAAAAAAAAGGCATTATGCATGGCGTCCAAAAAGAAACAGCATTCCAAGAAAAACACTTGCTACCCACTGTAAAATTTGGTGGAGGTTCCATCATGCTTTGGGGCTGTGTGGCCAATGCCGGCACCGGGAATCTTGTTAAAGTTGAGGGTCGCATGGATTCCACTCAGTATCAGCAGATTCTTGAGAATAATGTTCAAGAATCAGTGACGAAGTTGAAGTTACGCCGGGGATGGATATTTCAGCAAGACAATGATCCAAAACACTGCTCCAATCGACTCAGGCATTCATGCAGAGGAACAATTACAATGTTCTGGAATGGCCATCCCAGTCCCCAGACCTGAATATCATTGAACATCTGTGGGATGATTTGAAGCGGGCTGTCCATGCTCGGCGACCATCTAACTTAACTGAACTTGAATTGTTTGTCCAAAATACCTTCATCCAGGATCCAGGAACTGATTAAAAGCTACAGGAAGCGACTAGAGGCTGTTATCTTTGCAAAAGGAGGATCTACTAAATATTAATGTCACTTTTCTGTTGAGGTGCCCATACTTTTGCACCGGTCCGGTCAAATTTTGGTTTAATGCATATTGCACATTTTCTGTTAGTACAATAAACCTCATTTCAATCCTGAAATATTACTGTGTCCATCAGTTATTAGATATATTTAGAACTAAAAATGATTAAGATTAATAGGGGTGCCCAAACTTTTTCATAGGACTGTATATATATGCTATAATATTCTTCTGCTAGATTTGCACAAGTCTAAGGATTTCCATAGAACTGACCTTTCTCTACCTATAAGACTGTTCCAACTACAATTGATTTTTTCCTATTCTGCGAGCTCCTCTCCTTTTAGAATATGACTGATGTGTAGCGAGCTCCTCTCCCTGCCGGGATCACAGGCTCCTCTTTAGTTTTTACCCCCCCTCCTCCCCTTTCTGATAACATGGCGCACTAACAGTAAATGTGATGGTTTCGGAAAGCTTCCCACAGGGGATTTGAGCTTTTGCATCACTACAGGCTTTTCTTGTGTTGGTTACGGGTCAGTTATCGGAGTAGCCGCATCGTCCTCACCGGTGAACCGCAGCTGGTTGGAAGCTGCGCCGCTTCTTACGTCGCTGTTAGAAGACAACTACATTTGCTCAGTGTTAAAATATTCATAGCTGTTTTTGGAGAGAAGCCCGGATACATTGTCAGTCATATTTGGCTGGAAGGTGTAAGAGGAGAATCTTTGAAGAGAGAAGTTTGTGCTCTGCAGTGTTCTCCGTCCAGCGCTGACACCACATCTGAGCTGACTGGGGCAGGTCCGGGGAGATACGGACGACAGATGACGCTCAGATAGAAGTGCGCCAGCAATATGCAGGGAAATAACCTGGCACAGCAGATACTGTATATACCACATCACTTATAACAGCTCCTGTAATGAAATAATCACTCCAGGCTCTGAGATACTTTATAGTGAGATTATATTTAATAATATCATATGAGATACTGGGTTGTGTATCTAAGCCTATCATGTGTAATGCTACCTTAGGAGCTGCTGTATCTAATCCTATCATGTGTGATAGTGCCTGTCGAACTTTGTGTAAGTCTATCATGTGATACACAGTCTGATGAGCCGCTGTATCTAATCTTATAATTTGTGATAGGGTCTGCAGAGCTGCTATATCTAATCCTATAACGCATGATACTGTCTCATTAGGGGCTGTATCTAATGCTATAATGTGTGAAAGTATCTGCGGAGTTGCTATATCTAATCCTATCATGTAAACCAATTGTGTATGATAGTGCACGCTTAGCTGTGTATCTAATCCTCCTGTGTGTGATTCCTTCCACTGAGCTGTGTATCTAATCCTACCATGTGTGATACTGTATACTGAGCTTTGTATCTAATCCTATCCTGTGTGATACTGTATACTGAGCTGTGTATCTAATCCTATCCTGTGTGATACTGTATACTGAGCTGTGTATCTAATCCTATCCTGTGTGATACTGTATACTGAGCTTTGTATCTAATCCTATCCTGTGTGATACTGTCTACTGAGCTGTGTATCTAATCCTATCCTGTGTGATACTGTATACTGAGCTGTGTATCTAATCCTATCCTGTGTGATACTGTATACTGAGCTGTGTATCTAATCCTATGCTGTGTGATACTGTATACTGAGCTGTGTATCTAATCCTATCCTGTGTGATACTGTATACTGAGCTGTGTATCTAATCCTATCCTGTGTGATACTGTATACTGAGCTGTGTATCTAATCCTATCCTGTGTGATACAGTATACTGAGCTGTGTATCTAATCCTATCCTGTGTGATACTGTATACTGAGCTGTGTATCTAATCCTATCCTGTGTGATACTGTATACTGAGCTGTGTATCTAATCCTATCCTGTGTGATACTGTATACTAAGCTGTGTATCTAATCCTATCCTGTGTGATACTGTATACTGAGCTGTGTATCTAATCCTATCCTGTGTGATACTGTCTGCTGAGCTGTGTATCTAATCCTATCCTGTGTGATACTGTATACTAAGCTGTGTATCTAATCCTATCCTGTGTGATACTGTCTGCTGAGCTGTGTATCTAATCCAATCCTGTGTGATACTGTATACTGAGCTGTGTATCTAATCCCCTCCTGTGTGATACTGTATACTGAGCTGTGTATCTAATCTTATCCTGTGTGATACTGACTGCTGAGCTGTGTATCTAATCTTATCCTGTGTGATACTGTCTGCTGAGCTGTGTATCTAATCCTATCCTGTGTGATACTGTATAATGAGCTGTGTATCTAATCCTATTCTGTGTGATACTGTATACTGAGCTGTGTATCTAATCCTATCCTGTGTGATACTGTATACTGAGCTGTGTATCTAATCCTATCCTGTGTGATACTGTCTGCTGAGCTGTGTATCTAATCCTATCCTGTGTGATACTGTCTGCTGAGCTGTGTATCTAATCCTATCCTGTGTGATACTGTATACTGAGCTGTGTATCTAATCCTATCCTGTGTGATACTGTATACTGAGCTGTGTATCTAATCCTATCCTGTGTGATACTGTATACTGAGCTGTGTATCTAATCCTATCCTGTGTGATACTGTCTGCTGAGCTGTGTATCTAATCCTATCCTGTGTGATACTGTCTGCTGAGCTGTGTATCTAATCCTATCCTGTGTGATACTGTATACTGAGCTGTGTATCTAATCCTATCCTGTGTGATACTGTATACTGAGCTGTGTATCTAATCCTATCCTGTGTGATACTGTATACTGAGCTGTGTATCTAATCCTATCCTGTGTGATACTGTATACTGAGCTGTGTATCTAATCCTATCCTGTGTGATACTGTATACTGAGCTGTGTATCTAATCCTATCCTGTGTGATACAGTATACTGAGCTGTGTATCTAATTCTATCCTGTGTGATACTGTATACTGAGCTGTGTATCTAATCCTATCCTGTGTGATACTGTATACTGAGCTGTGTATCTAATCCTATCCTGTGTGATACTGTATACTGAGCTGTGTATCTAATCCTATCCTGTGTGATACTGTATACTAAGCTGTGTATCTAATCCTATCCGGTGTGATACTGTATACTGAGCTGTGTATCTAATCCTATCCTGTGTGATACTGTCTGCTGAGCTGTGTATCTAATCCTATCCTGTGTGATACTGTATACTAAGCTGTGTATCTAATCCTATCCTGTGTGATACTGTCTGCTGAGCTGTGTATCTAATCCAATCCTGTGTGATACTGTCTGCTGAGCTATGTATCTAATCCTATCCTGTGTGATACTGTATACTGAGCTGTGTATCTAATCCTATCCTGTGTGATACTGTATACTGAGCTGTGTATCTAATCCTATCCTGTGTGATACTGTATACTAAGCTGTGTATCTAATCCAATCCTGTGTGATACTGTATACTGAGCTGTGTATCTAATCCTATCCTGTGTGATACTGTATACTGAGCTGTGTATCTAATCCTATCCTGTGTGATACTGTATACTGAGCTGTGTATCTAATCCTATCCTGTGTGATACTGTATACTGAGCCATGTATCTAATCCTATCCTGTGTGATACTGTATACTGAGCCGTGTATCTAATCCTATCCTGTGTGATACTGACTGCTGAGCTGTGTATCTAATCCTATCCTGTGCGATACAGTCTGCTGAGCTGTGTATCTAATCCTATCCTGTGTGATACTGTCTGCTGAGCTGTGTATCTAATCCTATCCTGTATGATACTGTATACCAGGCTGTGTATCTAATCCTATCCTGTGTGATACTCTATACTGAGCTGTGTATCTAATGCTATCCTGTGTGATACTGACTGCTGAGCTGTGTATCTAATCCTATCCTGTGTGATACTGTATACTGAGCTGTGTATCTAATCCTATCCTGTGTGATACAGAACGAGCGTAGCAGGCTCGTCCTGCGGAGGGAACATGACAGGGGCGGGCAGCAGGGGGGGGGGGAGCCAATGGCAGCGTTTGGCGCGAAGCGGCGGGGGGCGGGGCTTAGCGGAGCCAGTTTTGATTAGGCCGCGCGTCCCGGGATGTTCTCACTCGTGGGCCGCGCGGCAAGGAGACAGGTTGTCTGCCCCCACCTCCGTCAGCTCCTGCCTGGACCGCGTCAGACACAGCCATGGCCTCCATAGCCCGCATCTTGGAGCAGCTCAGCGCTGCTGCCGACGTCAGAGGTGAGGCCTGGCTTCAGGAGCAGGTTGCCGGCATATTGCGGCCTGCGGCCGATCACCCCCCTTCAGCACCTCCTCCTCCCCCTCCTGCTGAGCCGTTGGGGAGGCCGGCGCGTAGGACCCGCCCGCCGGCTAGATTGAGCCCGGACTCCAGGTCACCGCAGGCTAGGAGGCGCAGGAGTCCCTCCAGGGCCCCTCCAGGCCGGGCTCCTCGCTCCAATGCACAGGGGCGCAGGTCCAGGCCTGGGAGGAATCCGTCTAGCCTCTTGGCCTGCACGGAGGCGAGAGTCACTGACACAGGCCCTGTTGTCATGACGCCCGCCCCCAGTCTGCAGACGTCTTCACAACTTTCCTCTGCGGTCCCTTCCTGTGATGTTCCGGCGGGAGGTGGACCTGTGCTTCCTGGATCGTCTTCCCAAGATGCCGGGTGGCAGGCGATCAGCAACTTCGGCGGTGGTCGGCAGAGTGCCGGCCCGGCCACCACATCTGTGCAGCTCAGGTCAGAAGTGCATTCGGTTCCGGTGGGGCATCACGCAGGTGCAAATCTACAGTCCCAGTCGTGTCGTTCATGCTGCAGCTGCCGGCGTGAGGATTCCCAGCCTTCTTCAGAAGCAAGCCTTCTCCTCTTCAGTGATTCGGGTCATCAGGATGCCGGAGCAGCGACTGGTGGGCACACAGCACCTGCGCAGTCTGGTGAGTACCCTTCTTTGTCATGTCCGTTTCCCCCCATTCTTATGTCCCAAGGGGTTAGTGGTGAGGGTTCCGGTTTACTCACGGGTGGTTCTGGTAGTAGTGAGATTAGGGAGCTTTTGGGGAGTGTCAGGGATTTATTGGCGCGTTGCGAACAGAGTGTTTCCGGTTCCCCGGGGGTGGGTGTCTGCGGTTCCTCCGTGGTGGGTGTTTCGGGTTCCCCAGGGACGGGTGTTGTGGGTTCCCCGGTGATGGCATGGGTCCCCTCCGGTGAGTTAGGGCCAGTAGCGGTGGCTGGGGCTGTAGCGAGTCAGCAGGGGGTTACCGTGTCAGTGCAAACGGAGAAGGAGAAGGTAGATTCGGTGCGGTTAGACGATAGGGCTCACGGTGAGGTGTATGTGTGTTTTGAAGGGCCTTTGGGTGCACACCTTAAAAAGGAAGTTAGGGAAAGGATTTGGAAGGACGAATACGTCGAAATCTTTTCTTTGCTTCCTTTAGCGAAATTTAATTTGGATAAGAGCAAAAAAGAGGACAGCAAAAAGGAGGAGGAAGAGAAGCGTCGGTGGCGCCTGATTCCTCAGACTTTTAGCAATTGGGTCCAGGCATTTTATATCCTGGCCAGTGTTGTCGGCGAGAAGGCGCCTGACAACTGTTCTGCCCTTTTTTGCTACGTGGATTCCATTAGTGAGGCCTATAGAGTGTATGGCGGGCAGGCTTGGCTCCGTTACGACGAGCAGTTCCGCCAGCGGAAAGCAGTTCGGCCTAGCATTAGATGGGACCAAAAAGACATTGGTTTGTGGTTGCGGGTGATGGGGCAGTCCAAGTTTGGTCACTCCTTTCCAGGGTCGGCCGGTGGAACCGGCCACAGTGGAAACAGTTTTGGTGCGTCGGGATCTGGGGACCAGCCTCAGCAGAAATTCGGGTTATGCTGGCAATTTAATGAAGGGCGGTGTAAGTTCGGACTTACCTGTAAGTTCAAGCATTCCTGTTCTCTCTGCGGAGGGTCGTCTCACGGGGCTTCCCGTTGCCTGCGCAAGCAGAAGGGTAAAGCCTTGTCCGGCGGTGGGCAAGGGGCTGACTCCAGTGAGACTGGAAGCAATGCTTCCGTATCTAAGTAGGCATCCTGATGGTGATAGGGCGCGTTTTTTGTTAGAGGGTTTTAGGGATGGTTTTCGTATCCCCCCCCCTCCCCATGTGGTCCCTTTTTCCACTAAAAATCTTCGGTCGGCACTGGAACATAGGGAGGTTGTGTCCAAAAAGTTACAAAAAGAGGTTGCGCTAGGTAGGATGTCGGGCCCTTTTGATTGCCCCCCTATGGACGACTTGATCGTGTCGCCGTTGGGTGTGGTGCCTAAGAAGGAGCCGAACCAGTTTCGGCTGATACACCATCTGTCTTATCCCAAAGGGGCGTCGGTCAATGATGGGATTGCTCCCGAACTTTGTTCGGTGGTGTACACGTCCTTTGATGTGGCTGTTCATTGGGTTCGGCGGTGTGGACCCGGGGCGCTGTTGGCCAAAACTGACGTGGAGGCAGCGTTCCGGCTCTTGCCTGTGCACCCTGAGAGCGTTCGTTTGTTGGGCTGTTTTTGGGAGGGCGGGTTTTATGTTGATAGGTGCCTCCCCATGGGTTGCTCAATCTCCTGCGCGTACTTTGAGGCCTTTAGCACTTTTTTGGAGTTTGTGATTAAGGAGGTGTCGGGGATTGAATCCGTGATTCATTACCTCGATGACTTCTTGTGTGTTGGCCCGGCAAGCACCGATGCGTGTGCGGCTTTGCTGGCTACCACGAAGTGGGTTGCGGATAAGTTCGGGGTGCCTTTGGCCCCGGACAAGACGGAAGGCCCTCGCACTAGTTTGAGCTTCCTGGGTATTGAGTTAGACACTGTGGCGATGGAGTTTAGGTTGCCTGCCGATAAGCTTGCGGACCTGAGGCAGGTTGTACGACAGGCGTGTCGTCATCGCAAACTTATGCTTCGCGATCTGCAGTCATTGTTGGGCAAATTAAATTTTGCCTGCCGCATCATGCCTATGGGCAGGGTCTTTAGCCGCCGGCTGGCGGCCGCGACTAAAGGGGTGTCTAATCCTCGCCATTTTGTTAGATTGGGTAGGGCACAGCGGGATGACTTGTTGGTGTGGGATTCGTTTTTGGATCAGTATAATGGTCGTTCCTTGATGCAGTCCCCCGTGGTGGATGTTTTTGACTGTGAGCTTTTTACAGATGCTGCGGGTGGACAAGGTTTCGGGGCTTTTTACGGGGGGCAGTGGTGTGCCGCCCCTTGGCCGCGAGCTTGGCGGGAGTTAGGTCTGACTAGGAACTTGACATTGTTGGAACTTTTCCCCATTGTCGTCGCGGTGTCTATCTGGGACGCTGCGTTTCAGGATAGGAAGGTTAGGTTCCATTGCGATAACATGTCAGTGGTGTCGGCCATTAACAACACCTCTGGTTCCTCCCCTCCTGTTATTAGGCTGCTACAGCGATTGGTGCTTCGCTGCTTATGCTTGAATGCGTGGGTTGTGGCGGTGCATGTACCGGGTGTTCAGAATGACATTGCCGATGCTTTATCTCGTTTCCAGTGGGAGAGGTTCCGAACTTTGGCGCCTGGGTCGGAGCCGGAGGGGATCCCGTGTCCTCCGGACTTGTGGGAGCTGGTCTCCGAGAAGCAGGGCGATTGATCCGTGCATCGTTGGCCCCGAGCACTTGGGCTAAGTATTCGTCAGCATGGGGGATATGGGAGCAACGCTCGAGGGAGCTTGGGCCGGTTCGTGGTGATTTGGATAGGGTCGGGGTGTTGTTGTTACTTTTGAGTCAGTGGGAGGCGGAGGGGTGGTCGGTAGCTAAGGTTAATGGCTTTGTAGCTGCTATTTCGTTTGGTTTGAAAGTTAGGGGTTATGGGGATGTGACCAAACATTTTCTCGTGCGTCGGGTTTTGAAGGGTTTTCGTAGAGGCAAGGTTAGCATTGATACTAGGCGCCCTGTTACCTTTTCGTTGTTGGGGCGTATTGGGGTTCAGCTGGTGGAATATTGTAGTTCTTCCTATGAGAGCGTGCTGTTTCGCTTTGCGTTTTCCTTAGCGTTTTTTGGTGCCTTTCGGGTAGGCGAAATTGTCTCTCCGTCTTGCAGTAAGCCAGGCGGGTTGTGTTGTGGGGATGTCGAGTTGGTTGATGGGCAATTGGTAGTCAACCTCCGTCGGTCTAAGACGGACCAGTTGGGGGTGGGTAGGCTGGTGCATCTAGGGTCGGTCTGTGGTTCGGATATGTGTCCTATTCGGTGTTGGCGGGCGTTCTCTGCCGTCTTACCCGACGGTGTCTACGGCCCTTTGTTTCGTCATTTAGATGGTTCTTTTGTGTCGCGATATCAGTTTACTGCAGTGTTTAGGGGGTGCCTGGATTTGTTGGGGATTGATAGTTCACAATACGCCCCGCACTCCTTCCGCATAGGCGCGGCTACGGAGGCGGTTGGCTGGGGTTTGAGCCCGGAGATGGTTCAGCGTATCGGCAGATGGCGGTCAGATCGTTATAGGTCGTATGTACGCCCACACTTGGTTCAGGTGTAATGTTTGTCTGCTTATGCCTCCCTTCCCCCCCCCCCCCCCCTTACGGTTACAACACCCTCCCCCCCCCCCTTTTTTTGTTTTTTCTGTTTATTTCCTCACAGGTGTTTCGGGTCGGCTGGTGTGGATCTTTGGACATTCGTTCGTGTTTTGGGGTGCTGAGAGGGCGGATGTGAGACCGAATGGGCGTCAGTTGGGCTTCTCCAGGGATGTCGCTGTGGTGAGATGGATCGGTTTACGTGGTATGTTGTGGAAGAGAGTGTTGCCTGAGATCCACCGGTATGCCAGGTTGGACCGGTCCCCTGATATCATCGTGTTCCACGTCGGCGGTAATGATATGGGGATTCGCCCCTTTAGAGACCTCATTAGGGATATCAAATACGATTTGCTGCGATTGTGGACTTTGTTCCCGGGTCTTGTTGTTGTCTGGTCTGACATAGTCCCTAGGAAAGTATGGCGGGCGGCGCGGTCTGTTGACCGCCTTAACAAGGCCCGCATAAAAGTAAATCGGGCGGTTTCCGCGTTTGTGTCTAGGAATGGGGGGATTTGTGTGCGGCATACTGAGCTTGAGTCAGGGGAGGGCGAATTTTGGTTGCGGGATGGGGTTCACCTGAACGCGGTGGGAATTGATATTTGGGCGTTGGGTATCCAGGAAGGAATTGAGAGGGCCCTGGAAGTGTGGCGGGTCTCTCACGCTTAAGGTGTTTAAGGCGTGTTCGCTTTGGCGGGTGGAGTCCTGGGGAGTTTGGGGGGTAAATTCCTAACAAAGGGTGGAGTCAGTATTAGGCTCCACCTTATATAGTCAGTGTTATGGTCAGTTGTTGGATGGCCTGGCGCTCGGTGAACGGTTACAGGGTCTTAGCCCTGTGAGCTGGTGCGTGAAGTACGTGTCATCTTTACTCTTGGTGCCGCTGAGCCGGTGGTAGCGGCTGGCGGTAAGTATATATATATATACTTATATATATACATAGCTACAGTTTTATATGCTCATGGTAGCGCCAGGTCATTCATGTTGTTTAATCTTCGTAACTCCAAGGACTCTTACCCATTGGTTGTTTACTTGAAAATGTTATTTATTTGTTTGTGTAGTTTGTTAATAAACACGGCTGCTGTGGCCGATTATATCCATCCCTGAGTTGTGGTGTGTTTATTGGGGTGGGGGGCTGCGGGGGTGGTATTGATCGATCACAGGTCAAGGGGTTGGGGGAAAAAGGTAGTGTTGGGGTGGGTAGTAGAATTTCAGTGGGGAGTATAAGGCAGTAACTAGTGGCCTGCATTAAGGGGATTGGGAGGGGGGGGTGTCCCCCCCCCCCCCCCGGTAATCTGCCATGCCTAGTCATGTATACTGAGCTGTGTATCTAATCCTATCCTGTGTGATACTGTATATTGAGCTGTGTATCTAATCCTATCCTGTGTGATACTATATACTGAGCTGTGTATCTAATCCTATCCTGTGTGATACTTTATACTGAGCTGTGTATCTAATCCTATCCTGTGTGATACTGTATACTGAGCTGTGTATCTAATCCTATCCTGTGTGATACTGTATACTGAGCTGTGTATCTAATCCTATCCTGTGTGATACTGTATACTGAGCTGTGTATCTAATCCTATCCTGTGTGATACTGTCTGCTGAGCTGTGTATCTAAGCCTATCCTGTGTGATACTGTATACTGAGCTGCTGTATCTAATCCTATCCTGTGTGATACTGTATACTGAGCTGTGTATCTAATCCTATCCTGTGTGATACTGTATACTGAGCTGTGTATCTAATCCTATCCTGTGTGATACTGACTGCTGAGCTGTGTATCTAATCCTATCCTGTGTGATACTGTATACTGAGCTGTGTATCTAATCCTATCCTGTGTGATACTGTATACTGAGCTGTGTATCTAATCCTATCCTGTGTGATACTGTATATTGAGCTGTGTATCTAATCCTATCCTGTGTGATACTATATACTGAGCTGTGTATCTAATCCTATCCTGTGTGATACTTTATACTGAGCTGTGTATCTAATCCTATCCTGTGTGATACTGTATACTGAGCTGTGTATCTAATCCTATCCTGTGTGATACTGTATACTGAGCTGTGTATCTAATCCTATCCTGTGTGATACTGTATACTGAGCTGTGTATCTAATCCTATCCTGTGTGATACTGTCTGCTGAGCTGTGTATCTAAGCCTATCCTGTGTGATACTGTATACTGAGCTGCTGTATCTAATCCTATCCTGTGTGATACTGTATACTGAGCTGTGTATCTAATCCTATCCTGTGTGATACTGACTGCTGAGCTGTGTATCTAATCCTATCCTGTGTGATACTGTATACTGAGCTGTGTATCTAATCCTATCCTGTGTGATACTGTATACTGAGCTGTGTATCTAATCCTATCCTGTGTGATACTGTATATTGAGCTGTGTATCTAATCCTATCCTGTGTGATACTATATACTGAGCTGTGTATCTAATCCTATCCTGTGTGATACTTTATACTGAGCTGTGTATCTAATCCTATCCTGTGTGATACTGTATACTGAGCTGTGTATCTAATCCTATCCTGTGTGATACTGTATACTGAGCTGTGTATCTAATCCTATCCTGTGTGATACTGTATACTGAGCTGTGTATCTAATCCTATCCTGTGTGATACTGTCTGCTGAGCTGTGTATCTAAGCCTATCCTGTGTGATACTGTATACTGAGCTGCTGTATCTAATCCTATCCTGTGTGATACTGTATACTGAGCTGTGTATCTAATCCTATCCTGTGTGATACTGTATACTGAGCTGTGTATCTAATCCTATCCTGTGTGATACTGTATACTGAGCTGCTGTATCTAATCCTATCCTGTGTGATACTATATACTGAGCTGTGTATCTAATCCTATCCTGTGTGATACTTTATACTGAGCTGTGTATCTAATCCTATCCTGTGTGATACTGTATACTGAGCTGTGTATCTAATCCTATCCTGTGTGATACTGTATACTGAGCTGTGTATCTAATCCTATCCTGTGTGATACTGACTGCTGAGCTGTGTATCTAATCCTATCCTGTGTGATACTGTATACTGAGCTGTGTATCTAATCCTATCCTGTGTGATACTGTATACTGAGCTGTGTATCTAATCCTATCCTTGTGATACTATATACTGAGCTGTGTATCTAATCCTATCCTGTGTGATACTGTATACTGAGCTGTGTATCTAATCCTATCCTGTGTGATACTTTATACTGAGCTGTGTATCTAATCCTATCCTGTGTGATACTGTCTGCTGAGCTGTGTATCTAATCCTATCATATAAGATTTGGATCTAGGCATCTTGGAGGAGATCTCTAGTGAAGTCTTACCTAAGGGAATGATAGACATACAATTCTTCTTGGTACTTGCAGACAGTTTTTGGCAGGGGGTTGTTCCCACCATCTTGGAGGACTAAGCACAGATCTGTGGATGTCGCTTGCTCCAATCCGTCTGTTTCTAATTGTCATCCCAGACAGGTTGGATGATGTTGAGATCAGGGCTATATCTGTGGGGGTCATATCATCACTTCCTGGACTCCTCCTCCAAAGGGCAAAGGTCACCCCAAATATCGATGGAATTTAGATTTTTCGTTTCTTCATCCACTTTGCATTTTGTTAATTCAACTATTAACCCTTCTGTCTTTGCAACATTCTGCACATAAAACCCTTGCACAGTTCTGTACCGCTCCCATGTTACACTTCAATGCATATACTGTGGTTACATAAGAAAGCTATCATTGACTATAATGAACTAGAAAGTTCTCTTTCCAACATTTGACTTGTTCCGAAGACAAGACTGAGCCTCGTATCCTCTACAACGTCTTCACAATGATGCAAGACAGAGAACAGACACTTGACAGTGATGACAAGGACTTGTGGCACAGCTGCTCTTCTCGCAATCACATTGAGATTGATGGATACCAAAAAATCTTCTTTGATCCTTGTTGAGAAGGAAACAGGGCAAAGAAGTAACTGGAAGAAGTCGGAAAGGATGCGGACAACAGTTCTTGCTACATCGATGACAAACAGACATCAAAAATGTCATCAGCGGCAGCGGGATCCTAAAGGCTACACAATCTGCTTCGTGACCATGAGAGAAACAGCGAAGTCAGTCAAGGCACTAACCCGTCTGAAGCTACAACAAGCCACACAAATCACCACCATGGTAAGGACATTGATGTCATTGCAGCTTTTTCGATCCTTTAGAGGGAAATCAAGTGAATGGGCATTTCTTGAAGTTGATGTATTGGGAGCGACTCTGACTGATGACTGAATCAGAGCACCTCTAAAAATACAGGTCTCGGTGGGTGTTCCTGGTAAGGCGTTGTTCATACTTACCAGGTATGGTCCAAAGAAATAGACCAGGTGATCGAACACCAAAGTTGTGGTTGCTCAATAGGGTTGAGCGATCAGGTTCGGAAAAGATCAGATCCCGATCGGCGATCGAGCAAATTTCACGATTGCAATCGGCAGGAAAATGATCGGAAATCGGATTTTGAAATCTCAAGATCGGCTCAACCCTAAAAGTGACTTTTCCCATAGAGAAGTATTGACTAGGGTTGAGCAATCGGGAAAGATCGGATCCCGATCAGCAATCGAGCAAATGTCACGATCGACTGGAAAATGATCGGAAACCGGATTTTGAAATCGATCTTGAAATCTCAAGATCGGCTCAACCCTAGTAGTGAAGGTTAGCCCATCTGGGCTGATTCCTGAGAAGAGTTATTGTAACCAAATTGTGGAGTAAGTTCCTTCAGAAAGATGCCAGTATACTCAGGTACTCAGGAGTATACTCAGGATGTTGCGGGGTCGACTATGTGGCCACGTAGCAGTACACAATAATAGGCAGAAAGGGTTAATATTTAGAGATGAGTGAACACTAAAATGTCCGAGGTTCGAAATCCGATTCGAACAGCCGCACACTGTTCGAATGGATTTCGAACCCCATTATAGTCTATGGGGGGAAATGCTCGTTTCAGGGGTAGGCAAAATTCTCTAAAATTATACTTACCAAGTCCACGAGTGACGGTCGGGCTGGATTCTCCGATAAGTCTTCTCCGTGCAGCGTCCCTGCGTCTTCTTCTGGCTGGAATTCACTCTGCCAGACATCAGGGTCTAGGCAGAGCCAACGGCGCATGCGAGGGCATGCCTGCGCATGCGCAGTCGGCTCTGCCCTCGCCGGATGCCTAGGGAGAGTGAATTCCAGCCAGAAGACGCCGCGGGGAAGCTGCACGGAGAAGACTTCTAAAGGTAAGAGAAGAACCAGCGTTGATTGGCAGAATGTATAGCATTCTGCCAATCAACGCTGGTTCTGCATCTAACCTTAAATTTCGAACAGCTAGTAGTGTTCGATCGAGAACGAGTATCTCGAATACCGTAGTATTAGATCAAACACCTACTCGATCGAACACTACTCGCTCATCTCTATTAATATTATTAAAAAATGGAAGCAGCCTCGGTCTGTACACGTTCTGAAGTTAAAAATTTGCTGAACTAGCAAAGATGCAAAAATGTTCTCGAGTTTTACAGTTAAATTATAGCCAATGGAAAGAGGAAGCGAAATGTGACAAGCAACGATAGCAAAGAGCTTACCAAATAGTTATCTGCTAACAAAGAACTTAGTCGTTCTCTATTGTACTTGGTCCACGATAACGCAAAAGAGGTCAGCAGCTTATTTTTTGGCCGTGTTGCAGAGGTGGTGTGCAGCGTGTGTCGGGTTGGACACAAGGATGAGAACTTTAATGTGATGGAACAGATTAAAAATTGTTAAAATAGGCAAACAGCTCATTAACAAGATTCTGGTCTTCAGCCGCGCGTCCAGTGCATGGTGCGTCATCCTCTCCGACACGTGAAGCATAACAGCGAAGATGACAACTTGATTCTCCAGTGTGGTCACCCGTGGCATTTCTCATTGCCTGAGCTCTTCTGTTTCCAAGAACGCCTCCACTGTTTCTACTGTCGGTACTTCTACAATCCCACCCCCTGTCCTCTCGCCGTCTCACAGAAATCCAGCGGGCCTCAGGCTTAGCTCACTGGTCACATAACATGTCCTCCATTGTTGCTGGCTGTGCACAAGCTGAGCTTACGCCTCTCCAAATGTCATATGGTGTGTCTCTGGACTCACATACAGGGCAGCAGCCCCGGCTCTTACCACCACCAAGCCTGGCTGAGCCACAGAGCCCTGAGCAAACCCGATACCCCCCAACCAAGCATCAGCCACATGCCAAGCCAAAACCCCCAACATGCCCTGAACAAGGCTCAAACAAAAGGAGCCATTGAGAGAGACAAAGAGCGGTACATCGAGGAATGGAGAAGCGCAATAAATAACTCCAAGAAACTCACCGTGTACCAGTCACTGCAAAGGGACTACACCATGGCCACCTACCTGGAGAGAATACACCACCCCAAACACAGACAGACCCTGAGCCGGTACAGACTGAGCGCCCACAACCTGGAGAACAGACTGTGCCAGCACTGTGACCAGGGGGTCCTAGAAGACGAGACCCACTTCCTGCTACACTGCACCAAATACTCAGCTGTGAGGGCCGTCTACTACCAAAGACTCTCTGCCCACATCCCAGACTTCATATCTGCAGACGAGAAGAGGAAACTCTACATCCTACTGGGAGAAGAAGAGGCCACTGTGGAGATCGCTGCCCAATACGTGTCCAGCTGTCACCAAACAAGAGGAAGATGAGACTCCATGGACTGTTATATTTATCCCAATACACCCGCCCCACCCCACCCCCACCTCCCCATATAGCGGTCACCAACGAAGAGGAAGATGAGACTCCATGGACTGTTATACCCCAAATCCCCCCCCCCCATACAGCTGTCACCAACTAAGAGGAAGATGAGAATCCACGGACTGTTATACCCCACCTCCCCATACCCACCACTCTCCCCCCAACCCCCAAGTCTCCCCCCGACTCCAAATCCCCCCCCAACTTTACTAGCTTTGGCAATGCCAAATATCTATTCGGATGTGCCAATAAAGCCTATTTGATTGGATTTTGATTTGTAACTTCCCTTGGTCAAACCTCCTTAGATCCCAGGACCCTTGAAGTTTGCATAATCTCCCACCAAGAGTCGACTCCGTGTGAACACTCCAGGGCCCCTTGACTTCTGAGCCTCATAGCAACAACCATGTCTAGTACCAAAGTAATTACACCGTTGGTCCTTAGGACGTACCCAAATAGGTATTTCTGGCCAATTTGCCAAAGCCTCTACCAACCTAACATCATACCTACCACAGTCGGCTATGGCAAAGTAGGTAAGCCTTTTCCTTTCCCATCCAACCTACTTGACATTTTTTGTCCATTCTTGGTGGAAACTTGAGTCTGTGGCCCATCTTCATATTGTTGTGCAACAAATATTTCAAGGCTAGTCCTATTGTCATACAAAATGTCCTTCCATTTCCACTATGGCAACCAGACCATGTACTTGATCAATTATGATTCTGCAGCACACAGGTTTGCGGCACAGCGTGGTCAGACCATTCTAGAAAATGAACTATTATGGACCATGAAACCAAAAATGGATTACTATTACCTAATGTTACCAGTCAAGACTCCAGCGCCGTGTCTTTGCGAAGAATTTCTCACAAACTCATCTTAGTTGGGTAACCAGCACCATCCATCTCCTTGTTTTTGGACATCTTTACTACTTATCGGTGAAGATGACGCGGCCCTGACGGCCTCCTTCCACTGGACGCCTGCTGGTGATATGGATATTTATCTTGCAGGCCTTCTTATTGCCCTGTGCACTTTTCTTGACGGTCTTCCTGTTGATTGACCAAGGCTTTAATTCTGGCCTACTTCTTAATCCATGTTTGGCTCTCGTAGTTATTCTTGGTTACGACTCCAGACTTTGCTCTCTTTTGATCATTTGCTAACAATTCTGATTAACTGTTGATCGTTCTTGGTTTGTCTGACTACAACTACGTTTCTTAGTCTTAGACTATTCTTAGACTTAGACCGGTAGTGAAGTCTAGATCTCGATATAGGGATTAAAGAAGAAATAACAGCTAATTCTTTAGACTCCACACATTCGTTTACACAATGCAAATCAGACTGAGGCCTACTGAGTAGGGTTGAGCCGATCTTGAGATTTCAGGATCGTTTTTAAAATCCGATTTCCGATCATTTTCCATCCGATCTCGATCCCAATTCTGATCCTAATGCAAGTCAATGGGATTTTTTTTAATAATCGAAGATTGGATTTTAAAAACGATCCTATTCACTATACAGCATGGACTCCAAAAATTGAACGCTTCAATTTTTGGAGTCCACGCTGTGTAGTGATTAAAAAAAAATCTCCCGGCTACTTAGCCCCCCTGGTGTCCGCTTACCTGCACAGATCTGCTGCCGTTTCCTGTTCTTCTCGGTCCGGTCCTCTCTCATTCACATGCCTTCAGAACGCCGTGCACGCCCCCGCCTCCCTAGGCTAGTGTTAGAGATGATGGGAATAGGCGGGGCTTGTTGTGACTTAGGAGAGTGTGGGCGGGGAGATGTGAGTGCATCACTCACGTCTCCCCTCCAGTACCCGCCCATACTTTCCTAAGCCACAAGCCCTGCCTTCTCCCAAGCATCTCTAACACTAGTCTAGGGAGGCAGGGGCGCGCAGGGCACTCTGAAGGCATGAGGAGAAAGAAGAGGAGCAAGAACAACGGAAAGTGGCAGCGATCTGTGCAGGTAAGTTGAGCGGCACAGAGTGATTTACCGCAGCCTGTCACTCTTCTGCTTTGTCTCTGTTTTACCGTATACTCAGCTCTGCTACATCTGAGATGTAGCAGAGCCGAGTATACAGCACAGCAGGGAGGAAACAAGAGTAGTACGCGCCCAAAGAAATGAATGGACGCGGCCACTTCCATTCATTCCTATGGGTGCGTGCTCACTCATCTGATACTATAGCTTTTCCCACAATGATTGGCCAGTAGTCATGCATTGTGGGAAATAACCTCTGACCTCGATCCTGCCAGAAAAGATCGGGATCGGAATTCCGATCACGATAGTGAAATTTACTCGATTGCCGATCGGAATCCAAACATTTCCGATCCCGTTCGCTCAACCCTACTACTGAGTCTACTTCAGGAAAAGTGCAACTGTAACATCACCAGTTGCACCATTTTAAGTGTGTACCTGTATTATACTCATTGCAATTCCCAAACTCACAAGGTCATGGACTGGGCAGGCTTGTTTTTGGCTGAGATTGGTTAGTAAGTACGCAGTCAGTGTTAGCTGAATTGCAATTTAATATCATCAGATACATCAGCCCAACAGCAGTTCTACACTGCTACAATCCATCCTGGATATTGACTGGTAGGTATGGTTACGGAGAGGTTCCTTTGTAATATATGACCAATGAAGCGTCTATATTTTATGGTGCTCCATATTGATTGACTCCAGCACGTTGTTATCCTGATTTATCTGTATTAACGAGTGACAGGTCTCATACCCGGCACAATGAGCTCTAATTGGAGAACAGGAGAATGTGGCTGTGATAGATGCAGAAAAGACGTCGTCAATATACCAAGCAGATTATAAATGAACACAATATGGCACGGGTTCCAGAGGTGGCATTCAGAGCCCTCTCTTTGGGCACCCATCCGTGGAACAGATTATACTGTATGGGGCCACCATGGAACAAATTGTACTGTGTGGGGACCACTGTGCAGCAGATTATACTGTGTGCGGGCCACTGTGGAGCAAATTGTACTGTGTGGGAGCCACCGTGGAGCAGATTGTACTATGTGGGGGTCACTGCAAAGCAGTTTGGACTGTGTGGGGGTCACAGTAGAGCAGAAAGCTCTATAAAGCCCCATTCGTTAGACCACGTTTTGCAGGTCTGTAATCGGCACTTTGTGATAAATTAGTGGGTTTTGGGTTGCAGTTTAGGCACTCGGTCTCTTAAAGGTTCGCCATCACTGTAGTAGAGAATGCAGGTCACAATTTACTTTATAGTTATTTTGTAGAACATTACTGTATGTATTGAAATTTTTTTCAACTTTTAATATATTTAAAAAAATTACAATATAGCATAAAGCTTATTCTTCAGTAAGCCTCTAGTGGAGACTCCATGTAGTTCCTCAAAGGATTAAAAAGTGAAATTGGACTCCATAACAAGTTCCCCTTGCGTGGTAACTGAAGCCGAATGTCAGACCTCCTTGACTCCCACACCTATATAAGCTTGTTCGACATACCATTCCAAAACATGGATATTAAAATGGGATGAACCCTGTTCTGGCCTCTAGTGGAGACATCATGAAGTTCCCGACGGTCGTCTGGAGGTGAAGTCTGTAATGGGCTTCTTTCCTGTCTCTTGGTGATCCTCCCTGGGTCGACTGGGGAGGACGCAGGTCCTTTGGTCTGAGTCCAGGAGTATCCTAGGTGGTGGCAGCCCAAGGAGAAATTGGACGAAGGTCAGTCCGTAGTACCCTAGGTGGTGGCAGCCCAAGGGGAACAGGGCAGTTTGAGGGCTTTCGGCTTCGGCTGTTAGCCCACTGATACTCGACTCCGCTCGGCGCCTTTTGGGCCTTGTGGGGAAGAGTTAGTCGGGAACCCCACCCCCCCTCTTCCCTTTTGGGGAGGGAAGGGTAAGTTTTTGACAGACAGCATCCTGGGCACGTTTTTTTTAGTGGCACTACCACTTTTTTCGTGCACTGCGTGTTTATGTTGGCACTGTTTGAGGCCTTCGATCAAATAAGATAAAATTAGGAGGTACAACTGGACTCCAAGTTCCAATTTTAGTAGTAACTGAACCCAAATGTCAGCCTTCCATGTCCGCTATATTGCCAAAAGTATGTGGATAACTGCAGAGGCGTAACTTGAAATCCCGGGCCTCAAAGCAAAATCTGCAATCGGGCCCCCTCTTACCATGTGTTATCTATAATACCGGTGTCTTCTTATGTTCCAGGCCTTTGGGCTGGCTTCAGAGTCCAGTAGCGATTACTACCATTGCACCCCCTATAGCTAGAGGCCTAGCGCCTCTGCCCAATTGTAGAGTGTTTCCAAATAATCTTCTCCTTTGGCTGTTCTATTATGATCACTCCCCTATATCATCCTTATATCCACACATAGAGCGTTTTATTCCATACAGACAACTGCGGTATTTTTTTTGGTCATGTGATTTTCCCATATTCACTTTTTATTTTTTAGAGAACCAAAAAGTTCCAGGAAACTTGACTTAGATATATTCTGATTTTTCAAGGACAGGAGGATGAGACATGGACCCGGGAGGACCGTTCAAGTCTGAGCACCAGTTAATAAGACCGCGGGGGTTTTTTCTCACTTCGGTGGGCCTGATCTCCGCTAGTCACACGCCATCGGTCTGATGCGTCGCTCTATCAGGAACTAAGGAGCCCCTGGCTGGAATTCATATCCTGGTATTGATCACATGTATAGTCTAGTCGATAAACTGGAAGCATCTGGAGAATTGCTAAATTGACTAAGCCCTCCAAAACGTTATGGCCAACGCTTGAACGGAACGGAGACAACAATTTCATAATTAGAAAGGATTTAACCCTTTTTGAGTTTTTGAACCATATTTTGGGTTAATTTTGGGTAAATTAGCCAACAGAGAGTCATTTTTCTTGCTACGTCCACAGCCCTAAATGCCACGAATGGACAATATACTGTTGCAAGCGCAATCTTAGGCGTTATCATTGCCGGTCAGTCTCTGGACCAATGACTGCAAATTTTTCTAAACTTAAAGATATTTCACGTCACGTCTGTCAGAGAGATGAAGAGAAGCTGCAGCTGCATACGCCTCCTCCCTGACTACTAAGAGCACCTGAGCCACCAATAGGCAACGCACCTCAGCTGTAAATATTCCACAAAGTGAGTCCTAAGCTTCTGACTGACGTAAGTTCCCGCTCAGGACAGGCTGATGCCATTTTGTGCCTGAGCTTTCTATAGGTTTCGCTCCGCGCGCTACGATCCTAAAGTGTTTGCTGAATTTCGACATGTCTTGTAAATGTGAGGACTCCTGTTCTGCAATGTGTCCGTGCAGCAAATGTCACTTTCATTATGTTGCTGAGTCGTGGAACTACTTTCCATTTGGAGATTTTCGGGATGGAGGACGGCGCCAAGATTCCTCAAATGTACAGAGCTACATTGTTGCCTATGGGTGGGGGCTTCTGAGCTACCTAAGACACAGACTTTGTACTCTGTAGACTAATTCTTGACCGCCACACTGGGATAGGAAATTCCTCACTTAAAGTTTCCTTGAGATGGTGGAGTTGGTGAAGACTTCCTCCTTAGCAACTCTTAGCATTGATCCTGGCATAGTTGGATTTTTTTCTCTAGCCCCCACCATTCCTGAGCAATCAATGCAGTTGGTTTTGTTGCCTGTACTGTCAAGCAGGAGCAGACAATGGTTGTGATTCTGAGCTCTGACACTGGCTGTCTCTGATTGGAGCTCTGAGCCCCACCTCCTGCCTGACACCGCCCACTTGACATTGAAGAGCTTAAAGAGGAACCTTTCCTATCCTAAAAGATGACGGTCATTGCACGGGAACTCTTTTCCAGTATTCACCCGTGTATTGAAGAAGCTAACGATAGCAATATCTCTCCACCGTCAGAAGGAGGAACGCCCCCTTGACAGTACTCTTCCATAAAGGGGACGGGAGGTTGTTCCTCACAGCCCAGTAGATGCTCGCTTTGCTGACAGTGGAGAGATATCGTACCAAAACTAACGGCACTGATATCTCCAGCACCAGGGCGCACCGCACATCTGTGAGGACATGAAATCAGTGACCAAAACTAACTGCACTACTTACTCAGGAACGGTGGGGACTAGAGAGAAAATTCGGACTATGTTGGAATCAGTGGAGTTGCACCTTTTACACGGTCCAGTCCTATGAATGTGACCAGCGCCTACTTTTGACGTCAACGTTAAATATCCAATCACAGAAGGCACGTGTCATCAGCCATCTGGGTGCACTCATCATTGTGGAAGGCACGATGGATCAACACAAGTATGCATCTATCCTTGCGGACCATGTTCACCCCTACATGTGAAATGTTTTTTCTCAGGATGATGGCATCTACCAGCAGGACAATGCGACGTGTCATAAAGCTCGCAGTGTACGTGCGTGGTACGAGGAGCACCAGGATGAGTTTACTGTACTCCCTTGGCCAGCAAATTCCCCGGACTTAAACCCAATGGAGAATCTGTGGGATCACCTTGATCGGGTTGTTCGCGCCATGGATGCTGAACCGCGTAACCTAGCGCAGCTGGACACGGCACTGGAGTCGGCATGGCTCAACATCCCAGTGACATCATCACAACATCCCCTCTCTTCCTGAACGTCTCGCAGCGGTCCGCTCTGCCAAAGGGGGTTATTCTGGACTGTGTAGGAGATGCTAACACTCCCGGCGCCCTTGCTGATCAGCTAAATGAAGGAGCGACTTCTGACTGAGCACTGTTGCCTATCCATTGGTGACATCAGTCTGTCTGCCTTCACACCATCTATATAGCTAATACTTGCCAACTTGTACCGGGAGCCCTGGTACACTCTCTTATGGCCATAGACCCCTCACCCTTTTTGATGCATGCCATACCCCCTCCCTTTGTGACAAGAATATAAAATGCCTCGATTACATGACATAATATAACAGATGGTCGACTCCAGGATATTTGGCAACTGTTCTAGGTCGTTGGGAGGTCATTTCGTCTTGGAGGAGCCTCCCAGATGTTTCGGGGGAACTGACAAGTGAGACTTAGTTGTAGCAGCGTAGCGTACGATACCCTCATTCTCTAAACTAGAAAACCCTACACGTAGATGGTGTGCAAGACGACATACCAAGAACACAAGTTCCATAACCCCTTTAAACAGCTGATCCGTGAGGGTACTCAAAGTGGATCTCCATGATCCTAGCGTAAAGCTAGGCAATCAATAAGGTGACCCCAGAAAACTACTTAAACAACATTTTGTTCATTATGTACAATGTAGAGCAGCCCTTTAATTCCAGTTATTATGCGCCTGTGTTATTACCTGGAGTAGTGACACATGCCGGCCGTCCCCTGGTCATCCTCTCCGCGGTGTTACACGGGCGATATTACACTCCATTAAGGCCGCGCTTTCTTTGCCATTTCTATTTAATTGTATAAAACATGTTATTATTCACAATTTGCAGTTTCCATGAAAGGGTTCGGGGTTAATCATTAAATGGGATTGCTAAGAACATTCATTATCCGTGCCGGGCTCGCCTCTTAATGACAATGCCTTTCTGTATTAGACGCATGACCAGCAGACAATTAGCGGGCGCTGGATTGTGTCAGGAAGGAATTAGGAACGTTTCCTGCGGACAATCGAGATTGAGAATTCGGCTGGTGTGAAGTAAGGAAAGTCAGAGCTTGGAAGGGACGGGCGCGGTGTGAACTTCTCCCAGCCATTTAATGAGGATTTCATTCACGGCCGCCGGTCTGCGAGAGAGACAGAGCGGGAAATAACAATTTATATCCAGAGAGGAAAAGCAAAGTATTGTCTGATGGGATTGTTACATTACTATATACATATTATCTTCATAAGCCTGTCCGTATGGAGAAGAATTATACGTGTTACTGTATCTTCATGTACGTACAGGGAAGTATTATAGTAGTTATATTCTTGTACATAGCGCAGTATTATAGTAGTTATATTCTTGTACATAGTAGTATTATAGTAGTTATATTCTTGTACATAGGAGTAGTATTATAGTAGTTATATTCTTGTACATAGGAGGTAGTATTATAGTAGTTATATTCTTGTACATAGAAGTAGTATTATAGTAGTTATATTCTTGTACATAGGAGGTAGTATTATAGTAGTTATATTCTTGTACATAGGAGCAGTATTATAGTAGTTATATTCTTGTACATAGGAGTAGTATTATAGTAGTTATATTCTTGTACATAGGAGCAGTATTATAGTAGTTATATTCTTGTACATAGGAGGTAGTATTATAGTAGTTATATTCTTGTACATAGAAGTAGTATTATAGTAGTTATATTCTTGTACATAGGAGGTAGTATTATAGTAGTTATATTCTTGTACATAGGAGCAGTATTATAGTAGTTATATTATTGTACATAGGAGGTAGTATTATAGTAGTTATATTCTTGTACATAGGAGCAGTATTATAGTAGTTATATTCTTGTACATAGGAGCAGTATTATAGTAGTTATATTCTTGTACATAGGAGCAGTATTATAGTAGTTATATTCTTGTACATAGGAGGTAGTATTATAGTAGTTATATTCTTGTACATAGGAGCAGTATTATAGTAGTTATATTCTTGTACATAGGAGCAGTATTATAGTAGTTATATTCTTGTACATAGGAGGTAGTATTATAGTAGTTATATTCTTGTACATAGGAGTAGTATTATAGTAGTTATATTCTTGTACATAGGAGTAGTATTATAGTAGTTATATTCTTGTACATAGGAGTAGTATTATAGTAGTTATATTCTTGTACATAGTAGTAGTATTATAGTAGTTATATTCTTGTACATAGGAGGTAGTATTATAGTAGTTATATTCTTGTACATAGGAGCAGCAGTATTATAGTAGTTATATTCTTGTACATAGGAGCAGTATTATAGTAGTTATATTCTTGTACATAGTAGTATTATAGTAGTTATATTCTTGTACATAGGAGTAGTATTATAGTAGTTATACTCTTGTACATAGGAGTAGTATTATAGTAGTTATATTCTTGTACATAGGAGTAGTATTATAGTAGTTATATTCTTGTACATAGGAGGTAGTATTATAGTAGTTATATTCTTGTACATAGGAGGTAGTATTATAGTAGTTATATTCTTGTACATAGGAGGTAGTATTATAGTAGTTATATTCTTGTACATAGGAGTAGTATTATAGTAGTTATATTCTTGTACATAGGAGTAGTATTATAGTAGTTATATTCTTGTACATAGGAGGTAGTATTATAGTAGTTATATTCTTGTACATAGGAGCAGTATTATAGTAGTTATATTCTTGTACATAGGAGTAGTATTATAGTAGTTATATTCTTGTACATAGGAGCAGTATTATAGTAGTTATATTCTTGTACATAGGAGTAGTATTATAGTAGTTATATTCTTGTACATAGGAGCAGTATTATAGTAGTTATATTCTTGTACATAGGAGCAGTATTATAGTAGTTATATTCTGGTACATAGGAGTAGTATTATAGTAGTTATATTCTTGTACATAGAAGTAGTATTATAGTTGTTATATTCTTGTACATAGGAGGTAGTATTATAGTAGTTATATTCTTGTACATAGGAGCAGTATTATAGTAGTTAAATTCTTGTACATAGGGGGCAGTATTATAGTGGTTACATTCTTGACTACAGAGGATACTTTTTGTATTTGCCCTTCATGTGCCCACACTTTCCCAGTGTTCCTTGAGCTGTCTGGTTTCTACTCAGACATAACATAAATCAGCAATATACACAATCAGGTACTAAGTAAATGTATCTGCCACGATCAATACTGAATAAACGCTGTCTGCATAGAGATTCAGATGTCAGTTATGATGCAGTAACCTGTAATTTGTGCTTCTGATTTTTCCCTCTAATGTTTGTTTGCAGCCTCCTGTAATATTAGTAGAATTTGTGCTGCAGACTGTTATTTCTACATCTCATACAGGTCACATTTCTCTCTGGCTGTATCTCTCCTGTATAATTACAATGTATTCATGTCACTTTATACAGAGTAGCAGACTGTACACAGAACTAGGAGAAGAATGTCAGGTTTCATTTATTTTAGGGGCGTCATATCTACGGGTTCTTGAATCTAGATGCCAGAGATTTAACTGAGGATATCCTGTGGATCCTATCCTACTAATATTATAAATGTGAAAGTTTGGATGTTTCTTCCTCATTAAATGACATGGCTTCACAACTGTTATGAATTTATATTCACATACCATATTACACTGCTCTTGCAGCAGCTCTATGGCGGGAAGCAGGTGACCTGGACAGAGTCAGGACTAATATAATGAAACAAATCTATGCAGAATTTAGAACCTCACATTAAAAAAATTAGAATTGGTCCACCTTAAGAGGATTATATAACTACGTGGCCTGTTGCTAATAACTTTTACAGCTGGTCAGGTAGACGACTGAAAAGTAGCATCTGACATGGGCACAATTCAGATGACAAATATTGCCTGTGCCAGACCTCGGCTATCTGTCTCTGCAGTTTGTCCTTTGTGAGCCAGATGGCGCGTGTATGATCGTGTGGCGGTGCTAGTCGTGGAGACAAGGACAGGGATGAGTTTTGATGTGGAACATGTTCTGTTTGCACTGGATTGTACATCGTATTGACAGCTGTAAGTACTGGCACCAGCCTGGCATTGTATTCTCCTTTCTTCCGCAAGCTAGATATGGGTGCAGAGACTAGGGGATCCTCTGGTTTTCATCTCTTAACTTAATGGTCCCCAAAATTTTCTAGGACGGGTGACAATAGTGCTGTAGACACAATGGTGTGATCGAACAATGAGCCAGGGTCAGGACTATGAAAGTACGCAGGAGGCTTCAGATCAAGGGATGATGCAGGAGAATAGTTTAGGACTAGCCAAAAGTCAGGACTGGGCGGAGCGTAGAAAATATCTATAAAGGACGAGACAGGTTTAAGGTCAGAGGTTGAATCCAGGAAGTATCACAAGTGTCAGACAAACTAAGCAAGAGGGCTCGGCAAGGACAAGGTCAGGAACGGGACCAAGGTCTGGAAACTATTCCATGTATGATTAATAGGATTGTACCAAGTCTTAAACTGCCCAAAGGAAAACAGCATGAGGAGCGGTGAGAAAAATATTATGTCCCGTCACTGCCTGGGTTATCCACCTTCAACAAATTGATGGTCTATCTGGGAAGCTGATCTGAGGTCGGACCCTTACCATTTCAAAGGGATTCTATCATTAAAATGATATTTTTTTGTCACTAACACATAGGAATAGCCTTAAGAAAGGCTCTTCTTCTCCTACCTTTAGATGTCTTTTTAGCGCCGCCATTCAGTAGAAATCCCGGTTTTCTTCGGTATGCAAATGAGTTCTCTTGCAGCATTGGGGGTGGTCCTCAGCGCTCAAACATGACTGGGGGTGTCCCCAATGCTGCAAGAGAACTCTCCAGCGAAGCCTTCATCTTCTTCCAGCCTCTCTCCGCATCTTCTTCCGGAGCTGGGTTCAAACTATGCATGCGCAGTCGGCTCTGCCGTCGGGCCTTGGGCAGAGCCAATTGCACATGGCCACCTGGTGTAAGCAGCTATTTTCTTGTGGTCGCTTACACAGTAAGCAGTCGGCTCTGCCCTAGGCCCGATGGCAGATCCGACTGTGGATGTGTAGAAGTTTGACCCCAGCACCGGAAGAATACACAGGGAGAGGCCATTCCAGAAGAAGATAGAGGCGTCACTGGAGAGTTCACTCACAGCATTGGGGACGCCCCCAGTGCTGCGAGAGAACTCATTTGCATACTGAAGAAAACCCGGATTTCTATGGAACGGTGGCGCAGAGAAGACCTCTAAAGGTAGGAGAAGAATAGGCTTTCTTAAGGCTATTCCTACGTGTTAGTCAGAAAAAAAGGGTATCCAATGATAGGATCCCTTTTAGGCGAAGCGAAGAGAATATGACAAAGTCACTGAGCATTAATGCCGAAATTATGCTTATTGATAGAGGAAAATGTCCTCTGTCCCAACGTACCCCATTATAGTCAATGGGGTCCGCGGGGCTCCGTGTTTAGCCACTGTTTTAGCGGTCCCCTCTCCATTGTTTGGGAGCTCTGCCCGAAGCAACAGAAATGCAACACTCGTGTGAATCCAGTATGTGTCATTAAAGAGTTAACCAACGCTTCTGCCGATGAATGGAAGGCCGCCAATATACACATCATGGTAATGAATAGATAATGGACAAGAACAACCAGATGAGGAGTCATTTACAGACCAGCACTGCTTTGTAAATTCGGTGAATTTTAGTCCAGGGTGTTTTGTATTACAATTGGTGCAATAAACACCTTTTCTCTATAAATCTCCACCATTCTGTCCATTTATCGATATCCAGTGGACAAGACCACGGTCTACTATAACGGAGAGAACTTTTGGCCTCTGGATATGATTGGAGATTACTGATCATGATGGTACCGTTGTGGAGCGGGGCTTTATTACCGACATGCTCCTTACTCCATGCCCTCAATTCTCAGCAAACACAAAGTAATTGATCCTGCATGGATGACTTAAGGCGAAGGTCAATCAGCTCTAGAGCGCCCCCTCCCTCCGCACAGCCCGGGATCAGGTGTGTGCCGAGGACCAGATCATGTATAAGTCACAAGCAGTTCAGCAATAGGCCAAGGTAAAGCGACAGGACTCACTGTCAGCACAAGTGACGGGCAGGTGACGGTACGACACTGTGGCTATGTATTCCAAACAGGCTGTATACACACACATCAGGTATACAGGATCTAGCAAGATTGAGGTCTGTAAGAAGTCTTACATAGACTCAAGATTCAGAGCAATATTTACTGATAACTAGAATTGAGCCGATCTTGAGATTTCAGGATCGATTTTAAAATCAGATTTCCGATCATTTTCCAGCCGATCCCGATCGTGAAATTTGCTCGATCGCCGATCGGGATCCGATTGTTCCCGATCCTGATTGCTCAACTCTAATTGTATATTATATATACAGTGGGTTGAGCCGATCTTGAGATTTCAAAATCCGATGTTCGATCATTTTCCAGCCGATCCCGATCGTGAAATTTGCTTGATCGCCGATCGGGATCCGATCGTTCCCGATCCCTCAACCCTACCTGTAACTAGATCAGTAATGGGAAAACTGTAACTTAAAGGCTAGCAGCTCCTTTTTTTCTGTGCTGTGTTTGCAATAACTGTGCCGCCATATGGTGACTTAGTGATGGGACATAATCATGTGACCTCACCGGCATGGTCCTTGGTATTTACACCTTCTTATTTTGGAGTCACAGGCCAGCTAGACAGGTCTCTTCAGGGCTTATGTATCACATCTAATACTGGATGGCTCAAGTTTGCAACATTGGGGTATCGATTTGTTTTCCCCATCAACCCCGAGAGTAAAAGGAAAGAAGTGATAGTCTATGACTTAATCCAAACTAATGAATATACACAGTCCAGACACATTAATGTGACCACCGCCTACTTGTGACGTCAACGTTAAATAACCAATGGCAGAAGGCGCGTGTCATCAGCCATCTGGGTGCACTCATCATGGAGGAAGGCACGATGGATCAGCACAAGTATGCATCTATCCTTGCGGACCATGTTCACCCCTACATGCTAATTGTTTTTCCTCAGGATGATGGCATCTACCAGCAGGACAATGCGACGTGTCATAAAGCTCGCAGTGTACGTGCGTGGTTCGAGGAGCACCAGGATGAGTTTACCGCACTCCCTTAGCCAGCAAATTCCCCGGACTTGAACCCTATTGAGAATCTGTGGGACCACCTCGATCAGGTTGTTCGCGCCATGGATGCTCAACCACGTAATCTAGCGCAGCTGGCCACGGCACTGGAGTCGGCATGGCTCAACATCCCAGTGATCATCATCACAACATCCCCTCTCTTCCTGCACGTCTCGCAGCGGTCCGCTCTGTCAAATTCTGGATTTTGACAGGTGGTCACATTAATGGGACTGGACTGTGTAGCTGGGATCGCAGTGGCAGTAACCTTTAGCATTCCTCAAGGCCCGATGCAATAAAGAGGGGGCCTACGGTGTGGAAAATGGTGGTCATGGTTTCCCATGGGGCACTTCCTTTTAGTAAGTCTGCTTGAGCTTGATGGTGGTTGGAGTGTCCGTGATGGTGAACTTGGAAGACAGTGCAATAACTTACAGCAACTTATTCCACACAATGGCGGCACAGTTTTTAGGAACACCACAAGGCTGGAGCAGAGTCTGAGTGACGGTACTCCCTAAGGACAGTCAGCCAAGGCAGAATACTTCCAAAGGTGTACTTTAAAACCTAAATGTATATGGCCGCCTTTACTACGGTAGAGATCACAGGATTACTCATAGATCTTTGCCAATATCAATATCTGGGCTCCTGACGCTACATCCAATGCTACTTCTAACCTGCCTTGTTGTTTTGCAGCCCCGTGTAAATAGAACATGATCCTATGAGTGTCGTGCGCTGACTTGTTCCTTCACATTACAATATATTAACTACAGTCTGTGGGTGTGAAGCCGAAGCCTGCGAGCACTCCCGCTGAGAGATGAGCGGATTACGTGTCCCTACAATAAAGGAATATGCATGTGCTTCTCCGCCGCTACCATACGTCTCCGTGTAGAAGATGATGTAAATGAACATGTTTTATGTCACCCAATAAAGCAGCGGTTAGATCAGGTGTAATGGCCTCATTATTTCTACATGCTTACGAGGCGCCGGCGGCGGCGAGACCGTAATTATATACGGCGTCGTTACTAACTTTCATCTCTCCAATAAACAGGAACATGTTACTCTATCGGAGGAGACAGTTCCTGCAATCCTGGATTATATGTATACACGACGGGTAGGAATGTCGTTGATATCTGCTTTTAGTGTTGCGCTGAGTTCTAGATGCCAAAACATTAAAGGGATCCATCATTAAAACTCAATTTTTTGTCCCTAACACGTAGGAATAGCCTTAAGAAAGGCTTTTCTACTCCTACCTTTAAATGTCTTCTCCGCGCCGCCTTCGGCAGAAATTCCAGTTTTCATCGGTATGCAAATGAGTTCACTTGCAGCACTGGGGGCAGTATTCAGCACTCAAACAGCACTAGGGGCGGTATTCGGGACTCCAACAGCACTGGGGGCGTCGCCAATGGTGCGAGAGAAATCTCCAGTGCCGCCTCCATCTTCTTCACACGTCTTCTTCCAGAACTGGCGGTCAAGCTTCTAGGCCTCGGGCTTAGGGCAGAGCTATGCTTACTGTGTAAGCGGCCATTTTCTTGTGGCCTGTGGGCTCTCCCCAAGGCCTAGAAGTTTGACAGCCAGATCTGGCAGAAGACGCGCACGAAGAGACCGTTCCTGAAGAAGATGGAGGTGTTGATGGAGATTCGTCTCGCACCATCGGGGATGCCCCCAGAGCTGTTTTGAGCGCTGAGGCCCGCCCCCAGTGCTGCGAGAGATTCATTTGCATACAGACGGAAACCAGGATTTCTACCGAACAGAGGTGCAGAGAAGACATCTAAAGGTAGGAGAAGAATAGCCTTTCTTAAGGCTATTCCTACGTGTCAACGAGAAAAAAAATTTGATTTTAATGGTAGAATCCCTTTAAAGCCGGTGAAGTGAATGACGCTGATTACCTGGTAATCGTGGTGCCTGCTAAGAGGTGAGGATTTGAGGTAGACTTTTGGTTCAGATTCCCCCAAATTGCAGGCCTATGCATCCCGCGGCAGAAAACTAATGCTGAGCTTCAGGATTTACTCTCTGAATATCCCAAAAGACGTTGTGGCAAATCAGCAGTAGCCTCGTGCCGCCAATTCCATGGTTGCACTATCGGCATAATCTGCGAAGAGGACAACCAGAATCCACCTCAACATCAGCTCCAAATCCCTCTGTGCCAACATATCTGTAGGCACTAAGTGAACGGTCAATTTTTGAAGTTGGTGTCTTGGAAGCAGGAAAATGGGCGAAAGTAAGGATGTGAATGATTTTGACAAGGACGAGACTGTAAATGGCAATGAATGGGTCAAACCATCTCCGAAACGGCATAGTCTTCCTTGACTGGTATTGCCTTGGAAATATCATGGGTGACCAAGGCTCATCGACGTGTGTCGGGATTGAAGCCTAGCCCATCTGGACGAGCCCAAAGAAGCAAATTGCTGAAAACAGTTACGACAGACTATGATAGATGTTAGTACACACAGGGCTCTGATTGTTCCAGCATCTCAGCAACTCGCTGGGACGCCATATAATGAGCATGTTGTTGGCGTTGATGATCCGCCTGCTCCGGCGTTTCGTTAACTGTCAAGCTGGTCTGCCGCTGAACTCATTCCTGGCACTGTGCCTGTGATTGTTCCGGCATCTCAGCAGTTCGCTGGGAAGCCATATAATGAGCGTATTGTTGGCATTGATAATCCGCCTGCTCTGACGTTTCAGCAGCTGTGAAGCTGGACTGCTGCTAAACTCGTTCCTTGCGCTGTGCCCGTGATTGTTCCAGCATCGCTGGGACCTTTATAAAAGTCGTTATTTTAGAATTTTGCGACAAATTAGTTGTTTAAGAGTAGCAAACTGTCAATTTGGATTAAATACGTTTTTGTCAGCACTGCCTGGAGCAGATCAGATAATATGCAAATGCATGTACAGAATAAACTGAGGGTTAGCTGTATGTTTACACACAGAGATAACAGACTTGAAACCTAAAATAAGCTGCTGCAAGAGCAGTGTAATATAGTATGTGAACATAAATTCATAACAGTCGTGAAGCTGTGTAATTTACCTATGTGTTATTGGAGGTTACAAACTATCTATGTGCCAAATTTAATCCAAATTCGCTCAGCGGTTTTTGCGTGATTGAGGAACAAACACATATTTATAATATTAGTAGGATAGGATAGGATAGGGTAGGATATTAGTAGGATAGGATAGGATAATATTAGTAGGATAGGAAGGATAGGATGTAGCTGATGTGATACAGCATGTGCTGAGACTTCCTGCTGGGAGAAGGGAAAGACAGATGTTTCATTCAGTTTCTGGATACAGAGCTACCTAAATGGCAGCTGCAGAGACCACGTACTGGGAATATAAACTGCACGGGTCTGCAAGAAGGTCCAACACTCATTATATATGGGGGGCATATCATGTCCAGACAACATTTTTCATATAAGGGTAACCCAGTCTTGGTAACACTAGACAGACCCCCTTAGAAATCTGCAATTGGCTCACTTCGTTATTTTATTCTTGTTTATATAATTCTTTTCAGCTGCATTAATAGTGCAGGATTTATACAACATCTTTATAAAGATAGATTCTAGTGCTTGGTAGGTTTTATTCTCTTTTATACACGTGTTTCATCTGGGATCATATCGCACTGTGGAAGTCTTACCCCCAAAATCTAAGGACTGCGATCATTTTCAGAGAAAAAGCAATCTGCCAGCAGATAACATGACAAGTCGGTAATGTAACCTGAGACAGTAGGTTAAGTGAATGCCACAGTGCAATGTCACAAGGGCTCAGAGATGGGTGACAGCAGCCGGGACTGGGGATTAATGAAAATTTTTCTTATCAGCCATCAAACTTGTCAAGATACCATCTTCTCTAGACCAAAACTAATCCTGTGAAAATGTCACCAGTGCTGGGAAACAGTATGTCTCTGAATTAGAGCCAGTCGGCCTTATCGCTACACTGCGGCAGAATATAACAATTAAAGGGCAACCCACTCATTATGTACATTAACATAAATATCGCCCTACATGTTCCTAAATCAAATACAGTTCAGGAGCTTTATCCACAGTTCATTCATCCATAAATGAGGTACAAAAACTTTACTACATAGTTAATAACTACTATAATACTGCCCAGTACGTACAAGAATATAACTACTATAATATAATACTACCTCCTATGTACAAGAATATAACTACTATAATACTACCCAGTATGTACAAGAATATAACTACGGTAATACTACTCCTATGTACAAGAATATAACTACTATAATACTGCTCCTATGTACAAGAATATAACTACTATAATACTACTCCTATGTACAAGAATATAACTACTATAATACTGCTCCTATGTACAAGAATATAACTACTATAATACTACTCCTATGTACAAGAATATAACTACTATAATACTACTCCTATGTACAAGAATATAACTACTATAATACTGCTCCTATGTACAAGAATATAACTACTATAATACTGCTCCTATGTACAAGACTATAACTACTATAATACTACTCCTATGTATAAGAATATAACTACTATAATACTGCTCCTATGTACAAGAATATAACTACTATAATACTACTCCTATGTACAAGAATATAACTACTATAATACTGCTCCTATGTACAAGAATATAACTACTATAATACTACTCCTATGTACAAGAATATAACTACTATAATACTGCTCCTATGTACAAGACTATAACTACTATAATACTGCTCCTATGTACAGTACAAGAATATAACTACTATAATACTACCTCCTATGTACAAGAATATAACTACTATAATACTGCTCCTATGTACAAGAATATAACTACTATAATACTACTCCTATGTACAAGAATATAACTACTATAATACTACCTCCTATGTACAAGAATATAATTACTATAATACTACCTCCTATGTACAAGAATATAACTACTATAATACTGCTCCTATGTACAAGAATATAACTACTATAATACTGCTCCTATGTACAAGAATATAACTACTATAATACTGCTCCTATGTACAAGAATATAACTACTATAATACTACTCCTATGTACAAGAATATAACTACTATAATACTGCTCCTATGTACAAGAATATAACTACTATAATACTGCTCCTATGTACAAGAATATAACTACTATAATACTGCTCCTATGTACAAGAATATAACTACTATAATACTGCTCCTATGTACAAGAATATAACTACTATAATACTGCTCCTATGTACAAGAATATAACTACTATAATACTACTCCTATGTACAAGAATATAACTACTATAATACTGCTCCTATGTACAAGAATATAACTACTATAATACTGCTCCTATGTACAAGAATATAACTACTATAATACTACTCCTATGTACAAGAATATAACTACTATAATACTACCCAGTACGTACAAGAATATAACTACTGTAATACTACTCCTATGTACAAGAATATAACTACTATAATACTACTCCTAGGTACAAGAATATAACTACTATAATACTGCTCCTATGTACAAGAATATAACTACTATAATACTACTGTTATGTACAAGAATATAACTACTATAATACTGCCCAGTATGCACAAGAATATAACTACTATAATACCTCCCCCTAAGTACAAGAATATAACTACGAGAATACTACCTCCTATGTATAAGAATATAACTACTATAATACTGCTCCTATGTACAAGAATATAACTACTATAATACTACTCCGATGTACAAGAATATAACTACTATAATACTGCTCCTATGTACAAGAATATAACTACTATAATACTACCTCCTATGTACAAGAATATAACTACTATAATACTGCTCCTATGTACAAGAATATAACTACTATAATACTGCTCCTATGTACAGGGATATAAATACTATAATACTACTGTTATGTACAAGAATATAACTACTATAATACTACCTCCTATATACAAGAATATAACTACTATAATACTACCTCCTATGTACAAGAATATAACTATTATAATACTGCTCCTATGTACAAGAATATAACTACTATAATACTGCTCCTATGTACAGGGATATAACTACTATAATACTACTGTTATGTACAAGAATATAACTACTATTATACTACCTCCTATGTACAAGAATATAACTACTATAATACTGCTCCTATGTACAGGGATATAACTACTATACTACTACTGTTATGTACAAGAATATAACTACTATAATACTGCCCAGTATGCACAAGAATATAACTACTATAATACCGCTCCATAAGCACAAGAATATAACTACTAGAATACTACCTCCTATGTACAAGAATATAACTACTATAATACTGCTCCTATGTACAAGAATATAACTACTATAATACTACTCCTATGTACAAGACTATAACTACTATAATACTACCTCCTATGTACAAGAATATAACTACTATAATACTACCTCCTATGTACAAGAATATAACTACTATAATACTGCCCCCTATGTACAAGACTATAACTACTATAATACTGCTCCTATGTACAGGGATATAACTACTATAATACTACTCCTATGTACAAGAATATAACTACTATAATACTGCTCCTATGTACAAGAATATAACTACTATAATACTACTCCTATGTACAAGACTATAACTACTATAATACTACCTCCTATGTACAAGAATATAACTACTATAATACTGCTCCTATGTACAAGAATATAACTACTATAATACTGCTCCTATGTACAAGAATATAACTACTATAATACTGCTCCTATGTACAAGAATATAACTACTATAATACTGCTGCTATATACAAGAATATAACGACTATAATACTGCTCCTATGTACAAGAATATAACTACTATAATACTACTCCTATGTACAAGAATATAACTACTATAATACTACTCCTATGTACAAGAATATAACTACTATAATACTACTCCTATGTACAGGAATATAACTACTATAATACTGCTCCTATGTACAAGAATATAACTACTATAATACTACTCCTATGTTCAAGAATATAACTACTATAATACTGCCCCATATGTACGAGAATATAACTACTATAATACTGCCTCCTATGTACAAGAATATAACTACTATAATACTACCTCCTATGTACAAGAATATAACTACTATAATACTACTCCTATGTACAAGAATATAACTACTATAATACTGCTCATATGTACAAGAATATAACTACTATAATACTACTCCTATGTACAAGAATATAACTACTATAATACTGCCCCCTATGTACAAGAATATAACTACTATAATACTGCTCATATGTACAAGAATATAACTACTATAATACTACCTCCTATGTACAAGAATATAACTACTATAATACTACTCCTATGTACAAGAATATAACTACTATAATACTACTCCTATGTACAAGAATATAACTACTATAATACTGCCCCCTATGTACAAGAATATAACTACTATAATACTGCTCCTATGTACAAGAATATAACTACTATAATACTACTCCGATGTACAAGAATATAACTACTATAATACTGCTCCTATGTACAAGAATATAACTACTATAATACTACTCCTATGTACAGGAATATAACTACTATAATACTACCTCCTATGTACAAGAATATAACTACTATAATACTACTCCTATGTACAAGAATATAACTACTATAATACTGCTCCTATGTACAAGAATATAACTACTATAATACTACTCCGATGTACAAGAATATAACTACTATAATACTACTCCTATGTACAGGAATATAACTACTATAATACTACTCCTATGTACAAGAATATAACTACTATAATACTACTCCTATGTACAAGAATATAACTACTATAATACTACTCCTATGTACAAGAATACTACTATGATAACACGGCCTCATTCAGACATTGTATTAGCTGTAAGCTTTCTGTCTCTATTACGGTTACTATTAGATGATGTCACGTACTTCTCCATCTGAGTCCAGTGTCCACAGTTTTCCACATGACCTCTGGTTAGATTTGGAATCTGTAAATAAATTTTACAACATGTCACTTTTATAACAAACAATGGGGCGGATTTATTATGACTGGTATTTGGTACGTTCCAACCTTTTCTCCCGATTGAATCTTTATACCAGTTACAAACCAGTGTAAGCTTCTCCAGTTCTGTGACGTTAGTTATAATGAATATGTTTAGCCGAGACACCCCAATTTGGTGAATGGGTGTTGGGGTGCGAGTGAGTACAAACCATTGATACCATCAGGGTTTATTTTTTTGGCCAAATTAAAGAAGCCCTTATTGATATAAAACGAGCCTGTGTGTAGTGGAATAAGTGAATACCTTATTTGCAGGTTTACTGCTAAGTTATGTGCTCACCCGGAGCACTGACCTCCTCTGCTCCTCTGATGCACACAGTGTTTCCTTGATGAACAGGACGGTGTATGGGAGTCAGATCAAGACTAAGACATTTTGCATTGAGTCTGACCACGTGCCTCAGAGGAGAGCACATAACTTCAGATTACAGCAGTTACTATCATTACACTTTATCTAGACTCATTTTCTAAACAGTGATCACAAAAATCTCCGATATTACACCTTCACTGCCCTTACCCTCTTCTCCATGCCAGTGGTCATCACTGGAAGTAACACTGGATCCTTCTCAGCAGTCACCATCAACGCTGGAACTTGTATCTGAAAATACAAGGAAAGAAAATGGGTATCTCCTTAAAGGAGCAGTCAGGTCATACAGATATAACAGGATGTGTCATATGTGCCCACATCTATCTCCAGAATAGTGGCTGTGCTTGGTATTGCAGCTCAGCCTCGTTCACTTGAATGGGACTGAGCTGCTGTACTATGTGACTGATGATGATGTCATCGGTACATGGAAGAGACAGAGTTTTTGGGAACACCGCAGCCTCTTTAAAGAGCAGAACGGTGAAGTTCCTGGTATGAGACGCATAGTGATTAGGATCCCTTTAATGGGGTTTTCCAGGATGACCTATCCATGGGATACAGCATCTTGGAAAACCCCATTAAAGGGATCCTATCATTGGATACCCCTTTTTTTCTGACTAACGCATAGGAATAGCCTTAAGAAAGTCTATTCTTCTCCTACCTTTAGATGTCTTCTCCGGACTGCCGTTCAGAATAAATCCCGGTTTTCGTTGGTATGCAAATGAGTTCTCTCGCAGCACTGGGGGCGGTATTCAGCACTCAAACAGCACTGGGGGCGTCCCTAATGCTGTGACAGAACTCTCCAGCGCCGCCTCCATCTTCTTCAGGAACGGGTCTTCTTCCATGAGTTGGCTTTAAACTTCTAGGCCTTGGGCAGCCAACTGTGCATGCCTGGTGGCCACAAGAAAATGGCCGCTTACAATACTGTGTAAGCGGCCATTTTCATGTGGCCGGCGGGCATGCGCAGTTGGCTTTGTCCTAAGCCCTAGAAGTTTGAAGCCAACCCCCGGAAGAAGACTTGAAGAAGACCCCGTTCCTGAAGAAGATGGAAGTTCTGTCACAGCATTGGGGACGGCCCTAGTGCTGTTTGAGCACTGGGGACCGCCCCCAGTGCTGCGAGAGAACTCATTTGCATACCGAAAAAACTGAATTATATACCGAACGGCAAGAAGACATCTAAAGGTAGGAGAAGAATAGACTTTCTTAAGGCTATTCCTACGTGGTAACCAGAAAAAAAAAAGTGTTTTAATGATAGGATCCCTTTAAGTCTATGGAAACCCTTTTACCAGTTTAGCCTCCATTATTAATATAAAGCCCAGACTTTCCCATCTTTGTTTACGGACAATCCACCAGTCACCGCCAAGATGACTTTGGTCATGGCGGCCATCTTGGTCGACGTATCTAACTAAGAGACATCTTCATAGCTTTTTTATTATCGTGATACACTGCTGGGGAATTTAGACTTTTACCATCTGCAGCCTATAAATCAGGAGATTTACTATACGAGGGACACGGGGCGTCCGGATTTACTATGCGCTGTCAAAATCAGGATAAATCCTCCTTATAAAACCCTTCCTATTATCCTGTTATGAGATGGAGCAAGCAGCAGGTGTCTGCCGGAGAGCGCCATTGTGTACGGTATTAATCTATTTACATAGTGCGGTATTTGAGGTGATCATACCGCGGGTCTGGACAATATCCCGCTCCTTTAATGATATGCGAGGCTTCAATTAATAATCAGAGATGAGCTGCCAAGCCAATCCTCCCATCGTGTGTCACCTCACATCTGTGCGTGCGCCGCGTCCAGCAGCCCGCCGAGCGCCCAGATTTAACTCCTCGCTGATCTCAGCTCCTTAATATTTGCCGCATCCCGTTCCAGAGGATACGATGGCAGAATGACAAATGCAGTCCTTTAACCCCTTAAAGGGAGTGTACCACCATCGAACTCTCTTCTAAACCTATTATAGGCTGTTGTAGGGACATATTTAGGGATAGGATATCGGTATCAGACATACTTGCCGGAATCTTAAGGAGGATCCTGAAATAAGGGGGAACTTCCAGGTTCCTCGGAGTGCTGGTCAATGTCAGTAATGTATAAGGGCACGTATAAGGGGTGTGGATGGCGCACACTCATGTCAGAAAAGAGGCGTATCAGAAAATCTCAGCAGTCTGACACCCGGAACCCCCACCGATCAGCTGTGCCCAACTGACGGGCACCAGAACATACATAGAGAACACCCCGATGCCGCTCTGTATACTGTGTAGTGGCCGTAGTGATATAGACTCCATAACATGCAGGTATAGAATATTGTCATATCTAGGTTTTACACTCTATTGTAACTGATTTTTGGAAACAATAAAATTATTTTAAATTTTTTCTCTTTCTTTTTTAATCTATGTATGTCTTATACTTGTACTGTTTTTTAAAACTATTTAAATAATATATTTTATAGTTAATATTCTTTACACATTTCTTTAGGTTTTTAACACTTTTTAAATATTTTTTCTTACATTCCCATTTTTTTTTTACACTTTTCTTACTTTATTAATTTTTTTTATACTTAATGTACAGCCATATGTCTATGTTACAGTACACTACTGTACGTGCTTGAGAAATACACAGATGTCCAAATGAAGATACAGCAATAGGGATGGCACGCAGTACATGGTGTGATATCGTACAGTAAGTATACAGGCAGAAGATTACATAGAATAGTGAGCGCAGCTCTGGAGTATAATACAGGATGTAACTCAGGATCAGTACAGGATAAGTAATATAATGTATGTACACAGTGACTGTACTAGCAGAATAGTGAGCGCAGCTCTGGAGTATAATACAGGATGTAACTCAGGATCAGTACAGGATAAGTAATGTATGTACACAGTGACTGCACCAGCAGAATAGTGAGCACAGCTCTGGAGTATAATAGAGGATGTAACTCAGGATCAGTACAGGATAAGTAATGTAATGTATGTACACAGTGACTATACCAGCAGAATAGTGAGCGCAGCTCTGGAGTATAATACAGGATGTAACTCAGGATCAGTACAGGATAAGTAATGTAATGTATGTACACAGTGACTGCACCAGCAGAATAGTGAGCGCAGCTCTGGAGTATAATACAGGATAAGTAATGTAATGTATGTACACAGTGACTGCACCAGCAGAATAGTGAGCGCAGCTCTGGAGTATAATACAGGATAAGTAATGTAATGTATGTACACAGTGACTGCACCAGCAGAATAGTGAGCGCAGCTCTGGAGTATAATACAGGATAAGTAATGTAATGTATGTACACAGTGACTGCACCAGCAGAATAGTGAGCGCAGCTCTGGAGTATAATACAGGATAAGTAATGTAATGTATGTACACAGTGACTGTACCAGCAGAATAGTGAGTGCAGCTCTGGAGTATAATACAGGATGTAACTCAGGATCAGTACAGGATAAGTAATGTAATGTATGTACACAGTGACTGTACCAGCAGAATAGTGAGCGCAGCTCTGGAGTATAATACAGGATAAGTAATGTAATGTATGTACACAGTGACTGCTCCAGCAGAATAGTGAGCGCAGCTCTGGAGTATAATACAGGATAAGTAATGTAATGTATGTACACAGTGACTGTACCAGCAGAATAGTGAGCACAGCTCTGGAGTATAATACAGGATGTAACTCAGGATCAGTACAGGATAAGTAATGTAATGTATGTACACAGTGACTGCACCAACAGAATAGTGAGCGCAGCTCTGGAGTATAAGGGCTCGTTCACACTGAGTAAATGCGCCGCGCAATGTGGCGCGTGTACGCCGCGTTTTTTTACGGTTCGCGATTACGCCGTGTTAACATTGCGCGGCGCGTTTACTCTGTGTGAATGAGCCCTAATACAGGATGTCACTCAGGATCAGTACAGGATAAGTAATGCAGTGTATTTACACAAATCTATGCAAAGTCAAGGAAAACGTTTATGTATCCCTAACCGTATACATGTAATACCAGTATATAACCTCACCTTCCAGTTGTGACCTTTGACTGCCCACTCCCAGGTCCGGTCCATGTTCCTGTACCAGTTTAAAGGACCTCTGTAGTACAAAATAGCTGAGTCAGTTCACACCACATATATATCACATGACTAGAACATTCTCAGTGTGAAACCTCATTGCAAAGGCTGGAGGCCTCATCTTGTAAATTGGTCTTAGCAGTCACATGGTGCTTGGTGGTTTGCGGTGTTATACTGCTCTTTTCACCTTTCTCTATGACCTGACCTGGTCTGTTAACCTCGGATGTCATATCCTGCAGCGTACTCTTCTTTAGTATATGATACCTTTCTGTATTACTACAGCAGCAGTATAATACAGTAGATATATCCGCCATCCTACCTGAATCCACTCTTCTTAAACTGCGAGACGTAATACTGCAGCTCAGACTCACTAAGTATTTTGCTGCGAGGGATTTCTTCTGGGAGCCCGACAAACAGACCTCCTGTAAGGAATAGCAGATGATAAGAGGTCAATGTACAATATATATATAGTGTAGGAGATCCATAGGGCCACGTTATACCCGGGTCTGGTTGGTGGGTAACAGGGGAACCTCTGACTCTTTGCTGACATATACCCGCCCAGATCATCACACTTGGGTTAGGGTAACATGGCGGCTTTGGTCATGTGACACCATAACTGGACTGAATCTCTTATAGAGACTGGAAATGTCTTGCGATGGTGAATACTAGAATCTAGACAAACGTACGGAGAACCACGGAGGATTGGAGCCTTATGATTATAGCGTGGACGTGGGGGTCATAATGTTCTCCTCATAATAAAAGGATCTCCCTCCACACTCCGCTACCCTCATTCTATACGTCATGACACTAAATGGAAGCCATTCACTCAATGATCCCCTGCTGCTCGGTGATTTTGGTTTAAGACGTCTGAAGGTCCTTAAAGGTCTTGACCCCAGAATGGATAGGACACCTTCTCTGCTAAACACTCAGAATATCAATGGTAGAGATGAGGGATTAGTCCATCTAGTCTGCTCAACGAGTCCTGACTGTTAACACATTGTGTCTGTGTGGGGGAGAAGAATGTATGCAAAAAAATGGATCAGTTGATGGCCATGAACGGCGGTGGGGAATTTTTGGCATGTGGCAAGGCTCGCACTGCGGTGGTGTCACCCCCTTCTAGTAGAAAGAAGGAACAGTCCTGCACCACACTTTATTTAGAGGCCAGCAGACAAATGGGATTTTACCCCGGCACGGGGGAATCTATTGAGATGCAGCCATGGATTGGGCTCGATGGTTATACTGAGATCAAATTTAGGGACAATATCCATAGGCTCTTAGTATGGTTAACTTCTGATTTTGGGCTTAAAGGGATTCTACCATTAGAAAAAAAATTTTGTCAATCACATGTAGGACTAGCCTTAAGAAAGGCTAGTCTTCTCCTACCTTTAGATGTCTTCTCCGCGCCACCGTTCAGTAGAAATTCGGGTTTTCTTTGGTATGTAAAGGAGTTCTCTCGCAGCACTGGGGGCGGGCCCCATCATTCAAACAGCACTGGGGGCGTCCCTAATGCTACAAGAGAACTCTCCAGCGCCGCCTCCATCTTCTTCAGGAACGGCCTCTCTTCGCGTCTTCTTCCAGCGCTGGGGTCAAACTTCTAGGCCCCAGATAGCTGACTGCGCATACACAGTAAGTAAGCAGCCATTTTCTTGTGGCTTGTGGGCATGCAAAGTCGGCTCTGCTTGAGGTCTAGAAGTTTGATCCCCAGCGTCGGAAGAAGACGCGTGAAGAGAGGCCGTTCCTGAAGAAGATGGAGAGTCCTGTCACAGCATTGGGTACTCCCCAGTGCTATTTGAGCGCCTGGGACCGCCCCCAGTGCTATGAGAGAACTCATTTGTATACTGGCGAAAACTGGGATTTCTACCGAACGGCGGTGCGGAGAAGACATCTAAAGGTAGGAGAAGAAGAGCCTTTCTTAAGGCGATTCCTACATGTGATCGAGAAAAAATTTCCAAACTCAAATCGTTTTTTCATACTCATGACCTATCCGCAAGGTTGGTCATCAGAATGTGATCTGTGGGTGTCCGACACCAAATCCTGCGCAGATCAGATGTGCTAGCGGCCTCTGGGTGCCAGAAGGCTGCTTATGGATGGGAGGGGTGTGTAGTAACGCTGCTATACAAGTACTAGGGGTGGTGGTGCAATCACTATGTATAGAGCTATTACTTGTATACACCCCCTTCCTGTCCACTAGCAGCTTACGGCACCTAGCGGAGGTTAGATCAGATGATCTGTGTGTGGTCCGGGTGTCAGACCCTCACGGATCATTGATAACCTCTCTTGTGGACAACTTAGGACCAGAAAACCCCATTCAATAGATTGTCTGACCAATAAAAAGGGGTCAGAATGGCTTATAATTATGATGCTTCCCGTCCACAATGGTTTCTGGTCATATCTGGACACACAGGAAGTGATTGCTCAGTCAATCTGTGTCTACAAGGACCAGAAAGTAGAAACCTGGACGCCATTCGGAGCTTTTTACCCTTCGGACACCCACGTTAGGCTGGTCGCAGATATTAGACTATCCACTGTCAATCTATGGACACCACCTATAGGTTCACCAATGTGCCACATGATGACCATGGTTGGATCCTTAAAGTCCAAAAGGGTGGTCTAGTGTCCCATGTCACCCTACCTCGTTTCCTTTAATGGTAGAACACATCCAGGATGAAAACGTTGTATAAAATATCGCATCATCCTAAAATGATTGACACAGTTTTAAGTAAAATAAGAAGATCCTTCCTGTTCTGTGGAGATCACTTCTCAGCAGTCACCACATTAACATCACATAACACAGGATCCACCGGTCACAATAGGTAACCTCCAACCCAATGACCTCAGCAAAGGGTCATCTCCAGACTACAGGTCCCCATGGTCCATAGGGCTGCTGTAAAGCAAATATCTGAACTGCTGATAAAAGAAAGATGGCCGCCCTCATAATCACATGATAGTTACCTCTCTCACATACTCCTCCGGAACTGATGGAAGGCGGAAGCTTGTCCTAGGACAAAAAAACAGTGAGATAAATAATATTTAGGGATAACCCACCTATAGTGTGTCTGCCCTCTGTGACTTTCTCACTCCTGGTATAGTTGACAATAAAATTCGTAGACACCCCAAATCCACAGCACGCATGGGAACACCCCTTTACCATCCAAGTATCCCAACATACCTCCCAGCACCTTCACATTTTTGAAGTACTGTTCCTCTTAGCTCAATATATCCCAAGACTTGTGTCAGAAGATTATGTGCTTGGTTATTTGATACTCTGCGAGGAGATGTGTATCCTATATGTATCTATGTGCTGCCGCCTGGTGGCTGAGTTGTGCATTGCAGCCTGTCAAGGGTTTGGCCTGCATGTTGCAAATTTGTATCATGATCAATTGTCCTTATCCAAACCTGAGAAAGTTAAAGGAATACTTGGCCCCGGGGGAAGGTTTTTATACTGGTGATCAAGTGTCTGATCTATGAAGGTCCGACTACCCGGGGGCCTAAAGGTAGCTTTGCTCCTATTCAAGTAATAGGTCCAAGACTGTCAACTCTGTCCACTGTATAGCGGTGGGGTGAGGCAGCAATGCTGCTATTATCCAAATTATAGCATATCGGCTTCCGGCCCCATCCTGCACCCCGAGGCAGCCAGATCAGCTGATCGCGTGTCGGACTCACACCGATCAGATACTGTGGATAGATCACCAGTAAGAAGAATGACCTGGGGCTGGAAAACCCTTTTAACAAAGTATCTGTAAAATGTCCTTCAGTAGAATTAGATTAAAACAAACACCCAGCTTTCCCAGGAAGGGACAGGAATAACCTTTCCACCCACTAGACAGAAGAGGACACCACAGTCCTGCGGTAAGCTGCATCTCTAACTAATTTAGAAACCCATCAATTATGGACGGAGGAGACGGGAAGAGTTTAGTCCCGCTCTGGTTAGTACTAATCTGTCTAACTCCTGCTCGTAATTGTCACCAACACCTCAGATATCAGAGCTTAGCGCCGGGAATCGGAGGTGACGGGGAGGTTATGTGGTGCGGCCGCCGCCTCCGCCAAAAGATCACTTCCAGCAGCTGTCAATCATTGCTGTGGACATGGAGCAGCCCCTGTATTGTACTGAACCCCCCACATGCCATATAAGACATAAGGAGACCCCCATACTGTAGGGATACATAAGCATAGGTATGAGGTCTATCTATCTATCTATCTATCTATCTATCTATCTATCCATCTACTGTATATATGTGTGATGTCTGCTGTATTATTAGCCGCTACAATGACACAGAGTATCACTTCCCGCAGATTGTGTAACACATACACTATTAATGGGGTCAGATCTGGTGTCACTGCTATTTTCCAGCATGGAAATCAGAATATCTGGAGACGTCTGAGAGTTTCACACTGAACATTTCACACATAGGTCCGGGGTTATATCAGTACTGAGTCATGTTATACAAGGGGAGGAAGGATTATCAGCACAGTGCATCAATATATTCACGTTTAATGTAATGTACAGTGTTGGCCAAAAGTATTGGCACCCCTGCAATTCTGTCAGATAATACTCAGATTCTTCCAGAAAATGATTGCAATCACACATTCTTTGGTATTATCTTCATTTAATTTGTCTTCAATGGAAAAACACAAAAAGAATTGTCAAAAAGCCAAATTGGATATAATTCCACACCAAACATAAAAATGGGGGTGGACAAAAGTATTGGCACTGTTTGAAAAATCATGTGATGCTTCTCTAATTTGTGTAATTAACAGCACCTGTTACTTACCTGAGGCACCTAACAGGTGGTGGCAATAACTAAATCACACTTGCAGCCAGGTGAAATGGATTAACGTTGACTCCACCTCTGTCCTGTGTCCTTGTGTGACCACATTGAGCATGGAGAAAAGAAAGAAGACCAAAGAACTGTCTGAGGACTTGAGAAGCAAAATTGTGAGGAAGCATGAGCAATCTCAAGGCTACAAGTCCATCTCCAAAGACCTGAATGTTCCTGTGTCTACCGTGCGCAGTGTCATCAAGAAGTGTAAAGCCCATGGCCCTGTGGCTAACCTCCCTAGATGTGGACGGAGAAGAAACATTGACGAGAGATTTCAGCGCAAGATTGTGCGGATGGCGGAAAAAGAACCAAACAAGTCCAAGCTGCCCTGCAGTCCGAGGGTACAACAGTGTCACCCCGTACTATCCAGCGTCAGCGTCTGAATGAGAAGGGACTGTATGGTAGGAGACCCAGGAAGACCCCACTTCTTACCCAGAGACATAAGCCAGGCTGGAGTTTGCCAAAACGTACCTGAGAAAGCCAAAACCGTTCTGGAAGAATGTTCTCTGGTCAGAAGAGACAAAAGTAGGAAAAGGCCTCAACATAGAGATTACAGGGAAAAAAAGAGGATTTCAAAGAAAAGAAGACGCCCCCTACAGTCAGACATGGCGGAGCTCCCTGATGGTTTGGGGTTGCTTTGCTGCCTCTGGCACTGGACTGCTTGACCGTGTGCATGGCATTATGAAGTCTGAAGACGACCAACACATTGTGCAGCATCATGTAGGGCCCAGTGTGAGAAAGCTGGGTCTCCCTCAGAGGTCAGGGGTCTTCCAGCAGGACAATGACCCAAAACACACTTCAGGTCAGCACTAGAAAATGGTGGTGAGAGAAAGCCCTGGAGACTTGTAAAGTGGCAGCAATGAGTCCAGCCCTGAATCCCATAGAACACCTGTGGGGGAGGGGGAGAGATCTCTTGGTGGCAGTTTGGAGAAGGCCCCCTTCACATCTCAGGGGGGACCGCGAGCAGTTTGCCAAAGAAGAAGGGTCTAAGATTCCAGCAGAGCCTTGTAAGAAACTCATTGCTGGTTAGCGGAAGCGGTTGTGCGCAGTTATTGTGTCTAAAGGTTGTGCTACCAAGTATTAGGCTGAGGGCGCCAATACTTCAGTCCGCACCAGTTCTGGAGTTTTGTGTAAAATGATCAATGATGTGACTTTTTTTCATTCTCTTTTGTGTTTTTTCATTGCAAGCAAAATAAATGAAGATATTACCAAAGAGTTTGTGCTTGTAATCATTATCTGACAGAATTGCAGGGGGGGGCAATACTTTTGGCCAACAGTGTATGTACACAGTGACTGCACCAGCAGAATAGTGAGCGCAGCTCTGGAGTATAATACAGGATAAGTAATGTAATGTATGTACAGAGTGACTGCACCAGCAGAATAGTGAGCGCAGCTCTGGAGTATAATACAGGATAAGTGATGTAATGTATGTACACAGTGACTGCACCAGCAGAATAGTGAGCGCAGCTCTGGAGTATAATACAGGATGTAACTCAGGATCAGTACAGGATAAGTAATGTAATGTATGTACACAGTGACTGTACCAGCAGAATAGTGAGCGCAGCTCTGGAGTATAATACAGGATAAGTAATGTAATGTATGTACACAGTGACTGCACCAGCAGAATAGTGAGCGCAGCTCTGGAGTATAATACAGGATGTAACTCAGGATCAGTATAAGTAGGTTGATTATGTGTGTGTCCAAAACATGCCAACACTTACATCCATGACTATATACTGTATATAATATACTTAATAGGGTGTATAGACTTTGATAAATGCAATAAACTTGCAGACAAGTAGAGTCTTCCTTTATAGAGGACAATTACCTTTTCGCCTGGACCGCGGAAAAATATTTTGAATGATCTTTCAAAATTTTTCTCCAGTTCCGCTTCAGCGACACCCTAGGAGATGGAAAGACAATTATTAGTGCGATCGGATGTGGGATGAAACAGATGTTGTCCGGTATTCATTCATCTGTCGCCTCCTGCTTTGGTCATTACAAGACGGATAAAGACAACTATACAAAAATAGACACAAACAAAAATTCACAATCCAAAAAAATGGCTAAATCTCTTCCAGTACAGATCAGGGTGAATCCTTTTCCATAGAGATACAGAAGTGCAATGGGCCGTGCTGATATTTGTAGTTCTGCAGTGGTTGGATCTTAATGGTTGGAGTGCCCATGTCTTCTGTATTGAGGAGGAATCTACTCACCGGCTCTTGGAAATAAATCTGGTAATCAAAGATTGGATTCCCTTTTACTCTATCGCTGGCTTTGACTTCTGGATCAGCGGGGAAGAATGGAGTATTGAGGGAGGCGACGGCTCTGAGAAACGAAACGTGACTTTTACTGAAATACTCTGCGCTGCTGGGCCCTGCTCCTTTGACTATGTCACTCTCAATATAACCCATGGCCCTTCTGAAATACTCTGTGCTGCTGGCGGACCCTGTGACTTGACTATGTAACGCTTAACAGCACGATCATGTTGTAAAATACTCTGTGCTGCTGGCAGACCCTTTGCTCTCCATTATGTTTGTATCATCATCACACTCCTTCTGAAATACTCTGTGATGCTGGAGCGCAGGATCATGTGGGAAAGGTCACCATGTCACCCTGTGTTAGAGGTCGTGGTGTCACCCTGTGTCAAAGGTCGTGGTGTCACCCTGTGTCAAAGGTCGCGGTGACCCGAGGGTGCAGCAATTGTCACACTAAAGCTTTCTGTGACTAAAGCTGCAAGACCCTACGACTCTCGGTCCTAGCCTTACACAGCGTGTCTTAGTAGGACAGCTACCTTCCCATAAATACTCTGCGCTGCTGTGGCACTACTCTTTAATTCTCAGCTTCCGTCCCTGACGTTCACACATAGCCGTACCTACTCACCTGACTCTTTCCGGATAGAAAAGCGCCATATTCCAAACCAAAGCACCGCCCCAGTCGTGTCCCACGAGTGTAACCTGGGAGATTCCCTGGAGAAAACAACACATCTTAAATACAGTCCTATGAAAAAGTTTGGGCACCCCTATTAATCTTAATCATTTTTTGTTCTAAATATTTTGGTGTTTGCAACAGCCATTTCAGTTTGATATATCTAATAACTGATGGACACAGTAATATTTCAGGATTGAAATGAGGTTTATTGTACTAACAGAAAATGCGTAATATGCATTAAACCAAAATTTGACCGGTGCAAAAGTATGGGCACCCTTATCATTTTATTGATTTGAATACTCCTAACTACTTTTTACTGACTTACTGAAGCACAAAATTGGTTTTGTAACCTCAGTGAGCTTTGAACTTCATAGCCAGATGTATCCAATCATGAGAAAAGGTATTTAAGGTGGCCAATTGCAAGTTGATCTCCTATTTGAATCTCCTCTGAAGAGTGGCATCATGGGCTACTCAAAACAACTCTCAAATGATCTGAAAACAAAGATTGTTCAACATAGTTGTTCAGGGGAAGGATACAAAAAGTTGTCTCAGAGATTTAACCTGTCAGTTTCCACTGTGAGGAACATAGTAAGGAAATGGAAGACCACAGGGACAGTTCTTGTTAAGCCCAGAAGTGGCAGGCCAAGAAAAATATCAGAAAGGCAGAGAAGAAGAATGGTGAGAACAGTCAAGGACAATCCACAGACACCTCCAAAGAGCTGCAGCATCATCTTGCTGCAGATGGTGTCACTGTGCATCAGTCAGCAATACAGCGCACTTTGCACAAGGAGAAGCTGTATGGGAGAGTGATGAGAAAGAAGCCGTTTCTGCACGTACGCCACAAATAGAGTTGCCTGAGGTATGCAAAAGCACATTTGGACAAGGCAGCTTCATTTTGGAAACAAAAATTGAGTTGTTTGGTTATAAAAAAAGGCGTTATGCATGGCGTCCAAAAAGAAACAGCATTCCAAGAAAAACACATGCTACCCACTGTAAAATTTGGTGGAGGTTCCATCATGCTTTGGGGCTGTGTGGCCAATGCCGGCATCGGGAATCTTGTTAAAGTTGAGGGTCGCATGGATTCCACTCAGTATCAGCAGATTCTTGAGAATAATGTTCAAGAATCAGTGACGAAGTTGAAGTTACGCCGGGGATGGATATTTCAGCAAGACAATGATCCAAAACACCGCTCCAAATCCTCAGGCATTCATGCAGAGGAACAATGACAATGCTCTGGAATGGCCATCCCAGTCCCCAGACCTGAATATCATTGAACATCTGTGGGATGATGTCACGGAGCAAAGGTATACGTCTTCCTCCGGATGGTCTTTTGAATCAACACGGACGCAAGAGGTCGGGAGACAACAGCAATTTATTGTAATCCACAAAGTTAGTAGCCGGCGGCGGTCACATCAACCGTAATAACAATAAGTCCACAGAAGTCACAATCCAATGATAACTTTGGTTCCTTGGTCCTGTAACTATATCCTGGCTCTCTGCAGAGCTGTGCACAGGCCGGCTAACACATACTAACTCCAACTACAACTATATACTAAAACTGTTACACCTATATCTGTGGGTGGGAAGGGCTGAGTCACAGATCCTTCCCCCCTCACCTATACCAAGGAGAGCAGACTCCCTGTCTACTATGGACAATGCACCATCCAACATCTTCTTGGAGACACTGATCAGATTATCTCCACCCATTGTCCTCACTGGTCCTCACTAGTTAGAGGTATTTGCATACAATGTGCTAACACACTAGACCCCAATCAGCCAACTACACACTGATGTTTACAACAGGTTAGAGAATACATTCCACATGAAATATATATTACACATTGCCTATTGCCGGACTCTAACCATCCCGTGACAACCCCTCCCCCTCTCAAAACATGTGCATGACACAATTGGCCTACACAGGTAAATTGGGGAATGCACATCAGTCTCTATAGCTCATATGTCCTCCTGCCGGGATAACCCATCTGCGTTCTGGTGTTGGTTCCCTCGGCGGTACTGAATGGTAAAGTTGTAGGTTTGAAGGGCTGGCATCTGGCAGAAAATCCGGTCGATCCATGTTGGCTTCTCCCTGAGCTTGGCTTCGGGTCACTGCTCCCACAAAGTGGCACTGTAGATTTCCAACATCGTTGCCTAACAGAACATCGGCCGGCAGCCCGCTCATCACACCAATTGTGCATCGTTTTGGTCCATAACCATAGTCGAGTTCCACGGTAGCTTTAGGAATACGTCTTTGAGTACCCCCTGCCAACTTGATAGAAATGCCAGGGCCCTCCTCTAGGGCCTCGGGTCGCACAACTCGGGGGTCCGCTACCGTTAGGAAAGCTCCCGAGTCCCGGAATCCAACAACTGTTCGGCCATCCAGTAGGACCTCCTGCAAGTGCTTCCTCTGAAGGTTTGCGGGATGTGTGGCGGAAGGCTGAATCCCATAGACCCCTGGAGGTGGAACAGATGGGTCATTCATGGAGTCATCTGGACATGGGGCCAAACTTTCTGTCCTAGGGGTGGTTCCCAGGTAGTGAATAGGCCGAGATGCCACGGTGGCCCGTGCCCCCATGTTAACAGGGCAACTAGCTTGCAAATGTCCAGGCCGCCCGCAACCAAAACATCTGCGCTCTAGCATTCTTCCAGTAGGTCGTTGTCTAGGGACAGGGTTGTTCATAGCTGGAGGCCGATGGGCTGGGGCAAGGGTAGAGGGGAAATTGTAATCCTGAGGCCGGGCACGAAAGGTGGGTGGCTGGCTGAAGGGTGTCTGGCGGACTGTGGTAGTTTTCCGCTCCTCTGCAAACAACCTCTTCCACTGCGGCTTGATGGTCAGGCACTCATCTGCAAGGGAAGCAGCTTGCTCCACTGTGGCTGGGTTCCGTTCCAGCACCCACTCACGGATCTCAGCGGGGCACTGGGAAAAGAACTGTTCCTTAAGTATGACTTGGAGGATCTTATCGACTGTGACAGCCTCCTCTCCTTCTAGCCAGCGCTTGTATGCTTGCTTCAACTTGTGGGCGAACATGTGGAAGGAGCTTCCCCCATTGTAAGACAAAGAGCGGAACTGAACTCGGTAGGACTCTGGAGTGACTGCATAATACTTCTGCACCGCTCTTTTAATGGCCTCATAGTCCCGCTGATCACTAGGGTCCATGGCTCTGAGAGCTTCCGCAGCCCCATCTCGTAGATGCCCCACCAGATACCGGACCCAATCCTTCTCTGGGACTTCCATCAGGCGGCACTGGTGTTCGAAGTCCTGAAAATATCCATCAACATCCCCAGCCGCTTCATCAAAGGTCTTGAAGTGTTTATGGGAGACATATGGTGGTTCTCTCACTGTTGGGCTGGGGGTCGACGTTTGATTATAATTCCGCGTAGTTATCTCAGCCATTCGCATTTCATGCGCCATTCTTTCCTTTTCATGCGCCATTCTCTGTTCCTCCTTCTCCGTTTCCTGAGCCCTCTGTAACGCTCTACTCCTTTGCTCTGCAGTTGCTTCTAGCCCCAGCACTGCCAATTCCTCCTCATACAAAACAACCCATCTGCTCTTTTGGGTCTGTACCTGCCACTCCTGTATCTCTCCAGTCTCCTGGGGGCAGCCCTCCTCATGGTCGCTTTGCAGGGTCATCTCCTCCAGTGCCTCGATCAGTTGATCTTTCGTTCTTCCCTGGTAACTCAGGTTTAGTTCCCGGGCCCTTACTTGTAGACTTGCCATAGTCCAGTTCCTGTATTCTGAGGTTGTGGCTCCATTAATCGCTGAGCTGCTGTAGTCCATCTCGCTGTCCGCTGTTGATCCCACCGCTGCCAACCAGTTGTCACGGAGCAAAGGTATACGTCTTCCTCCGGATGGTCTTTTGAATCAACACGGACGCAAGAGGTCGGGAGACAACAGCAATTTATTGTAATCCACAAAGTTAGTAGCCGGCAGCGGTCACATCAACCGTAATAACAATAAGTCCACAGAAGTCACAATCCAATGATAACTTTGGTTCCTTGGTCCTGTAACTATATCCTGGCTCTCTGCAGAGCTGTGCACAGGCCGGCTAACACATACTAACTCCAACTACAACTATATACTAAAACTGTTACACCTATATCTGTGGGTGGGAAGGGCTGAGTCACAGATCCTTCCCCCCTCACCTATACCAAGGAGAGCAGACTCCCTGTCTACTATGGACAATGCACCATCCAACATCTTCTTGGAGACACTGATCAGATTATCTCCACCCATTGTCCTCACTGGTCCTCACTAGTTAGAGGTATTTGCATACAATGTGCTAACACACTAGACCCCAATCAGCCAACTACACACTGATGTTTACAACAGGTTAGAGAATACATTCCACATGAAATATATATTACACATTGCCTATTGCCGGACTCTAACCATCCCGTGACAGATGATTTGAAGCGGGCTGTCCATGCTCGGCGACCATCTAACTTAACTGAACTTGAAATGTTTGTCCAAAATACCTTCATCCAGGATCCAGGAACTGATTAAAAGCTACAGGAAGCGACTAGAGGCTGTTATCTTTGCAAAAGGAGGATGTACTAAATATTAATGTCACTTTTCTGTTGAGGTGCCCATACTTTTGCACCGGTCAAATTTTGGTTTAATGCATATTGCGCATTTTCTGTTAGTACAATAAACCTCATTTCAATCCTGAAATATTACTGTGTCCATCAGTTATTAGATATATCAAACTGAAATGGCTGTTATAAACACCAAAATATTTAGAACTAAAAATGATTAAGATTAATAGGGGTGCCCAAACTTTTTCATAGGACTGTACTACACACAGATGTAGCAGAGCCGAACTCATTGTTTACACTGGGGCTGCACCAGAATTGGGGACACTTTCTACATTCACCCCATGTCTATACGGAGAAGGCAAAGTGGCGCAGCATCCAGGACACCCAGAATCCTAAAACGTAGATGTGAGAGCCCTGGTCATGTGCCGCCACCTCCTGCGGTTCTGTCCTGCCAGTCTTGTAAGCTCACACTACATCCTCGCTGTCTTACGGGGCAGACGTCTGTCTCTTGCGCAGTACACGGAAGGATTTACCGCTTCATATGATAGAAGTGATGAAAAATAAATCTGTACAGAGCAGCGAAGCCTCCGTGAGCCCTGAGAACATTGCAAACCCCTCTGCAGATCATCACAGACTGCGGCATCGCTGCCACTATAGGCCTGCCATTAACCCATTCAGCAGAGCACAGCGTGCAGGAGATGTAGTATACACTGTTTATGGGAGGGGGGCTCAGATCACTTCCTAAAGGTTGTCTTGTGAGGGGCTCTGGTCAGGTGAAGGATCCAACACTAATAGTAGAGGTCGCCTAAGGTTTTACAAATTTTATGCAATAAATTAAATTAGATCAAACCCCTAAATCTACAAATTTACTGTCCCAGATTAGACCCTGGAAAAGATTTTGAACTCACTGAGACCAAAGTGCAGACCCCTGACAAACCCCCTACACCGAGCACCCACTATACTAATACCTGCGCCCATCTACTGCTCTATAGCTGTCTGTGGTCCCGGACGTCCCGCTAAAGTGATTGATATATGGACATGCGGAGGGACAAGGTCACTGCTACAATATACAGTAAAAAGACAGAGAGGTAATAAAACACCAACAGCAATAAAGCAAAGGTATAAAATGTGCGGAGAAGACGGAGGCGAGAGATACAAGAGGAGATCAAGACGCTTACACTCAATAAAAGAGTTCTTCTACCGACAAGAATAAAGGGAAACGTCAATAACAAATCACTCACCAACTTATCCAGGAACGTAACCAAGTCCTGCAAGACACAGAGAGGAGGAAAGACTGAGCGAGAGGATACCGGATATATGGCGGTATTATAATCCCCATAGAGATGGTATTGTGGGGGACATTTGGTGCAAGGTCAATGTGTGTCATATATGTGCCATAATCTCTATTCTGCGTATTATAGTAGTTATATTCTTGTACATAGGAGGTAGTATTATAGTAGTTATATTCTTGTACATAGGAGCAGTATTATAGTAGTTATATTCTTGTACATAGGAGTAGTATTATAGTAGTTATATTCTTATACATAGGAGGCAGTATTATAGTAGTTATATTCTTGTACATAGGAGGTAGTATTATAGTAGTTATATTCTTGTACATAGGAGTAGTATTATAGTAGTTATATTCTTGTACATAGGGGGCAGTATTATAGTAGTTATATTCTTGTACATAGGGGGCAGTAGTATAGTAGTTATATTCTTGTACATAGGAGGTAGTATTATAGTAGTTATATTTTTGTACATAGGAGGTAGTATTATAGTAGTTATACTCTTGTACATAGGGGCAGTATTATAGTAGTTATATTCTTGTACATAGGAGTAGTATTATAGTAGTTATATATTCTTGTACATAGGAGCAGTATTATAGTAGTTATATTCTTGTACATAGGAGCAGTATTATAGTAGTTATATTCTTGTACATAGGAGCAGTATTATAGTAGTTATATTCTTGTACATAGGAGGTAGTATTATAGTAGTTATATTCTTGTACATAGGAGGTAGTTTTATAGTAGTTATATTCTTGTACATAGGAGTAGTATTATAGTAGTTATATTCTTGTACATAGGAGGTAGTATTATAGTAGTTATATTCTTGTACATAGGAGGTAGTATTATAGTAGTTATATTCTTGTACATAGGAGCAGTATTATAGTAGTTATATTCTTGTACATAGGAGCAGTATTATAGTAGTTATATTCTTGTACATAGGAGGTAGCATTATAGTAGTTATATTCTTGTACATAGGAGGTAGTATTATAGTAGTTATATTCTTGTACATAGGAGTAGTATTATAGTAGTTATATTCTTGTACATAGGGGGCAGTATTATAGTAGTTATATTCTTGTACATAGGTGCAGTATTATAGTAATTATATTCTTGTACATAGGAGCAGTATTATAGTAGTTATATTCTTGTACATAGGGGGCAGTATTATAGTAGATATATTCTTGTACATAGGTGCAGTATTATAGTAATTATATTCTTGTACATAGGAGCAGTATTATAGTAGTTATATTCTTGTACATAGGGGGCAGTATTATAGTAGTTATATTCTTGTACATAGGGGGCAGTATTATAGTAGTTATATTCTTGTACATAGGAGCAGTATTATAGTAGTTATATTCTTGTACATAGGAGCAGTATTATAGTAGTTATATTCTTGTACATAGGAGCAGTATTATAGTAGTTATATTCTTGTACATAGGAGTAGTATTATAGTAGTTATATTCTTATACATAGGAGGCAGTATTATAGTAGTTATATTCTTGTACATAGGAGGTAGTATTATAGTAGTTATATTCTTGTACATAGGAGTAGTATTATAGTAGTTATATTCTTGTACATAGGGGGCAGTATTATAGTAGTTATATTCTTGTACATAGGGGGCAGTAGTATAGTAGTTATATTCTTGTACATAGGAGGTAGTATTATAGTAGTTATATTCTTGTACATAGGAGGTAGTATTATAGTAGTTATACTCTTGTACATAGGGGCAGTATTATAGTAGTTATATTCTTGTACATAGGAGGTAGTATTATAGTAGTTATATTCTTGTACATAGGAGGTAGTATTATAGTAGTTATATTCTTGTACATAGGAGCAGTATTATAGTAGTTATATTCTTGTACATAGGAGCAGTATTATAGTAGTTATATTCTTGTACATAGGAGGTAGCATTATAGTAGTTATATTCTTGTACATAGGAGGTAGTATTATAGTAGTTATATTCTTGTACATAGGAGTAGTATTATAGTAGTTATATTCTTGTACATAGGGGGCAGTATTATAGTAGTTATATTCTTGTACATAGGTGCAGTATTATAGTAATTATATTCTTGTACATAGGAGCAGTATTATAGTAGTTATATTCTTGTACATAGGGGGCAGTATTATAGTAGACATATTCTTGTACATAGGTGCAGTATTATAGTAATTATATTCTTGTACATAGGAGCAGTATTATAGTAGTTATATTCTTGTACATAGGGGGCAGTATTATAGTAGTTATATTCTTGTACATAGGGGGCAGTATTATAGTAGTTATATTCTTGTACATAGGAGCAGTATTATAGTAGTTATATTCTTGTACATAGGAGCAGTATTATAGTAGTTATATTCTTGTACATAGGAGCAGTATTATAGTAGTTATATTCTTGTACATAGGAGCAGTATTATAGTAGTTATATTCTTGTACTTAGGAGGTAGTATTATAGTAGTTATATTCTTGTACAAAGGAGCAGTATTATAGTAGTTATATTCTTGTACATAGGGGGCAGTATTATAGTAGTTATATTCTTGTACATGGGAGCAGTATTATAGTAGTTATATTCTTGTACATAGGAGGTAGTATTATAGTAGTTATATTCTTGTACATAGGAGTAGTATTATAGTAGTTATATTCTTGTACATAGGAGTAGTATTATAGTAGTTATATTCTTGTACATAGGAGGTAGTATTATAGTAGTTATATTCTTGTACATAGGAGTAGTATTATAGTAGTTATATTCTTGTACATAGGAGGTAGTATTATAGTAGTTATATTCTTGTATATAGGAGTAGTATTATAGTAGTTATATTCTTGTACATAGGAGCAGTATTATAGTAGTTATATTCTTGTACATAGGAGCAGTGTTATAGTATTTATATTCTTGTACATAGGAGTAGTATTATAGTAGTTATATTCTTGTACATAGGAGTAGTATTATAGTAGTTATATTTTTGTACATAGGGGCAGTATTATAGTAGTTATATTCTTATACATAGGGGGTAGTATTATAGTAGTTATATTCTTGTACATAGGGCAGTATTATAGTAGTTATATTCTTATACATAGGAGCAGCATTATAGTAGTTATATTCTTGTACATAGGAGGTAGTATTATAGCAGTTATATTCTTGTACATAGGAGTAGTATTATAGTAGTTATATTCTTGTACATAGGAGCAGTATTATAGCAGTTATATTCTTGTACATAGGAGGTAGTATTATAGTAGTTATATTCTTGTACATAGGAGGTAGTATTATAGCAGTTATATTCTTGTACATAGGAGGTAGTATTATAGTAGTTATATTCTTGTACATAGGAGGTAGTATTATAGTAGTTATATTCTTGTACATAGGAGGTAGTATTATAGTAGTTATATTCTTGTACATAGGAGGTAGTATTATAGCAGTTATATTCTTGTACATAGGAGGTAGTATTATAGTAGTTATATTCTTGTACATAGGAGGTAGTATTATAGTAGTTATATTCTTGTACATAGGAGTAGTATTATAGTAGTTATATTCTTGTACATAGGAGTAGTATTATAGTAGTTATATTCTTGTACATAGGAGCAGTATTATAGTAGTTATATTCTTGTACATAGGAGTAGTATTATAGTAGTTATATTCTTGTACATAGGAGTAGTATTACAGTAGTTATATTCGTGTACATAGCAGTAGTATTATAGTAGTTATATTCTTGTACATAGGAGCAGTATTATAGTAGTTATATTCTTATACATATAGGGCTGTATTATAGTAGTTATATTCTTGTACATAGGAGTAGTATTATAGTAGTTATATTCTTGTACATAGGAGCAGTATTATAGTAGTTATATTCTTATACATATAGGGCTGTATTATAGTAGTTATATTCTTGTACATAGGAGCAGTATTATAGTAGTTATATTCTTATACATATAGGGCTGTATTATAGTAGTTATATTCTTGTACATAGGAGCAGTATTATAGTAGTTATATTCTTATACATATAGGGCTGTATTATAGTAGTTATATTCTTGTACATAGGAGTAGTTGTTTTCCTAGGCAGCTTCTGCTCTAATCTCACTAAGGAGAAAAAGCATTGAAAACTATAAGAGAATATAATGTGGAAACCATTGTGATTGCAGATGGGAGCGATTTTTCTCTCCTACGGTACATTCTAAAAGTGCTATAAGAACTATAAAGAATAAATAGTTGCTCCCTTGAGGTCTATTGACTCCTTCTATTAATTCTCTCAAGTGAATCTCTATAATCCCTTGCAGTGAAATGGGGTTATAATATTTCTGGCCGGTGACGACTCCTGCAGCTTTATGTGTACTCCATTATTTAATATAAATGATGGCAGGACTATTGTACGAAATAAGGATTATTTTTAGTATCTTACAAAACACAACGAGCTGGATGAATCGTCCGCACTAAGTGTAGGCTATGGTGTTCTGCGGTCACATTGACACCATTTGCCTCTGGTTATTTGAGTTGTCCTACCTGGCAGAGGGCTTGTTGGGAATATTCTTCTATCTCTGGAATAAAATTTACAGACATTATTGTATTATATAATTGTAAGAGCTGTGACTATATTCATTATTAACAATACATGGTGAAGTCCTATGGCTATTACTTTTTACAACATAAATATTATTTGCATGAAGATACTTGATTCCTTCACCTCGATGTCCCAATGAGATACAATATTTTACTCCGTAATATGTTGTACAATTTCCAATAAAATGAGTTTAATAAAAATAAATAACTTTTTACTCCTTAAAAGGGAAAGTTTCCATCTTGTAGGAATGTTTGGATTGTATACATACCAGGCGGAGAGGAGGAATCCCCATAACCCTTCATGTCCAGGGCTATCACCTTGTAGCCAGCAGCAGCCAAGGCCGGCAACTACAAGTAAAAAGGAAACAAGACACATTATAGCGGTTTGTGTAACATTGTCAGATAATACATAGGGGTTATCGGGGGAATATGGAAGGCTTCCAGTCTAGTTGACCACGTGACTTAGAGTTGGAACCAGCCAAGGTTTGTTACAAAAGAAACTCCGTAGGCATTAATAATTTAAATTTTTAATCTTTATCCGTTCCCTGGATAACCCCTGGAGCTGGTTAGTAAAAAAAAATATCTTTAGAATTTTGCAAAAAATTGTCCGGGCAACATTGGTAATGTCACTTTAAAAGGATTTCTTTAAAGGCTATTCTCCTACCTTTAGATGTCTTCTCGGCGCCGCTGTTCCGTAGATATCCCGGTTTTCGTCGGTATGCAAATGAGTTCTCTCGCAGCACTGGGGGCGGTCCTCAGTGCTCAAACAGCACTGGGGGTATCCCCAATGCTGCGAGAAAACTCTCCAGCGTCGGGCCTCGGGCAGAGCCGATTGCGCATGCCCGCCTGGTGTAAGCGGCTATTTTCTTGTGGTCGCTTACACAGTAAGCTGGGATAAGCGGCCACAGGAGAATGGCCGCACCGATGTGCAGTCGGCTCTGCCCGAGGCCCAATGGTAGAGCCAACTACGGATGCATAGAAGTTTGACCCCAGCACCGGAAGGAGACGCGGTTCCAGAAGAAGATAGAGGCGTCACTGGAGAGCTTCAAACTTCTAGGCCTCGGGCCTAAGGCAAAGCCGACAGCGCATGCCCGAGGCCACAAGAAAATGGCCACTTACATACAGTCCTATGAAAAAGTTTGGGCTCCCCTATTAATCTTAATCATTTTTAGTTCTAAATATTTTGGTGTTTGCAGCAGCCATTTCAGTTTGATATATCTAATATCTGATGGACACAGTAATATTTCAGGATTGAAATGAGGTTTATTGTACTAACAGAAAATGTGCAATATGCATTAAACCAAAATTTGACCGGTGCAAAAGTATGGGCACCTCAACAGAAAAGTGACATTAATATTTAGTAGATCCTCCTTTTGCAAAGATAACAGCCTCTAGTCGCTTCCTGTAGCTTTTAATCAGTTCCTGGATCCTGGATAAAGGTATTTTGGACAAACAATTCAAGTTCAGTTAAGTTAGATGGTCGCCGAGCATGGACAGCCCGCTTCAAATCATCCCACAGATGTTCAATGATATTCAGGTCTGGGGACTGGGATGGCCATTCCAGAACATTGTAATTGTTCCTCTGCATGAATGCCTGAGTTGATTTGGAGCGGTGTTTTGGATCATTGTCTTGCTGAAATATCCATCCCCGGCGTAACTTCAACTTCGTCACTGATTCTTGAACATTATTCTCAAGAATCTGCTGATACTGAGTGGAATCCATGCGATCCTCAACTTTAACAAGATTCCCGATGCCGGCATTGGCCACACAGCCCCAAAGCATGATGGAACCTCCACCAAATTTTACAGTGGGTAGCATGTGTTTTTCTTGGAATGCTGTTTCTTTTTGGAAGCCATGCATAATGCCTTTTTTTATAACCAAACAACTCAATTTTTGTTTCCAAAATGAAGCTGACTTGTCCAAATGTGCTTTTTCATACCTCAGGCAACTCTATTTGTGGCGTACGTGCAGAAACGGCTTCTTTCTCATCACTCTCCCATACAGCTTCTCCTTGTGCAAAGTGCGCTGTATAGTTGACCGATGCACAGTGACACCATCTGCAGCAAGATGATGCTGCAGCTCTTTGGAGGTGTCTGTGGATTGTCCTTGACTGTTCTCACCATTCTTCTTCTCTGCCTTTCTGATATTTTTCTTGGCCTGCCACTTCTGGGCTTAACAAGAACTGTCCCTGTGGTCTTCCATTTCCTTACTATGTTCCTCACAGTGGAAACTGACAGGTTAAATCTCTGAGACAACGTTTTGTATCCTTCCCCTGAACAACTATGTTGAACAATCTTTGTTTTCAGATCATTTGAGAGCGGGCTGTCCATGTTCGGCGACCATCAAACTTAACTGAACTTGAATTGTTTTGTAGAAAGAAATGGTCCAAAATACCTTCATCCAGGATCCAGGAACTGATTAAAAGCTACAGGAAGCGACTAGAGGCTGTTATCTTTGCAAAAGGAGGATCTACTAAATATTAATGTCACTTTTCTGTTGAGGTGCCCAGACTTTTGCACCGGTCAAATTTTGGTTTAATGCATATTGCACATTTTCTGTTAGTACAATAAACCTCATTTCAATCCTGAAATATTACTGTGTCCATCAGATATTAGATATATCAAACTGAAATGGCTGCTGCAAACACCAAAATATTTAGAACTAAAAATGATTAAGATTAATAGGGGTGCCCAAACTTTTTCATAGGACTGTAGTATTGTAATCGGTCGTTTTCTTGTGGCCGGCAGGCATGCGCAGTTGGCTGCCCGAGGCCTAGAAGTTTGAAGCCAGCGCTGGAAGATGCGCAGAGAGGCTGTTCCTGAAGAAGATGAAGGCGGCGCTGGAGAGTACTCTCGCAGCATTGGGGACACCCCCAGAGCTGTGTGAGTGCTAGAGACCGCCCCCAGTGCTGCAAGAGAACTCATTTGCATACCGACGAAAACTGGGATTTCTACCGAACGGTGGCGCAGAGAAGACATCTAAAGGTAGGAGAAGAATAACCTTTCTTAAGGCTATTCCTACATGTTAGGGACAAAAAATTGAGTTTTAATGATAGGATTCCTTTAAGACATGTCATGGCTTGTGGAACTTTACACATAAGCTGTAGAGCCCAGTGTTGCTTACCTGATACCGCCATGAATACCAGCTCTCTGGAAAGCCGTGACACAGGAGGATGACCGGCCCGTTTCCCATCTCTACATAATGCAGCTTCACGCCGGGCTGGAAGAAGGAAATATAAGAGTTACCTCTGACATGTGGCTATTTATTGTGGTGGAGTCAGTTCTGCCGGGGGCGCTCATGGATGCTAAATGAATGAAAGAAATATCGCCTTCATTTCACACTTCATGCCACGATGCCTCGGAGGTGTCAAGAAAGTTGAAACAATTTTAGGAATCGATCAATCCTTTTTCATGGCTTCAGCCAAACCTCACCAAGGAGTGATACACTGTAGGGAATATATTACGTCCGGCATACACTGTAAGTCTGATGGCAGGTGAGCCAGAAATAAGAAGAGGGCGCAGGACAGAAATGGAGACAGGGGTACAAACAGCCCTGAGCAAAAATGTGTCACTTTTGGCCAGAAAATTAGGGGGAACGGTTTGGTAAATTCACCTCATTGTATCCGACAGGAACTAATACATAGATTGTAAGGGGTTATATTAGTGAAGCAGTGGGGGAGGGGGTGATCCTGAAGAGTCTACTGGTGTGGACAAGACAGATCTGCAAGAAGGTACAGTGTGCAGAATAGGAGTGACCATGATAGATAGATAGATAGATAGATAGATAGATAGATAGATAGATAGATAGATAGATAGATAGATAGGAGATAGATAGATAGGAGATAGATAGATAGGAGATAGATAGATAGATAGATAGATAGATAGATAGATAGATAGATAGATAGATAGGAGATAGATAGGAGATAGATAGATAGATAGATAGATAGATAGATAGATAGATAGATAGATAGGAGATAAATAGATAGATAGGAGATAGATAGATAGATAGATAGATAGATAGGAGATAGATAGATAGATAGATAGATAGATAGATAGATAGATAGATAGATAGATAGGAGATAGATAGATAGATAGATAGATAGATAGGAGATAGATAGATAGATAGATAGATAGATAGATAGATAGATAGATAGGAGATAGATAGATAGATAGATAGATAGATAGATAGAACATAGTAAGATAGATAGATAGATAGATAGGACATAGTAAGATAGATAGATAGATAGATAGATAGATAGATAGATAGATAGATAGATAGATAGATAGGAGATAGATAGATAGATAGATAGATAGATAGATAGGAGATAGATAGATAGATAGATAGATAGATAGATAGATAGAAAGGAGATAGATAGATAGATAGATAGATAGATAGATAGATAGATAGATAGGAGATAGATAGATAGATAGATAGATAGATAGATAGATAGATAGATAGATAGGAGATAGATAGATGATATGAGATAGATAGATAGATAGATAGATAGATAGATAGATAGATAGATAGATAGATAGATAGATAGATGATATGAGATAGATAGATAGATAGATAGATAGGAGATAGATAGATAGATAGATAGATAGATAGATAGATAGATAGATAGATAGATAGATAGATAGATAGATAGATAGATTAGATGTGTTTTAGGCAGTTGCAGAAAGCGAGATATCTGGGATTTATGACGGACACTGTCTCGCAGTATTATTTCGACGTCATTGCTCCCCTGACCTCGGACGCACAGAATTATCCGGTCTTTCCATGAGCTGCTTCCGATCAATGTGCTGCTCACTGACCAGAGGATAATGGTCTCTTCTCTCTCCGGCTCTGACCAGTGATCTGAAGCGGCCGTATATTACTTATCACAGGGACAGACGGCTATATAACCCCAATATACTGCGCATTACACATAGGGTCAGAGGTCACACAGCTCCGAAACCCACGAGGGTCAGCAATGTCCACACTTCACAGAAAGTCTAAGAATAATCTTTTACAGTCAACAAATGAGCGATAACGATAAAGGGAAGTTCTGGGAATCAAAAGAAGAACAAAGCGAATGACCTGACCGTTATATCATTGTATAGGCCGCATTACAGGAACGTTACTAACCAGTGATATGGAAGACGTTGGTCATACAACTATGGGATACTGGGTATACACTAGTGTTGCATCTCCATTGTTTCGGTCCGTCGGAGGTTCTGAACAAGGGAGAGGCGAAACACTAAATCATCGGACCCCCTCAGACCCCATTGATAATAATGTCACATGCCTTCTTGAGGCCTAAGGGTACGTTCACACGGCAGAAAACGATAAGAAATTCCTATTCATTTTCCGCCGCGGGATTGCTGCGACAAAATGCCTCTGCAGGCGCTCTACAGTAAATAATAATAGGAGATAATCGATGGGTTAATGCAGTCTGGTCACAAATGTAACAGGAAACCTTATCAATCCTTCTCGGCTATTGCAGACCGGTAGCGCGATCCCTGTACGAGGCTCCTGCCAGTGTCAGCACCGGTGACGGGGATTTATCTGTAGCGGATGGCAGACGCCGGCTACCCCGGTACAAGATGTTCTACACAAGAGTCTCCTCTTATCTTCTCGGTACAAGTCACGCTGCGCTAACAATCCTGAAGTAATAAGCATTGTGATAGAGGAGCCATAGAGGTGCAGACTGCGCACGAAAAATAAATAGCACCTCGTATAAAGATACCGCCTGACCGGAAATACTATGTACAAATATATAGATATAGATCATACACAGTGCTCCAGTCACATACGAATATTCTTCTTCTCCACCAGAGCTGTATTAAGTAGAGGAGTAACTACCGGGGTAGCGGCTGCCACAGGGCCCGGGACATTAGAGACCCGCGACAGCCGCTACCGCTGTGTTTTTTTCTTTTCTTAATAGGCCGTTACCGTCTGCAGCCGGTAACGGGCCCTATTTACTTACCGTTCCTGGCAGGGGTCGGGATCGGTAAGTGATGCCGCGGGCCACACAAACACTATTATTATACTTGAGGGTCTTTTCAGACCCCCAGCATAATGATCGGAGGTACGAGAGAAGTAAGGAAACATATAAAACAGTGTTACTTACCTCTCCGGGCTCCAGACAGGCTTCGGGCCTAGTTGTGAGACGTCCCTGATGTCACATGACTGGGGCCTGCGTCCCGGATCATGTGATGTCCGAACGTCATTGAAGACATAATACTGCATAATACTTGGTCGGGGGGGAAGGGATGTCAAAAGTTCGCCACGGGGTCCCGCCATTCCTAGTTACGCCAATAGTGGTGGTCTCACATTAGACAGTACAGAACGGCTCCTTCTTATCATCCCCAAGAACTGAATCATCAGAGTAACATTTCCTTTAACTTCTAGAATGAGCTGTGACATAATCCATACGTGCGGTCTATGGTGAGAGATGCCGCCTGTCACCTCACAACGAGATGAACACAAGAGCTGCCGCTGGGAATCTGCTCCGCTCCTCTGATAACACTAATAATATCTCCTCATTAATAGAATATCCAGGAAACAGATTGTGCCGCATTATAGCCGTCGCTGCCAGATATGACACCGGGAATAAGAGGCAGACACAGGACACGGCTGACTGTGTAGGTGAAGGACAAGTATGAATACGCCGGCTGCAAGGTCTGCAGAGGATATCTGTATAGAGTACGGTACAAGGTTATATCTGGTGTGGAGATGATAGATAGATAGATAGATAGATAGATAGATAGATAGATAGATAGATGAGATAGATAGAGGAGATAGATAGATAGATAGATAGATAGATAGATAGATAGATAGATAGATAGGAGATAGATAGATAGATAGATAGATAGGAGATAGATAGATAGATAGATAGATAGATAGATAGATAGATGATAGATAGATAGATAGATATATAGATAGATAGATAATAGATAGATAGATAGATAGATAGATAGATAGATGATAGATAGATAGATAGATAGGAGATAGATAGATAGATAGATAGATAGATAGATAGATAGATAGATAGGAGATAGATAGATAGATAGATAGATAGATAGATAGATAGATGATAGATAGATAGATATATAGATAGATAGATAATAGATAGATAGATAGATAGATAGATAGATAGATAGATGATAGATAGATAGGAGATAGATAGATAGATAGATAGATAGATAGATAGATAGATAGGAAATAGATAGATAGGAGATAGATGATAGATAGATAGATAGATAGATAGATAGATAGATAGATGATAGATAGATAGATAGGAGATAGATAGATAGATAGATAGATAGATAGATAGATAGATAGATAGATAGGAGATAGATAGATAGATAGATAGATAGATAGATAGATAGATAGGAAATAGATAGATAGATAGGAGATAGAGAGATAGATAGATAGATAGATAGATAGATAGATAGATAGATAGATAGGAGATAGATAGATAGATAGGAAATAGATAGATAGATAGATAGATAGATAGATAGATAGATAGATAGGAGATAGATGATAGATAGATAGATAGATAGATAGATAGATAGGAGATAGATAGATAGATAGATAGATAGATAGATAGATAGATAGATAGATAGATAGGAAATAGATAGATAGATAGGAGATAGATGATAGATAGATAGATAGATAGATAGATAGATAGATAGATAGATAGGAGACAAGATTTATCACCCACAGCCTTCCACTGTCAGAAAGGATATATTAATGGCAATTGGTCAGCAGAATATAGTCAAGTAGGGATAGTTGTGAGTGGCTGCACGGGGAAGCCCAAGCTGAGCTTTTGCCCTGGGCCTGTGAGGCTTTAGGGTAGGGGCTACATAGAGACTTTGCCCGCAGCTCCCACATCGAGACCAAATATCGCCTACTTTAGTTACACACTAGGGAGATGATACAATGATTTAGATACAAATATCCCGAGTTGTGGCATGAGATGGCCAGCTTTATAAAAAATTGAAGAAAAAAAAAAACACACAGTATTTCACCAGGTCGAGGGTTCTGATCCCGTGTTGTAATGTTGAACTGAATTGGTTTCATGAGAAATTAGAGTCCCTGATCCAAGACTGGCTAATATAAAGGGGGACACATCTGAATCTCCAGTGTCTCCTACAGCTGTTACTCTGGAGAGAAGAGTCCAGCTGTGTACATGGACGGCCGCCTTAAAACCCTCCCTACAGACTTGCCCTAACCTGCTTGCCATTGGGAGGCAGTGACGGATGCTCTTTTTTTTTTTTTTTTCCGTAAGCGTGTCCATTGTCGCCACGGTTAAAATAAAATTCAGCAAGCGATTTGTGAGAGATGAACCCCAGAAGTTACAGGGTTGTATCTTTGACAAAATTTGTGAGGAATGGGGCTCATTCCGAACCAGTTTGCTCATTTCTACTACTGAGTTATAAACGGTCCTGTCCTCTTGGTCCTGACCCTGGCCTGTTCCTGACCGCTATACCAAACCTTGGCCTATACCGTTCTCTGCCTGACCCCTGGTCATATCTCTTGGCCCTTGGCCACCAGGTAGCGACCTCATGGTCTCCCCACGCTGAAGTCAAGATCCTCTTATAGTGATTAAAGGGTAAAAATTACAATATACTGGGACAACGCCCTTAGGAGTGTCTCAATATCAAACTGGTTGGGTAACACAGCGGGTTCACACCGGGTGAGTGTCATATCATATAGGATTCCCATAATAGTGTCTTCCTTTTACCTTGAGAGATGGAGCTTACGTTTCATAAATAACGCCATAGCATCATAACTCTAGGTGATGCGTTGTTGAGTTAGGGCTCGTTCACACGGGGCAAGAGGGGGCAGATTCTGACGCCGAATCCGCCCCCTCACAATAGAGGTCCATGCAGACCACTAGCTTCCTTTTTTCCATGAATGGTATGTTCCGGGCCTACACGGAAAAAAGAAGGCGCCCCCAGCGTCCGACTCATGACAGCACCCTCCGGACTAGGCCCATTTATTTGGGCCTACTCCGGAGCGGGAAACCGCGACTGTCGGAAGCCACGACAGGCGCATTTTGGTCCGATTCTTCCCACATCAGAATCAGGACCAGAAGACGCGGTCCCGTGCCCCATGTGCACGATGCCAAATAATGCACAATAATGGAGTTTTCCTATAAAACGACAGGTCAGTGGTCACACCATTGGGTCTCCTAATGATCTTGAGAATGGGGCCCCCAAGTTTCCTGTGTGAATTTAACTGTAGTGTGTATAAGTGACCCCTGCTCCAGTAACACAGGAGACTTATGGGATAAACTGTCCCATACAAAAGAATGGTCACATATATTGTACCAGGGGCGTAACTACCGGGATAGCAGGGGTAGAAGCTGCCACATGGCCTGGGACATTAGGGCCCCGGCGACAGCCGCTACCGCTGTGTTTTTTTCTTTTCTTAATAGGCCATTACTGACTGGAGTTACTCTAGCTGGTAACGGGTCTTATTTACTTAACGATCCTGGCAGGGGCAGAGATCGGTAAGTGACACCACGGGCCCCACAAACATCATTATTATACTCGGGGGTCTTTTCAGATCCCCGAGTATAATGATCGGAGGCCCAGGAGAGGTAAGAGAACATAAAAAAATAGTGTCACTTACCGCTCCGGGCAGGTTTCATCCTAGTTGTGTGACGTCCATGACGTCACATGATCGGGACCTGCATCCCAGGTCATGTGACATCCCGGACGTCATTGAAGGTGGCCGACACCACCGAGGAGTGCAGCGGAGTCGGGGATAGGTAAGTGACTGAGTTTTATGTTGGTTCTCACACAGTATAATGTATGGGGCAAAATACTGTGTGTAAGGGCCCCTATGGGGTGTAATAGTATGTGCAGGGGCCACTAAGGGGCATAATAGTATGTGCAGGGGCCGCTATGGGGCGTAATAGTATGTGCAGGGGTCGCTATGGGGCGTAATAGTATGTGCAGGGGTCGCTATGGGGCGTAATAGTATGTGCAGGGGTCGCTATGGAGCGTAATAGTATGTGCAGGGGCCGCTAAGGGGCATAATAGTATGTGCAGGGGCCACTATGGGGCGCAATAGTATGTACAGGGGCTACTAAGGGCTGTAATAGTATGTTCAGGGGCTGCTATGGAGCATAATAGTATGTGCAGGGGCCACTATGGGGCATAATAGTATGTTCAGGGGCTGCTATGGAGCATAATAGTATGTGCAGGGGCCACTATGGGGCGCAATAGTATGTACAGGGGCTACTAAGGGCTGTAATAGTATGTGCAGGGGCCACTATGGGGCGCAATAGTATGTACAGGGGCCACTAAGGGCTGTTATAGTATGTGCAGGGGCCACTATGGGGCGTAATAGTATGTGCAGGGGCCACTATGGGGGATAATACTGTGTGCAGGGTCCACTATGGGGTATAATACTGTGTGCAGGGGCCACTAAGGGGCGTAATAGTATGTGCAGGGGCCGCTATGGGGCGTAATAGTATGTGCAGGGGCCGCTATGGGGCGTAATAGTATGTGCAGGGGCCGCTATGGGGCGTAATAGTATGTGCAGGGGCCGCTATGGGGCGTAATAGTATGTGCAGGGGCCACTATGGGGCGTAATAGTATGTGCAGGGGCCGCTATGGGGCGTAGTAATATGTGCAGGGGCCACTGTGGGGCGTAATAGAATGCGGGGGGGGGTCAGTGTCTTCGATGTTGGGAATGGGGGGGGTTACATGTCAAGATTTCATCACGGGGACCCGCCATTTCTAGTTCCGCCACTGTATTGTACTACTATTCCATTGACAGATATGCCTCAGGTCTCATCAGCGGGGTCATAGCGGTCAGGCCCTCAATGATAAGACATTTATCCCTGGTTTTGTGCATAGGTGAAGGAGAGTATTTATAGGAAAACCTCTGTAATGACAAGATGGAACATTTTGGATTTGCTCCCAAGGAGTGACTCGGGAGGTGAGTTCTAGAGTCCTTATATATTATTGCACCCATTATATAGCCATATATCATACCTTTATGGTAACGTATCCATGAGGGACGGTGTCAGGGTCTGCTGCAGGTGGCCGGATGTCTTCATTGTCTAGGAGCTGTAATAACACAAGCTGAACATTCATTTTTGTTCTGTTCTGTTTTTGTTTTGTTTTTTTGTCCTTTTTATTCCCCAAATTGTCACCCAGTCCAGGCAGCAGAAAAAACTAAAGCCCTTCTTTTCTAGATTCTGGATGATCAGACAAGATACCTTCACTCCGGACAAGTCTTGCAGCTCCTTCAAAGCTTTTTCTGTATCTCGGACCAACACTGTAGATATTCCCAAATCACGAGCAGATTTCAGGTTGGCACCGATGTCATCCAGGAAAATGGTCTGTAATAGAAAATGTGCTGTAAGACGTCAGTGTAATGAGAGAATCCAGGGGAAGGGATGGAAGGTTATAAAGTGGTGAGAAGAGAGGAAGGAAGAGCTGGGATCAGCAACGTCAGCAGTGCAGGGACCATCACCATGACCGCTATGGGCAGATACAGCCTGTAAGGGGGCAGACGGTGACATTACTGTGTATGTGTGACATGTAGGAGAAAGGAAGAGATCAATAAGGAAAAGCAATACATGGGCAAGAAGATGAATAACAGGTAGTGACATCCTGTATACAGGTAAGGCCAAAGTGTGTGGAACAAATCCACATCCAATTCTTACATAAACAGTGAGAGTTGATCGAACACTGTTCGATTGAATACAGATTCGATCAAATATCAAGTCGTTCAAGGTATTCGATTCCAATCAAATACAAGGCCGCAATCGCAGTAAAAATTTGTATCCCCTCACACCTTCCCTGGTGCTTTTTTTGCACCAATAACTGCGCAGGGGAGGTGGGACAGGAACTACGACAACGGAGGCATCGAAAAAAAAAAAAAAATCGGAAAAAGGAATTTGTGGCCGAAATCAGGTGACCTCCACTTTAGACGAATGGTAAGTTTAACATTCAATTAATATGAGACTGTGAAGTTTGTGACTGTGAGACAGGGACAGATGTACAGGCAGGGTTAGCTAGGGGTTACCTTTATTTAGGGGGGAATGTCACTCACTAAGCTCTTTGGGGCTCTATCTGGTCGGGATCCCTGTCAGCTTGTGATATGCGGGAGCTGACTTTTTCCCATAGGAATGCACTGACCAGCGTTGTATGGCCGAATGCCATATAGACTACAGCATTCAGCCAATCAACGCTGGTTCTGCTGGAGGAGGTGGAGTCTAAGATCCATCCACAGCAGTTTCCATTGTGGTCCGATCTCAGACGTAGCAGTGTTCACACAGCACTGCTACATGGAGAAGCGGCAGAGCTCAGCACACACAGAGATGCAGCAAAGCTGAGTGTGCAGCATGGTTCAATGAACACTCAGCACTACTACATCAGATGCAGCAAAGCTGAGTGTGCAGCAGGTTCAGCTGAACCCTGCTGCACACTTAGCTCTGCTGCATCGGACTGCTATATCGGACACTGCTACATCGGGCCGTGCGCTCAGCTGGGCTACTCCGGAGATGCAGCAGAGCTGGCCGTTGGTTGTGCTCGGCTACTCCAGAGTAGCCAAGCTGAGCGCACGGCCAGCTCTGCTTCATCTACGATGTAGCAGTGCTGGGCGTGCGCTCTGCTTGGTTGCATCTCCGGAGTAGCCCAGCTGAGTGCACGGCCCGATGTAGCAGTGCTGGCCAATGTAGCAGTGTCTGATGTAGCAGTCCGATGCAGCAAAGCTGAGTGTGCAGCAGGGTTCAGCGCACACTCAGCTCTGCTAAATCTCCGGTGTAGCAGTGTCAGCACTGCTACATCTCGGCATAGGAATGCATTGACCAGCGTTGATTGACCGAATGCTATAGCATTCGGCCAATCAACGCTGGTTCTGCCGGTGGAGGCGGAGTCTAAGAGCGGTCCACAGCAGTCTCCATTCTGGTCCGATGTTAGACTCCGCCTCCTCACAGACGAGCCTCCGGCTGACCCAGCGTTGATTGGTCGCATGCCGTACTCTGTATGGCATATAGCCAATCAACGCTGGTCAATGCATTCCTATGGGAAAAAGTCAGCTCGTCCATATCGCAAGCTGACAGGGATCCCGACATAATACATTGACTTGGACTTGTTAGATGCCCCCAGACATGCTCCCCCTGCTGTCTATGTTGCATTCCAGGGTGTCGGCATCACTTCCTGGGGTGTGATAGTGGACTTGGTGACTCTCCTAAGTCGAATGGTGGGATCCCCTGAAACAAAGTATTTTTCCCCATAGACTATAATGGGGTTTGATATTCGTTCGAATCATCAAATATTGAGTGGCTATTCGAAACAAATAACGAACATCGAATATTTTACTGTTCGCTCATCTCTTAGGGACTCACTACCTTAGCTCACACTACCGTCATGCTCAAAATCTGTCACGGACACTAGGAGCGGACACTAGATGTGTCTGTGACACCTGTCATTCACTTGAATGGGCATCGGGTGCGTTCTTTTGCACTCCGTGCCCGTCCTTCCCTGTCCGCAAGAGAAGATGTCCGACTTCTCAAGCGGACAGAGGAACTCTGCATGCAGGGTTTTTCTGTCCGCTTGAGAAGTCGGACATCTTCTCTTACGGACAGGGAAGGACGGGCACGGAGTGCAAAAGAACGCACCCGATGCCCATTCAAGTGAATGACAGGTGTCACGGACACATCTAGTGTCCGCTCCTAGTGTCCGTGACAGATTTTGAGCGGACACTAGGAGCGGACACTACATGTCGGACACCGACGGTAGTGTGAACGCCCCCTAATAGTTACATGTCAGACTCCAAACTGAAGGACAAGAACAAGATAAGTAATGTAATGTATGTACACAGTGACTGCACCAGCAGAATAGTGAGTGCAGCTCTGGAGTATAATACAGGATAAGTAATGTAATGTATGTACACAGTGACTGCACCAGCAGAATAGTGAGCGCAGCTCTGGAGTATAATACAGGATAAGTAATGTAATGTATGTACACAGTGACTGCACCAGCAGAATAGTGAGTGCAGCTCTGGAGTATAATACAGGATAAATAATGTAATGTATGTACACAGTGACTGCACCAGCAGAATAGTGAGCACAGCTCTGGGGTATAATACAGGATAAGTAATGTAATGTATGTACACAGTGACTGTACCAGCAGAATAGTGAGTGCAGCTCTGGAGTATAATACAGGATGTAACTCAGGATCAGTACAGGATAAGTAATGTAATGTATGTACACAGTGACTGTACCAGCAGAATAGTGAGCGCAGCTCTGGAGTATAATACAGGATAAGTAATGTAATGTATGTACACAGTGACTGTACCAGCAGAATAGTGAGCGCAGCTCTGGAGTATAATACAGGATAAGTAATGTAATGTATGTACACAGTGACTGTACCAGCAGAATAGTGAGCGCAGCTCTGGAGTATAATACAGGATAAGTAATGTAATGTATGTACATAGTGACTGTACCAGCAGAATAGTGAGCGCAGCTCTGAGGTATAATACAGGATAAGTAATGTAATGTATGTACACAGTGACTGTACCAGCAGAATAGTGAGTGCAGCTCTGGAGTATAATCCAGGATGTAACTCAGGATCAGTACAGGATAAGTAATGTAATGTATGTACACAGTGACTGTACCAGCAGAATAGTGAGTGCAGCTCTGGAGTATAATCCAGGATGTAACTCAGGATCAGTACAGGATAAGTAATGTAATGTATGTACACAGTGACTGTACCAGCAGAATAGTGAGCACAGCTCTGGAGTATAATACAGGATGTAATTCAGGATCACAACCTTGAATATACAAACCTCATAACAATGTTAGAATACTTAAAATGTGTTGCAGAATATGATGGCGCTATACAAATATGCATAACAAATAATAACCAAACCAGAAGCAGTTACAACTTTTCTCTTTCCTATAACCTCCTGCATAATATTCTAAGATCTCACCTCTTGAGGTTCGGCTTTCAACATCTTCAGGGCATACTCATATATCCTGGTCTCTGGTTTCCTCATTCCAATGCGGCAGGATTCAATGACCAAGTCAAAATGTTGTTTCAAGAAAGTGAACACCTCGGCGTTGCGGTGTCGGAACGGGCTGTCATCCACCCAGTTGTTGGTTAGCACGCAGGTCTTGAACCCTGTAAGAAGGGGAATTCAATGCAAGTAATGGACATATTAGATTATTCTCTCCATGCTACCTCTTAAGTACATCACATGACCATGGACTTAACCTTACCATGGTTTCTGAGAGTTGTCGCAGCTTTCAGGATTGGCTTGTTGACTTCTCCATCCTCAAACAAGCTATGGAAGGCCGACTCCAGAGTGAACATCTCGGGGAGGGTGACCCCGGATTCTTCAGCACTCGCTTTACATTCCTTGTTCATTTCTGTAACAAACTATCAGAGCCCGAACCTTTAGTAAGTCACACATAGCAGCAAGAATCTTAAACTTAGCGGGTCCAATATCGACACAATTTGAACATTTTAAAGCAGATGTTGGTATTTTTTTCCTTCTTGATCTGCTTGACATTGACATTTGTAAAGTTACTTAACACCTTATGTCCTGTATCGCAATAGGTGGGAGCCTTGTTAACACTAGAAAGACTGTAAGAGATAAGTCTCCTAAGGAAATGCTGCAACAATAAGCTCAAGTACATTGCAAGTAACTTCTGCTATGATGTGTAAGGTGACATTTTTGGGTTTGTCTACAATGGTCACTATCTATTGATCACGAGCTGACTGTGGATTGGACTTCAGTAAGATGACATATTATGTCACACCAGAGGTGTAACTACCAGGGTAGCAGTGGTAGAGGCTGCCACAGGGCCCATTGACATTAGGGGGCCCGGCGACAGCCGCTACCACTGCGTTTATTTTTTGTTAATAGGCCATTGCCGGCTGCAGTTACTCCAGACGGTAATGGGCCCCATTTACTTACTGATCCTGGCAGGGGCTGGGATCGGTAAGTAACACCGCGGGACCCACAAATATTATTAATAGACCCCTGAGTATAATAATACTGATCGGAGGTCCGGGAGAGGTAAGAGAACATAAAAAATACTGTTACTTACCTCTCTAAGCTCCAGACAGGCTTCAGGTCTACTTCAGTGAAGTCCCTGACATCACGTGACTGGGGCCTGTGTGCTTGTGCATCGCGACGCAGGCCCCCGGGTCACGTGATGTCCTGGAAGTCATTGAAGATGGCCGCTGTCTGCGGGGAGTGCTGCAGAGGCAGGGAGAGATAAGTAACAGTGATTTTTATGTTTTTTATGTATCCTCCTCTGGGTCTCCGATTATTATATTCTGGGTCTGAAAAGATTGCAGAGTATAATAATTGTTTATGGGTGTCCACCATGGGGCATAATACTGTGTGCAGGGGCCACTATGGGGCATAATACTGTGTGCAGGGGCCACTATTGGACATAATACTGTGTGCAGGGGCCACTATGGGACATAATACTGTGAGCAGGGGCCACTATTGGACATAATACTGTGTGCAGGGGCCACTATGGGGCATAATACTGTGTGCAGGGGCCACTATGGGACATAATACTGTGTGCAGGGGCCACTATGGGGCATAATACTGTGTGCAGGGGCCACTATGGGACATAATACTGTGTGCAGGGGTCACTATGGGGGATAATACTGTGTGCAGGGACCACTATGGGACATAATACTGTGTGCAGGGGCCACTATGGGGGATAATACTGTGGGCAGGGGCCACTATGGGACATTATACTGTGGGCAGGGGCCACTATGGGACATAATACTGTGTGCAGGGGCCACTATGGGGCATAATACTGTGTGCAGGGGCCACTATGGGGCATAATACTGTGTGCAGGGGCCACTATGGGACATAATACTGTGTACAGGGGCCACTATGGGGGATAATACTGTGTGGAGGGGCCACTATGGGGCATAATACTGTGTGCAGGGGCCACTATGGGACATTATACTGTGGGCAGGGGCCACTATGGGACATAATACTGTGTGCAGGGGCCACTATGGGGCATAATACTGTGTGCAGGGGACACTATGGGACATAATACTGTGTGCAGGGGCCACTATGGGGGATAATACTGTGTGCAGGAGCCACTATGGGGTATAATACTGTGTGCAGGGGCCACTATGGGGGATAATACTGTGTGCAGGGGCCACTATGGGACATAATACTGTGTGTAGGGGCCACTATGGGGCATATTACTGTGTGCAGGGGCCACTATGGGGTATAATACTGTGTGCAGGGGCCACTATGGGGCATAATACTGTGTGCAGGGGCCACTATGGGACATAATACTGTGTGCAGGGGCCACTATGGGACATAATACTGTGTGCAGGGGCCACTATGGGGCATAATACTGTTTGCAGGAGTCACTGTGGGGCATAATACTGTGTGCAGGGGCCACTATGGGACATAATACTGTGTGCAGGGGCCACTATGGGACATAATACTGTGTGCAGGGGCCACCATGAAGCATAATAATGCGTGCAGGAATGTAGATGGGAGGTGTTGGTCGGTCGTGGTCTTCGGTGTCGGCCGGGGGGTGGGGGAGTCCCATGTCAATAGTTCGCCGCGGGGCGCCCGTTGACATTGCTGGTAATGTGTATGGGCGGCTTTGCAATCGCTCTGATTGGGGGCTTTTTGCTTTGGTTTATATAGGAGGATGTATAAGTATATATATTACTGACATTGTCCGTCACTGTCCCACAATCTACAATCCCTATCAGTATGACTTTAGAGAGGGGGAGGAAATCGGAGTACCCGGAGGAAACCTACGCAGATACAGGGAGAACATACAAACTTCTCGTATAGGTTATTCTTGGCTGGATTCGAACCCAGGACCACAGTGCTAACTACTGATCCTCCATGGTCCCAATATTAACAAGCACTCTGGTTTTCACTACTAAACCCTGCCCCATGATTTCCCCTGGCCTTGACTGATGGTGCCAGGCTTTGCCAATGGCACTGCCAAAAGTGTACTGTGTGTGCCAAATCCATCATCAGTACACATCGGGTCGTTTATACAGCTCATACATATTATACGCTAGGTTTCCAGAACACCAGGGCCACCACCTTACCTGAGAGAATGGTATCTGTCCTCTCTCAGCCCGGGCAAACGCTCCATCTGGTCCACTCTTCACAAACACATTCAGAAGGAATCCCCTGTAAGTGAAAGACAGTGACCCAGATTTACTAATACAGTCTAAAAGCTAGGCAATGCAAATGTAGACTAGTCAGTGCTAAACTACACCAGATTTATCACAGTGTCTGCACCAGATTTATCAGTGTCTGCACCAGATTTATCACAGTGTCTGCACCAGATTTATCAGTGTCTGCACCAGATTTATCACAGTGTCTGCACCAGATTTATCACAGTGTCTGCACCAGATTTATCACAGTGTCTGAGGCTGTTTGAGAAATCTGTTGTATTCTTAGAGTATCTAGTCTGACTGTACCTTTCCTATTAGTTGTCTTAAAAGGTAGCGCTACATTTATTGTAAGTCACGCCCCTTTCCCATGAGGTCACACCCATTTCCTAGGAGGTCACTCCCCCTTTTCGGTCAAGACAGAAAACCGTCTAAGACACTTGATAAATGTGGCACACAGCATGGTAGACAGCTTCAAAGGGATCAGGAAAAAGCGTTTTCTGGTGACAGTAACCTATCTATCTGCAGGACTGGGGTGATATACTGGGTCTGGTGACAGTAACCTATCTATCTGCAGGGCTGGGGTGATATGCTGGTTCTGGTGACACTAACCTATCTATCTGCAGGGCTGGGGTGATATACTGGTTCTGGTGACACTAACCTATCTATCTGCAGGGCTGGGGTGATATACTGGTTCTGGTGACACTAACCTATCTATCTGCATGGCTGGGGTGATATGCTGGTTCTGGTGACACTAACCTATCTATCTGCAGGGCTGGGGTGATATGCTGGTTCTGGTGACACTAACCTATCTATCCGCAGGGCTGGGGTGATATGCTGGTTCTGGTGACACTAACCTATCTATCTGCAGGGCTAAGGTGATATGCTGGTTCTGGTGACTATAACCTATCTATCTGCAGGGCTGGGGTGATATACTGGTCTCTGGTGACAGTAACCTATCTATCTGCAGGACTGGGGTGATATGCTGGTTCTGGTGACACTAACCTATCTATCTGCAGGGCTGGGGTGATATACTGGTCTCTGGTGACAGTAACCTATCTATCTGCAGGACTGGGGTGATATGCTGGTTCTGGTGACACTAACCTATCTATCTGCAGGGCTGGGGTGATATCCTGGTTCTGGTGACACTAACCTATCTATCCGCAGGGCTGGGGTGATATGCTGGTTCTGGTGACTATAACCTATCTATCTGCAGGGCTGGGGTGATATACTGGTTTCTGGTGACAGTAACCTATCTATCTGCAGGACTGGGGTGATATACTGGGTCTGGTGACAGTAACCTATCTATCTGCAGGGCTGGGGTGATATGCTGGTTCTGGTGACACTAACCTATCTATCTGCAGGGCTGGGGTGATATACTGGTTCTGGTGACACTAACCTATCTATCTGCAGGGCTGGGGTGATATGCTGGTTCTGGTGACAGTAACCTATCTATCTGCATGGCTGGGGTGATATTCTGGGTCTGGTGACACTAACCTATCTATCTGCAGGGCTGGGGTGATATACTGGTTCTGGTGACAGTAACCTATCTATCTGCAGGGCTGGGGTGATATTCTGGGTCTGGTGACACTAACCTATCTATCTGCAGGGCTGGGGTGATATGCTGGGGTCTGGTGACAGTAACCTATCTATCTGCAGGGCTGGGGTGATATACTGGTACTGGTGACAGTAACCTATCTATCTGCAGGGCTGGGGTGATATGCTGGTTCTGGTGACACTAACCTATCTGCAGGGCTGGGGTGATATACTGGTTCTGGTGACAGTAACCTATCTATCTGCAGGGTTGGGGTGATATTTTTGGGTCTGGTGACACTAACCTATCTGCAGGGCTGGGGTGATATACTGGTTCTGGTGACAGTAACCTATCTATCTGCAGGACTGGGGTGATATGCTGGTTCTGGTGACACTAACCTATCTATCTGCATGGCTGGGGTGATATCCTGGTTCTGGTGACACTAACCTATCTATCCGCAGGGCTGGGGTGATATGCTGGTTCTGGTGACTATAACCTATCTATCTGCAGGGCTGGGGTGATATACTGGTTTCTGGTGACAGTAACCTATCTATCTGCAGGACTGGGGTGATATACTGGGTCTGGTGACAGTAACCTATCTATCTGCAGGGCTGGGGTGATATGCTGGTTCTGGTGACACTAACCTATCTATCTGCAGGGCTGGGGTGATATACTGGTTCTGGTGACACTAACCTATCTATCTGCAGGGCTGGGGTGATATGCTGGTTCTGGTGACAGTAACCTATCTATCTGCAGGGCTGGGGTGATATTCTGGGTCTGGTGACACTAACCTATCTATCTGCAGGGCTGGGGTGATATACTGGTTCTGGTGACAGTAACCTATCTATCTGCAGGGCTGGGGTGATATTCTGGGTCTGGTGACACTAACCTATCTATCTGCAGGGCTGGGGTGATATGCTGGGGTCTGGTGACAGTAACCTATCTATCTGCAGGGCTGGGGTGATATACTGGTACTGGTGACAGTAACCTATCTATCTGCAGGGCTGGGGTGATATGCTGGTTCTGGTGACACTAACCTATCTGCAGGGCTGGGGTGATATACTGGTTCTGGTGACAGTAACCTATCTATCTGCAGGGTTGGGGTGATATTTTTGGGTCTGGTGACACTAACCTATTTATCTGCAGGGCTGGGGTGATATGCTGGTTCTGGTGACTATAACCTATCTATCTGCAGGGCTGGGGTGATATACTGGTTTCTGGTGACAGTAACCTATCTATCTGCAGGGCTGGAGTGATATGCTGGGTCTGGTGACAATAACCTATCTATCTGCAGGGCTGGGGTGATATACTGGTACTGGTGACAGTAACCTATCTATCTGCAGGGCTGGGGTGATATGCTGGTTCTGGTGACACTAACCTATCTGCAGGGCTGGGGTGATATACTGGTTCTGGTGACAGTAACCTATCTATCTGCAGGGCTGGGGTGATATTTTTGGATCTGGTGACACTAACCTATTTATCTGCAGGGCTGGGGTGATATGCTGGTTCTGGTGACACTAACCTATTTATCTGCAGGGCTGGGGCGATATGCTGGTTCTGGTGCCAGTAACCTATCTAACTGCAGGGCTGGGGTGACATGCTGGTTTTGATGACCCTCAGTAATTTGGAGCAACCAGAGATGCCCTGAGCCCGACCATACAAGTCACTTGAGAATTTGCTGTATACTATATATAGAAGTCCTTGTGTAAACCAGTTTGATAAGGAATCTCAGGAGAGTTTGTTTTAGACTTTACAAGATAGCGGTGTATTTTTTCCTTATTTGCACAGGTGATATCTTGTGATGTTTTTACATTATTCATAACCATTTCAGTGCCTATTGGCTTTCACTCTGTAAACACAGCAAAGAAGGAGAGTCAGGCGTTGTTCACATTGGTACTAGGTTACGTTCTGTCAGTGTTACTTTTGCTTCTTGACTATAAGATTAGCGTAGACTGCAAACATGTACTTGCCATTAAAAAAGTAACTTGATGGAAGCCAATGGGATGGCTCAGGATTCATCCAGTAGACGAGAGGTCAAGGCTGCCATGGCTCTGTTAAGGGGAATCTGTCAGCCCAGATACAGTGCCTTGCAAAAGTATTCAGCCCCCTTATGTTAATACTTTGTAGCGCCACCTTTTTCTGCGATTACAGCTACAAGTCGCTCGCCGTTTGTCTCTATCAGTTTTGCACATGGAGAGACTGAAATTCTTGCCCATTCTTCCTTGCAGAACAGCTGGAGCTCAGTGAGGTTGGATGGAGACGTTTGTGAACAGCAGCATCAGCTCTTTCCACAGATTCTCGATTGGATTCAGGTCTGGACTGTGACTTGGCCATTCTAACGCCTGGATACGTTTATTTGTGAACCATTCCAATGTAGATTTTGCTTTATGTTTTGGATCATTGTCTTGGAAGATAAATCTCCGCCCCAGTCTCAGGTCTTTTGCAGACTCCTACAGGTTTTCCTCCAGAATGGTCCTGTATTTGGCTCCATCCATCTTACCATCAATTTTAACCATCTTCCCTGTCCCTGCTGAAGAAAAGCCCAAACCATGATGCTGCCCCCACCATGTGGGACAGTGGGGATCAGGGTGTGTTCAGGAGGATGAGCTGTGATGCTTTTACACCAAATATATCGTTTTGCATTGTGGCCAAAAAGTTGGATTTTGGTTTCATCTGACCAGAGCGCCTTCTTCCACATGTTTGGTGTCTCCCTGGTGGCTTGTGGAAAACTTTACACCAGACTTTTTATGGATATCTTTGAGAAATGTCTTTCTTCTTGCCACTCTTCCATAAAGGGCAGATTTGTGCAGTGTACGACTGATTGTTGTCCTATGGACAGGTCTCCCACCTCAGCTGTAGATCCCTGCAGTTCATCCAGAGTGATCCTGGGCCTCTTGGCTGCATCTTTGATCAGTCTTCTCCTTGTTTAGAGGGACGGCCGGGTCTTGGTAGATTTGCAGTGGTCTGATACTCCTTCCATTTCAATAGGATTGCTTGCACACTGCTCCTTGGGATGTTTAAATCTTGGGAAATCTTTTTGTATCCAAATCCGGCTTTAAAGCGGTTGTCCCATCACAAGGATCCTATCTATACTGCTAGTATATGTGGATATAAGACTTTTTCTAAATACATTGCTTTATCAAAACTGCTTTATTTGGCTGCTATATTAATTTATTCACTTCATTGTTTACATGTGTTTCCATGACCATGGGGCCAGTTCTGAGTTTATCTGCTCAGTCCCCCCTGAGCTTATCTGCTCAGGGGCTGAGTGCTGGGAGCAGCTCTGAGCTGTGTATGTCTGCCACAGACAAGCAACGGAGCTCCTTAGATAGGGGAGGGAGGAGGTGAGAGCTCCGGGATTTCTGAGCTGTTTTATCTCCTGCTCCTCCACTTATCAGTCAGTTTAATTGAATTTGGCTGATAAGGGCTGAGATAAAGAGTCCGGTACCTCTGTATGTATTACAAACTAACTCAAATCCAGCTCTGCAACATCAGCTTCATACTGTAATTCACTTACAACCAATCCCTCATTACTGACTGCAAACATAGAAGAGCAAGTGAAACCCTGCCCACCAATGTGCCGAGAAAACCAGGAAGTGAAGAGAGCACACAGCCTGCAGGTTGGTGAACAAGCGTGATGGGAATACCCCTTTAAACTTCTCCACAACAGTATCTGGGACCTGCTTGATGTGTTCCTTGGTCTTCATGATGCTCTCTGCGCTTTAAACAGAACGCTGAGCCTATCACAGAGCAGGTGCATTTATACGGAGACTTGGTTACACCGGTGGATTCTATTTATCATCATCAGTCATTTAGGACAACATTGGATCATTCAGAGATCTGAACTGAACAGAGTGAGTTTGCTGCAAAGTAAAGGGGCCGAATAATTTTGCAAGCCCCACTTTTCAGTTTTTTATCTTTTTAAAAAGTTTAAAATATCCAATAAATTTCGTTCCACTTCACCATTGTGTCCCACTTGTTGTTCATTCTTCCCCCAAAAAAATAAATTTGATATCTTTACGTTTGAAGCCTGAAATGTGGCAAAAGGTTGAAAAGTTCAAGGGGGCCGAATAATTTCACAAGGCATTGTATATAGGTTATGTATGTGCATCACTGCCAAGATATCAATATACAAATGAGCTCTGTGATATGCAGCTCCCAGAGAGGGAACACTGTCCACTTATTATGGGCCATAGTGAGATCCTTTTGATTCTGAAGTGATCTCCTTTTTATCAGACCTAATGCAGATGTCTTTCCCGCTCCCCCAAGGTGCACCTGCTTAGTTTACTGCAGGAGAAGATATGGCCCCACCACACTATAATATTCCTTTAGTGAACCTGGCACGGAAAGCAGTTGCAATGACAGACTCCATTTAAGAATAAAGTCACGGTGCTAATATGAACACGGCCTTATTTGTATTTTATCGTTCCCTCGACCATTACACTCAGATCATGAGAGGGGCTTTTCTGTTTCAGAGAATTATGGCAAATCCACATAAGTCCTATGGAATGTCCATAGAAAACAATAAGGAGCTGTGGAGACGCCTTCCCATTTCCAGTGGCCTTTGGACAGACATCGCGGACCCTGTGTATGAGATAAGCTGAGGGGGTACGAGAAGTGGGAGCCACATCTAGAGGACATTTATGGAATATCCACAGCTAATACTATACACTGCCTGTCACATCTCCCCCTCCCCATATATACTATACACAGCCTGTCACATCTCCCCCTCCCCATATATACTATACACCGCCTGTCACATCCCCCCTCCCCTCATATACTATATACTGCCTGTCACATCCCCCCTCCCCTCATACACTATACACTGCCTGTCACATCTCCCCCTCCCCTCATATACTATACACCGCCTGTCACATCCCCCCTCCCCTCATATACTATATACTGCCTGTCACATCTCCCCCTCCCCTCATATACTATACACCGCCTGTCACATCTCCCCTCATATACTATACCCCGCCTGTCACATCCCCCCTCCCCTCATATACTATATACTGCCTGTCACATCTCCCCCTCCCCTCATATACTATACCCCGCCTGTCACATCCCCCCTCCCCTCATATACTATATACTGCCTGTCACATCTCCCCCTCCCCTCATATACTATACACCGCCTGTCACATCTCCCCTCATATACTATACCCCGCCTGTCATATCCCCCCTCCCCTCATATACTATATACTGCCTGTCACATCTCCATACCTCCCAACTGTCGAAGAACTGAAAGAGGGACAAAATGTGCGGCGTGCTGCAAATTTAGCCCCGCCCACTTTTGTGTTGACTCCGCCCATTCTCTTTAATTTTTCATGTGCCCCCCACACGGTATAATCCTCCTACAGTCACCCGTAAATTATATGTCCCCCTTTATCTCTCCCCCAGTTTCATATACACCCTTCATCTGCCCCCAGTTTCATGTCCCACCTCCATCTCTGCCCCCAGATTCATGTCCCCTCCATCTCTGCCCCCAGATTCATGTCCCCTCCATCTCTGCCCCCAGATTCATGTCCCCCCATCTCTGCCCCCAGATTCATGTCTCCTCCATCTCTGCCCCCAGATTCATGTCCCCTCCATCTCTGCCCCCAGATTCATGTCCCCTCCATCTCTTCCCCCAGATTCATGTCCCCCCATCTCTGCCCCCAGATGATTCATGTCCCCTCCATCTCTGCCCCCAGATTCATGTCCCCTCCATCTCTGCCCCCAGAATCATGTCCTCTCCATCTCGGCCCCCAGATTCATGTCCCCCATCTCTGCCCCCAGATTCATGTCTCCACATCTCTGTCCCCAGATTCATGTCCCCCCCATCTCTGCCCCCAGATTCATGTTCCCCCATCTCTGCTCCCAGAATCATGTCCTCTCCATCTCTGCCCCCAGATTCATGTCCCTCCATCTCTGCCCCCAGATTCATGTCCCCCCATCTCTGCCCCCAGATTCATGTCCTCTCCATCTCTGCCCCCAGATTCATGTCCCCACATCTCTGCCCCAGTGTCATGCCGTCCTCTCCTTCATCTGCCCCCAGTTTCACGTTCCCCCTCCACATTACACTTACCTTCTCCTCGTTCCCCCGCTGCACTCTGCGCGCCTCTCTCTCTCTCACTGGTGCACAGTTGTAGACTTGATGTGACGTCATCACATCGCGTCTACAAGCCAGTAGCGGGCGGCAGCGGTGAAGCGAGGAGCTGACCTGTGACAGCTCCTTGCTTCAGCCGCGTATGTGTCCAGAGGACGCAGATCTGAGTTGAAATCAGGACATACCTCCCTTCAACCGGGACCGCGGGACATGTCACCGGAATCGTGAATGTCCCGCGGAAATCGGGACGGTTGGGAGGTATGCATCTCCCCCTCCCCTCATATACTATACACCGCCTGTCACATCTCTTCCTCCCCTTATATACTATACACTGCCTGTCACATCCCCCCTCCCCTCATATACTATATACTGCCTGTCACATCTCCCCCTCTCCTCATATACTATACACTGCCTGTCACATCCCCCCTCCCCTCATATACTATATACTGTCTGTCACATCCCCCCCTCCCCTCATATACTATATATCGCCTGTCACATCTCCCCCTTCCCTCATATACTATATACAGCCTGTCACATCTCCCCCTCCCCTTATATACTATATACTGCCTGTCACATCCCCCCTCCCCATATATACTATATACTGCCTGTCACATCCCCCCCTCCCCATATATACTATACACTGCCTGTCACATCTCCCCCTCCCCTCATATACTATACACTGCCTGTCACATCCCCCCTCCCCTCATATACTATACACTGCCTGTCACATCTCCCCCTCCCCATATATACTATACACTGCCTGTTACATTTCCCCCTCCCCTCATATACTATACACTGCCTGTCACATCTCCCCCTCCCCTTATATACTATACTGCCTGTCACATCTCCCCCTTCCCTCATATACTATACACTGTCTGTCACATCTCCCCCTCCCCTTATATACTATATACTGCCTGTCACATCCCCCCCTCCCCATATATACTATATACTGCCTGTCACATCCCCCCCTCCCCATATATACTATACACTGCCTGTCACATCTCCCCCTCCCCTCATATACTATACACTGCCTGTCACATCCCCCCCTCCCCATATACACTATACACTGCCTGTCACATCTCCCCCTCCCCATATATACTATACACTGCCTGTCACATCTCCCCTCATATACTATACACTGCCTGTCACATCTCCCCCTCCCCTCATATACTATACACTGCCTGTCACATCTCCCCCTCCCCATATATACTATACACTGCCTGTCACATCTCCCCTCATATACTATACACAGCCTGTCACATCTCCCCCTCCCCTCATATACTATACACAGCCTGTCACATCCCCCCCTCCCCTCATATACTATACACTGTCTGTCACATCCCCCCCTCCCCTCATATACTATACACAGCCTGTCACATCCCCCCCTCCCCTCATATACTATACACCGCCTGTCATATCTCCCCCTCCCCTCATATACTATACACCACCTGTCACATCTCCCCCTCCCCTTATATACTATACACCACCTGTCACATCTCTTCCTCCCCTCATATACTATACACCGCCTGTCACATCTCCCCCTCCCCTCATATACTATACACCGCCTGTCACATCTCCCCCTCCCCTCATATACTATACACTGCCTGTCACATCCCCCTCCCCTCATACACTATACACAGCCTGTCACATCCCCCCTCCCCTCATATACTATACACTGCCTGTCACATCCCCCCTCCCCTCATACACTATACACAGCCTGTCACATCCCCCCTCCCCTCATATACTATACACCGCCTGTCATATCTCCCCCTCCCCTCATATACTATACTGCCTGTCACATCTCCCCCTCCCCTTATATACTATACACCACCTGTCACATCTCTTCCTCCCCTCATATACTATACACCGCCTGTCACATCTCCCCCTTCCCTCATATACTATACACCGCCTGTCACATCTCCCCCTCCCCTCATATGCTATACACCACCTGTCACATCTCCCCCCTCCCCTCATATACTATACACTGCCTGTCATATCTCCCCCTCCCCTCATATACTATACACTGCCTGTCACATCCCCCCTCCCCTCATAGGCTGTGTATAGTGTGTCACATCCCCCCTCCCCTCATATACTATACACTGCCTGTCACATCCCCCCCTCCCCATATACACTATACACTGCCTGTCACATCCCCCCTCCCCTCATATATTATACACTGCCCGTTACATCCCCCCTCCCCTCATACACTATACACAGCCTGTCACATACCCCCTCCCCTCATATACTATACACCGCCTGTCACATCTCCCCCTCCCCTCATATACTATATACTGTCTGTCACATCCCCCCTCCCCTCATATACTATACACTGCCTGTCACATCCCCCCTCCCCTCATACACTATACACAGCCTGTCACATCCCCCCTCCTCTCATATACTATACACCGCCTGTCACATCCCCCCTCCCCTCATATACTATACACAGCCTGTCACATCTCCCCCTCCCCTCATACACTATACACCGCCTGTCACATCTCCCCCCTCCCCTCATATACTATACACCGCCTGTCACATCTCCCCCTCCCCTCATATACTATACACTGCCTGTCACATCCCCCCTCCCCTCATACACTATACACAGCCTGTCACATCCCCCCTCCCCTCATATACTATACACTGCCTGTCAACCCCCCCCTCCCCATATACACTATACACTGCCTGTCAACCCCCCCCTCCCCATATACACTATACACTGCCTGTCACATCCCCCCTCCCCTCATACACTATACACAGCCTGTCACATCTCCCCCTCCCCTCATATACTATACACCGCCTGTCACATCCCCCCTCACCTCATATACTATACACCGCCTGTCACATCCCCCCCTCCCCTCATATACTATACACCGACTGTCACATCTCCCCCTCCCCTCATATACTATATACCGACTGTCACATCTCCCCCTCCCCTCATACACTATACACCGCCTGTCACATCTCCCCCTCCCCTCATATACTATACACCGCCTGTCACATTCCCCCTCCCCTCATATACTATACACCGCCTGTCACATCCCCCCCTCCCCTCATATACTATACACCGACTGTCACATCTCCCCCTCCCCTCATATACTATACACCGACTGTCACATCTCCCCCTCCCCTCATACACTATACACCGCCTGTCACATCTCCCCCTCCCCTCATATACTATACACCGACTGTCACATCTCCCCCTCCCCTCATATACTATACACCGCCTGTCACATCCCCCCTCCCCTCATATACTATACACAGCCTGTCACATCTCCCCCTCCCCTCATACACTATACACCGCTTGTCACATCTCCCCCTCCCCTCATATACTATACAACGACTGTCACATCTCCCCCTCCCCATATACACTATACACCGCCTGTCACATCCCCCCTCCCCTCATACACTATACACCGCTTGTCACATCTCCCCCTCCCCTCATATACTATACAACGACTGTCACATCTCCCCCTCCCCATATACACTATACACCGCCTGTCACAACTCCCCTCCCCTCATACACTATACACAGCCTGTCACATCCCCCCTCCCCTCATATACTACACACCGCCTGTCACATCCCCCCTCCCCTCATATACTATACACAGCCTGTCACATCTCCCCCTCCCCTCATACACTATACACCGCCTGTCACATCTCCCCCTCCCCTCATATACTATACACCGCCTGTCACACCTCCCCTCCCCTCATACACTATACACAGCCTGTCACATCCCCCCTCCCCTCATATACTATACACAGCCTGTCACATCTCCCCATCCCCTCATACACTATACACCGCCTGTCACATCTCCCCCTCCCCTCATATACTACACACCGCCTGTCACATCCCCCCTCCCCTCATATACTATACACCGCCTGTCACATCCCCCCTCCCCTCATATACTATACACCGCCTGTCACATCCCCCCTCCCCTCATATACTATACACCGCCTGTCACATCCCCCCTCCCCTCATATACTATACACCGACTGTCACATCCCCCCTCCCCTCATATACTATACACAGCCTGTCACATCTCCCCCTCCCCTCATATACTATACACAACCTGTCACATCTCCCCATCCCCTCATACACTATACACCGCCTGTCACATCTCCCCCTCCCCTCATATACTACACACCGCCTGTCACATCCCCCCTCCCCTCATATACTATACACAGCCTGTCACAACTCCCCCTCCCCTCATACACTATACACCGCCTGTCACATCTCCCCCTCCCCTCACATACTATACACCGCCTGTCACATCTCCCCCTCCCCTCATACACTATACACCGCCTGTCACATCCCCCCTCCCCTCATATACTATACACAGCCTGTCACATCTCCCCCTCCCCTCATACACTATACACCGCCTGTCACATCTCCCCCTCCCCTCATATACTATACACCGACTGTCACATCTCCCCCTCCCCATATACACCGCCTGTCACATCCCCCCTCCCCTCATATACTATACACAGCCTGTCACATCTCCCCCTCCCCTCATACACTATACACCGCTTGTCACATCTCCCCCTCCCCTCATATACTATACAACGACTGTCACATCTCCCCCTCCCCATATACACTATACACCGCCTGTCACATCCCCCCTCCCCTCATATACTATACACCGCCTGTCACAACTCCCCTCCCCTCATACACTATACACAGCCTGTCACATCCCCCCTCCCCTCATATACTACACACCGCCTGTCACATCCCCCCTCCCCTCATATACTATACACAGCCTGTCACATCTCCCCCTCCCCTCATACACTATACACCGCCTGTCACATCTCCCCCTCCCCTCATATACTATACACCGCCTGTCACACCTCCCCTCCCCTCATACACTATACACAGCCTGTCACATCCCCCCTCCTCTCATATACTATACACAGCCTGTCACATCTCCCCATCCCCTCATACACTATACACCGCCTGTCACATCTCCCCCTCCCCTCATATACTACACACCGCCTGTCACATCCCCCCTCCCCTCATATACTATACACCGCCTGTCACATCCCCCCTCCCCTCATATACTATACACCGCCTGTCACATCCCCCCTCCCCTCATATACTATACACCGCCTGTCACATCCCCCCTCCCCTCATATACTACACACCGCCTGTCACATCTCCCCCTCCCCTCATATACTATACACCGACTGTCACATCCCCCCTCCCCTCATATACTATACACAGCCTGTCACATCTCCCCCTCCCCTCATATACTATACACAACCTGTCACATCTCCCCATCCCCTCATACACTATACACCGCCTGTCACATCTCCCCCTCCCCTCATATACTACACACCGCCTGTCACATCCCCCCTCCCCTCATATACTATACACAGCCTGTCACAACTCCCCCCTCCCCTCATACACTATACACCGCCTGTCACATCTCCCCCTCCCCTCACATACTATACACCGCCTGTCACATCTCCCCCTCCCCTCATACACTATACACCGCCTGTCACATCCCCCCTCCCCTCATATACTATACACAGCCTGTCACATCTCCCCCTCCCCTCATACACTATACACCGCCTGTCACATCTCCCCCTCCCCTCATATACTATACACCGACTGTCACATCTCCCCCTCCCCATATACACCGCCTGTCACATCCCCCCTCCCCTCATATACTATACACCGCCTGTCACAACTCCCCTCCCCTCATACACTATACACAGCCTGTCACATCCCCCCTCCCCTCATATACTACACACCGCCTGTCACATCCCCCCTCCCCTCATATACTATACACAGCCTGTCACATCTCCCCCTCCCCTCATATACTACACACCGCCTGTCACATCCCCCCTCCCCTCATATACTATACACCGCCTGTCACATCCCCCCTCCCCTCATATACTATACACCGCCTGTCACATCCCCCCTCCCCTCATATACTATACACCGACTGTCACATCCCCCCTCCCCTCATATACTATACACCGACTGTCACATCCCCCCTCCCCTCATATACTATACACAGCCTGTCACATCTCCCCCTCCCCTCATATACTATACACAGCCTGTCACATCTCCCCATCCCCTCATACACTATACACCGCCTGTCACATCTCCCCCTCCCCTCATATACTACACACCGCCTGTCACATCCCCCCTCCCCTCATATACTATACACCGCCTGTCACATCTCCCCCTCCCCTCATACACTATACACCGCCTGTCACATCTCCCCCTCCCCTCATACACTATACACCGCCTGTCACATCTCCCCCTCCCCTCATACACTATACACAGCCTGTCACAACCCCCCTCCCCTCATATACTATACACCGCCTGTCACATCTCCCCCTCCCCTCATACACTATACACAGCCTGTCACAACCCCCCTCCCCTCATATACTATACACCGCCTGTCACATCTCCCCCTCCCCTCATATACTATACACCGCCTGTCACATCTCCCCCTCCCCTCATATACTATACACTGTCTGTCCCATCTCCCCCTCCCCTCATACACTATACACAGCCTGTCACATCTCCCCCTCCCCTCATATACTACACACCGCCTGTCACATCCCCCCTCCCCTCATATACTACACACCGCCTGTCACATCCCCCCTCCCCTCATATACTATACACCGCCTGTCACATCTCCCCCTCCCCTCATACACTATACACAGCCTGTCACAACCCCCCTCCCCTCATATACTATACACCGCCTGTCACATCTCCCCCCTCCCCTCATACACTATACACAGCCTGTCACAACCCCCCTCCCCTCATATACTATACACCGCCTGTCACATCTCCCCCTCCCCTCATATACTATACACCGCCTGTCACATCTCCCCCTCCCCTCATATACTATACACCGCCTGTCACATCTCCCCCTCCCCTCATATACTATACACTGTCTGTCCCATCTCCCCCTCCCCTCATACACTATACACAGCCTGTCACATCTCCCCCTCCCCTCATATACTATACACCGCCTGTCACATCTCCCCCTCCCCTCATATACTACACACCGCCTGTCACATCTCCCCCTCCCCTCATATACTATACACTGTCTGTCCCATCTCCCCCTCCCCTCATACACTATACACAGCCTGTCACATCTCCCCCTCCCCTCATATACTATACACCGCCTGTCACATCTCCCCCTCCCCTCATACACTATACACAGCCTGTCACAACCCCCCTCCCCTCATATACTATACACCGCCTGTCACATCTCCCCCTCCCCTCATACACTATACACAGCCTGTCACAACCCCCCTCCCCTCATATACTATACACCGCCTGTCACATCTCCCCCTCCCCTCATATACTATACACCGCCTGTCACATCTCCCCCTCCCCTCATATACTATACACCGCCTGTCACATCTCCCCCTCCCCTCATATACTATACACTGTCTGTCCCATCTCCCCCTCCCCTCATACACTATACACAGCCTGTCACATCTCCCCCTCCCCTCATATACTATACACCGCCTGTCACATCTCCCCCTCCCCTCATATACTATACACTGTCTGTCCCATCTCCCCCTCCCCTCATACACTATACACAGCCTGTCACATCTCCCCCTCCCCTCATACACTATACACCGCCTGTCACATCTCCCCCTCCCCTCATATACTATACACTGTCTGTCCCATCTCCCCCTCCCCTCATACACTATACACAGCCTGTCACATCTCCCCCTCCCCTCATACACTATACACAGCCTGTCACATCTCCCCCTCCCCTCATACACTATACACAGCCTGTCACATCTCCCCCCTCCCCTCATATACTATACACAGCCTGTCATATATCCCCCTCCCCTCATACACTACACATAGTCACAGCCCCTCACACTTTCCAATCCTAACCCCTCAGTCAGTGTGGTCACATGACCAGACACCACAGCCTTCCCGCCTATACTTGTCACATGACCACCCTGTTACGTCGCCCCCTATCAGACAGCGCTGTACCACGTGACCCCGTATGCCAGGCGCGGACCCCGGTGCCCCCGTCACTCACCCGGGCAGGCCGAGCTTCTCCTCCAGCCTCCTGAAGGCCGCCTGCGGCCCGGGGGTGAGCAGCACTCCCCCCAGATCGAAGAGCACGAAGCGCTTGGCGGCCATGTCTGTGTCCTGTGCCCGGGGCTCTGCACTGTGGGCTGTCAGTGATTTGCCCTCACTTCTACCCCGGTGAGGCGCGGCCCCGTATGGGGGAGGGGTAATATGTCTACATACAGTCACAGGCTCCGACCTACACAGTGTGCTGACAGGAGCTATATATATATGTGCCATACTATACATACTGTATACAAGAACTATATATATACCATACTATACTGTATACAAGAACTATATATACACCATACTATACTGTATACAAGAACTATATATACACCATACTATACATACTATATGCAAGAACTATATATATACCATACTATACTGTATACAAGAACTATATATACACCATACTATACTGTATACAAGAACTATATATATACCATACTATACTGTATACAAGAACTATATATATACCATACTATACTGTATACAAGAACTATATATATACCATACTATACTGTATACAAGAACTATATATATACCATACTATACTGTATACAAGAACTATATATACACCATACTATACTGTATACAAGAACTATATATACACCATACTATACATACTGTATGCAAGAACTATATATATACCATACTATACTGTATACAAGAACTATATATACACCATACTATACTGTATACAAGAACTATATATACACCATACTATACATACTATATGCAAGAACTATATATATACCATACTATACTGTATACAAGAACTATATATACACCATACTATACTGTATACAAGAACTATATATATACCATACTATACTGTATACAAGAACTATATATATACCATACTATACTGTATACAAGAACTATATATATACCATACTATACTGTATACAAGAACTATATATACACCATACTATACTGTATACAAGAACTATATATACACCATACTATACATACTGTATGCAAGAACTATATATATACCATACTATACTGTATACAAGAACTATATATACACCATACTATACTGTATACAAGAACTATATATACACCATACTATACATACTATATGCAAGAACTATATATATACCATACTATACTGTATACAAGAACTATATATACACCATACTATACTGTATACAAGAACTATATATATACCATACTATACTGTATACAAGAACTATATATATACCATACTATACTGTATACAAGAACTATATATATACCATACTATACTGTATACAAGAACTATATATATACCATACTATACTGTATACAAGAACTATATATACACCATACTATACTGTATACAAGAACTATATATACACCATACTATACATACTGTATGCAAGAACTATATATATACCATACTATACTGTATACAAGAACTATATATACACCATACTATACTGTATACAAGAACTATATATATACCATACTATACTGTATACAAGAACTATATATATACCATACTATACTGTATACAAGAACTATATATATACCATACTATACTGTATACAAGAACTATATATATACCATACTATACTGTATACAAGAACTATATATACCATACTATACTGTATACAAGAACTATATATATACCATACTATACTGTATACAAGAACTATATATACACCATACTATACTGTATACAAGAACTATATATATACCATACTATACTGTATACAAGAACTATATATACACCATACTATACTGTATACAAGAACTATATATACACCATACTATACTGTATACAAGAACTATATATATACCATACTATACTGTATACAAGAACTATATATACACCATACTATACTGTATACAAGAACTATATATACCATACTATACTGTATACAAGAACTATATATACCATACTATACTGTATACAAGAACTATATATACCATACTATACTGTATACAAGAACTATATATACCATACTATACTGTATACAAGAACTATATATACCATACTATACTGTATACAAGAACTATATATACCATACTATACATACTGTATGCAAGAACTATATATATACCATACTATACTGTATACAAGAACTATATATACCATACTATACTGTATACAAGAACTATATATACCATACTATACTGTATACAAGAACTATATATACCATACTATACTGTATACAAGAACTATATATACACCATACTATACTGTATGCAAGAACTATATATATACCATACTATACTGTGTACAAGAACTATATATACCATACTATACTGTATACAAGAACTATATATACACCATACTATACATACTGTATACAAGAACTATATATACCATACTATACTGTATACAAGAACTATATATATACCATACTATACTGTATACAAGAACTATATATATACCATACTATACTGTATACAAGAACTATATATATACCATACTATACTGTATACAAGAACTATATATACCATACTATACTGTATACAAGAACTATATATACACCATACTATACTTACTGTATGCAAGAACTATATATATACCATACTATACTGTATACAAGAACTATATATACACCATACTATACTGTATACAAGAACTATATATACCATACTATACTGTATACAAGAACTATATATACCATACTATACTGTATACAAGAACTATATATATATACCATACTATACTGTATACAAGAACTATATATATACCATACTATACTGTATACAAGAACTATATATACACCATACTATACTGTATACAAGAACTATATATACCATACTATACTGTATACAAGAACTATATATATACCATACTATACTGTATACAAGAACTATATATATACCATACTATACTGTATACAAGAACTATATATATATACCATACTATACTGTATACAAGAACTATATATACCATACTATACTGTATACAAGAACTATATATATACCATACTATACTGTATACAAGAACTATATATATACCATACTATACTGTATACAAGAACTATATATACCATACTATACTGTATACAAGAACTATATATACACCATACTATACAGTATACAAGAACTATATATACACCATACTATACTGTATACAAGAACTATATATACACCATACTATACATACTGTATGCAAGAACTATATATATACCATACTATACTGTATACAAGAACTATATATACACCATACTATACTGTATGCAAGAACTATATATATACCATACTATACTGTATACAAGAACTATATATACCATACTATACTGTATGCAAGAACTATATATATACCATACTATACATACTGTATGCAAGAACTATATATATACCATACTATACTGTATACAAGAACTATATATACACCATACTATACTGTATACAAGAACTATATATATACCATACTATACTGTATGCAAGAACTATATATATACCATACTATACTGTATACAAGAACTATATATACACCATACTATACTGTATACAATAACTATATATACACCATGCTATACTGTATGCAAGAACTATATATATACCATACTATACTGTATACAAGAACTATATATACACCATACTATACTGTATACAAGAACTATATATACCATACTATACTGTATACAAGAACTATATATACGCCATACTATACATACTGTATACAAGAACTATATATATACCATACTATACTGTATACAAGAACTATATATACCATACTATACTCTATACAAGAACTATATATACCATACTATACTGTATACAAGAACTATATATATCATACTATACTGTATACAAGAACTATATATATACCATACTATACTGTATACAAGAACTATATATACCATACTATACTGTATACAAGAACTATATATACCATACTATACTGTATACAAGAACTATATATATACCATACTATACTGTATACAAGAACTATATATACACCATACTATACTGTATACAAGAACTATATATACCATACTATACTGTATACAAGAACTATATATACCATACTATACTGTATACAAGAACTATATATATATATATATATATATATATATATATATATATACCTTACTATAGATACTGTATACAAGAACTATATATACACCATACTATACATACTGTATACAAGAACTATATATATACCATACTATAGATACTGTATACAAGAACTATATATATACCATAGTATAGATACGGTATACAAGAACTATATATATACCATACTATACATACTGTATACAAGAACTATTCATATATATATACCATACTATAGATACTGTATGCAAGAAATATATATTCTATATATACCATACTATAGATACTATATACAAGAGCTACACATATATATCATAATATATATGTATATACCACACTATAGATACTGTATACAAGAATTATATATATATATATATATATATATATATATATATATACTGTATATACCATACTATATATACCATTCTATAGATACTGTATACAAGAACTATATATATATACCATACTATAGATACTGTATACAAGAACTATATATATATATATATATATATATATATATATACAGTCCTATGAAAAAGTTTGGGCACCCCTATTAATCTTAATCATTTTTAGTTCTAAATATTTTGGTGTTTGCAGCAGCCATTTCAGTTTGATATATCTAATAACTGATGGACACAGTAATATTTCAGGATTGAAATGAGGTTTATTGTACTAACAGAAAATGTGCAATATGCATTAAACCAAAATTTGACCGGTGCAAAAGTATGGGCACCTCAACAGAAAAGTGACATTAATATTTAGTAGATCCTCCTTTTGCAAAGATAACAGCCTCTAGTCGCTTCCTGTAGATTTTAATCAGTTCCTGGATCCTGGATAAAGGTATTTTGGACAAACAATTCAAGATCAGTTAAGTTAGATGGTCGCCGAGCATGGACAGCCCGCTTCAAATCATCCCACAGATGTTCAATGATATTCAGGTCTGGGGACTGGGATGGCCATTCCAGAACATTGTAATTGTTCCTCTGCATGAATGCCTGAGTTGATTTGGAGCGGTGTTTTGGATCATCGTCTTGCTGAAATATCCATCCCCGGCGTAACTTCAACTTCGTCACTGATTCTTGAACATTATTCTCAAGAATCTGCTGATACTGAGTGGAATCCATGCGACCCTCAACTTTAACAAGATTCCCGATGCCGGCATTGGCCACACAGCCCCAAAGCATGATGGAACCTCCACCAAATTTTACAGTGGGTAGCATGTTTTTTTCTTGGAATGCTGTTTCTTTTTGGACGCCATGCATAACGCCTTTTTTTATAACCAAACAACTCAATTTTTGTTTCCAAAATGAAGCTGACTTGTCCAAATGTGCTTTTTCATACCTCAGGCAACTCTATTTGTGGCGTGCGTGCAGAAACGGCTTCTTTCTCATCACTCTCCCATACAGCTTCTCCTTGTGCAAAGTGCGCTGTATTGCTGACTGATGCACAGTGACACCATCTGCAGCAAGATGATGCTGCAGCTCTTTGGAGGTGGTCTGTGGATTGTCCTTGACTGTTCTCACCATTCTTCTTCTCTGCCTTTCTGATATTTTTCTTGGCCTGCCACTTCTGGGCTTAACAAGAACTGTCCCTGTGGTCTTCCATTTCCTTACTATGTTCCTCACAGTGGAAACTGACAGGTTAAATCTCTGAGACAACGTTTTGTATCCTTCCCCTGAACAACTATGTTGAACAATCTTTGTTTTCAGATCATTTGAGAGCGGGCTGTCCATGTTCGGCGACCATCTAACTTAACTGAACTTGAATTGTTTTGTAGAAAGAAATGGTCCAAAATACCTTCATCCAGGATCCAGGAACTGATTAAAAGCTACAGGAAGCGACTAGAGGCTGTTATCTTTGCAAAAGGAGGATCTACTAAATATTAATGTCACTTTTCTGTTGAGGTGCCCATACTTTTGCACCGGTCAAATTTTGGTTTAATGCATATTGCACATTTTCTGTTAGTACAATAAACCTCATTTCAGTCCTGAAATATTACTGTGTCCATCAGATATTAGATATATCAAACTGAAATGGCTGTTGCAAACACCAAAATATTTAGAACTAAAAATGATTAAGATTAATAGGGGTGCCCAAACTTTTTCATAGGACTGTATATATATATATATATATATATATATATATATATATATATATATACTGTATATACCATACTATATATACCATACTATAGATACTGTATACAAGAACTACATATATATATATATATATATATATATATATATATATATATATATATATACACCATACTATACATACTGTATACAAGAACTACATATATATATATATATATATATATATATATACTGTATATACCATACTATAGATACCGTATACAAGAAATATATATATATACCATACTATAGATACTGTATACAAGAACTATATATATATATACTGTATATACCATACTATATATACCATACTATAGATACTGTATACAAGAACTACATATATATATATATATATATATATATATATATATATACCATACTATACATACTGTATACAAGAACTACATATATATATATACTGTATATACCATACTATAGATACCGTATACAAGAAATATATATACTGTATATACCATACTATAGATACCGTATACAAGAAATATATATTCTGTATATACCATACTATAGATACTATAGATTCTGTATACCTCAAGTGCTGGAATACATTTTCCTGCAGAATGAATGAGATGACGTCTTCCTCACACAATGACCAATATCTTTAGCGCGTCAGATCTGCAGATTTCAGTCTTTGCAGTGTGAAACTTATGTAATGTGGGGATTTACCCCAAATTTAGTGAGGAACAGACACAAATTTTGTCCCCTCTGGTCCCCACAGACAACATCTAGACGATGGTTTCCATTGAATGACATTTGCAGTGGTGTCCAGGTGGGTGGCCAGGACACCAGCAAATTTTTCAGCCCCTTCGGGCGTCTCCTGGATATTTTGGAATAGTTGTATGTCAAGCCTTACAGTATGGTGAATCGGAGGTTCTGAAATCTCCCAAAATCTAAGAGGACAGTAGCCTACGGGCGCTGTACATGTAACCAGTAACACACAGGGTCCACCAGAGCAGGAACATCACAGAGGTAGGGTTGAGCGATCGGAAAAGATCGAATCCTGATCGAGCAAATTTCAGGATCGGCTGGAAAATGATTGGAAATCGGATTTTGAAAGCTCAAGATCAGCTCAACCCTAAAAGTGACTTTTCCCATAGAGAAGCATTGACTAGGCATCGGATCGGATTCCGATCGGCGATCAAACAAATTTCACGATCGGGATCGGCTGGAAAATGATCGGAAATCAGATTTTAAAATCAATCCTGAAATCTCAAGATCGGCTCAACCCAACTCTGAGGTTATATTCACATGACAGTTGAAAATCTGCCGTGTGACAGATGTGTTTTTAATGGACATCACATGGCCTCAGTTGATGGATAGGGGGGTCAGACCCTCGCTGTTCTCATATTCAAACCCTATATCAAAGGATGGATCATGAATATCTCGGAATACCTTGTGCATACATAACCAAAAGCCACGTTACCGTTGCGCATTTTATACTGTCTGATAGTCCAGAATATTGTATACTCAGCCACCTGTCAGATCCCATCCGTTCTGGATTGTAGGTATTTTACCGTTATCATTCTGCATGATATATTTCATACTTCTTATTCGGTCTGCGTTGTGGGGATGAATATAAATGAAGTGTAATGAGAAATAATCCGTAAACCAGAGTCGTGAGCGGCGAGTCCACAGCAGAGTATAATGCTGGTCTTATCACTGGAGGCAGCGGACATACATACCGCATCTCATTACTCCCTTACATACGTGATAGGCTGATGTATGGGGGCAGCGTTCAGGTTGTCGTATGCCGGGCCATGTTCTCACCAGCCCTTGACCACATAGCATTTACTGTCCTTTATTACACAAATGCCATTGACTTTATTGCCTTTCGAGTAGAGAAATATCAGGCATTTCATTAGTTTCTGACCAATTCAGGACTGAACTTTTGTAAAATAGGGCGCCGCATCTATAGAACAGACGTGATGGTCAGGGTAGATACACCTGATGATAATACCATTTCATATTTCGGGGAATCTGCCATCTGGACGACAACACCCCCCACACATTTCCTCAGACTCCATACTGCTGAGTTTAGACGTCAGAATCCTAAATTGAATCAGACCCCTAAATTCATGATCCCAGACGTCAAAATCCACAACTAAAGGGTTGTTTCATGAAGGCAAGCCTTGTCCATTAGGAAATATGGATTTGAAACTAAGACCCCACACCGATGACCCAACACATGGAGCTGGTCAGGCGGTATACAACGGATGGAGCTGGTCAGGCGGTATACAACGGATGGAGCTGGTCAGGCGGTATACAACGGATGGAGCTGGTCAGGCGGTATACAACGGATAGAGCTGGTCAGGCGGTATACAACGGATGGCGCTGGTCAGGCGGTATACAACGGATGGAGGTGGTCAGGCGGTATACAACGGATGGAGCTGGTCAGGCGGTATGCAACGGATCGAGTTGGTCAGGCGGTATACAACGGATGGAGCCATTAGCAGAAGGCACCAAAGTCCTCATTTTGAAGTGAATGTCACCGCTATACATTAGCGATGGGAAAAACTTCGAAGATTTGTTCAGTTTCGGGTTCGCAGAGTGTCGAGATGACTGATGCGACTACTGTGACCCAATCACAGATCTCAGTGGTGGCCTGACTTCACCGAGAAAACCAAGAGAGAGTGCCGACACTGCAAGGAGGCCCAAAACATGATGGACCACTACCTATTATATTCTGGGGTCTGCAGAGACTTTGGATGAACTTGTCTTCACTAAATATCCAATACTCATAACCCTGGACTGCCTTTTAGGCTTGCGCCCCACGGGCCAGAAACGTTGCAATTTCCCCGCAGCGGTAAAATCGCAGCATTATACAGTAACTGCAAAGTGGATGGGATTCATGCAAATCCCATGCTCACCCTGTGATAAAAACCACAGTGTCAACACGCTGCGATTTCCAAAACTGTCGCGGTTTGGGAAATCACAGCATGTCAATTATGGATACGGAAACGCCGTCGGCTTCCCCATAGATATAATAGTAACAGAAAGTCTGCGGAGGAAAACTCTGTGAACTTTTTAGTTTAAAGCGCTGCGGGAACAACCGCGATGTGTTACTGCGGGTCGTCCCGTGGGGCCTTAGCCTCAAAAGGGTTAATAAATGTCTGAATGGTGGGGGTTTGAACACTGGGATCTCACTGATCAGAATGGAGGTTCATGCCCTCTTGTTTGGAGCAGTGATCGAACATGGGATTGTTGACGTTAGCTGAGCTTAGTGCGTGTCATCCAATGGTGCATACATTATGTAAACCCATAAACTGGACAGTGTTTGGAGTCCGATACAAGCCCTTATGGGAAGGGCTGGGTCAGGTGATGGTCACCTCAATGGGAATATAGTTATAGATGAGAACATGGCGGCACGCTCAGATGTAGTATGACGCTTTGCTACGTAACGTAAAGAGCGGCTGTGTGCCAGTGATCCTCACGGTTTGATTTTGTTCCCTGTGTCAAACAGGTGCTTACTCAGCCTAAAGCCTCGGCCATTTTGGTGTAGTTTGCTGGAGAACTGAGTATACTGAGCAACAAACTACACCAAAATGGCGCTTGGACATGTGCCGAACCGCTCTGAACGGAGTGGAACTGCACATTCACGAGATTTAAACTGCAAAAGCGCAATCTGGGCGGCAGAATATCCCGGGAGGAGGAGGACAGACGGAGCACAAGCAGCGGTGGGGTGGGATGAAAGGTGTAACGTGAGGGGAAGCAGAAATATGAATGGACAGGACAGGTTTTTCCAGTGATAAAGCTATGTGCACAAAACTGCACCAAGTCAGCAGAGTGTGAATATAGTGCACTTTTCTGCTCATTTTAGTGATCAAGGGAACATTGTAAGCTGATATGTGGATCACAGGGTAAAATCGTCTCCGGCAGCCCTGACAACCACCTTTCACCCAGTGCTGTCAGTGACATTCATGGGCAGCAACTCAGCAATTTGTAATCCCAGTTCCAAAGTACAAGAGCGAGACAAACTGTGACTGGTCAGATTACACTGATAGGGCTGTGCAAAAGTTTTAGGCAGACATGGGGGGAAATAGTCTGCACAGTAAGAATCTTTTTGGAAAGAGAAGTGTTAATAGTTTTTTTAAATATTATTTAAAAAATATTTTTTGTAAATTAACAAAAAATAATTCCTCTGGGTAAACGTACCCTTAGGGGGCGTTCACACCACCTCCACTGTCTGCCCAGGGGTTTCTGTCCTAAATGCCGGGGAAACTGGACAGGGGATGGCTTGCCGACAGTTAGCTTTATCCTTAGGGTAGGTCATCAACATCCAATCAGTGGGGTCCGATACCCAAAATCCTCGCGGATCAGCTGTTTGGATAGGCAGCAGTGGTCATGAGCAATGTGACGTTTTCTCTCTGCAGAAAACAGTGTGCTCTTCCATCACAAGGTAGCAGCTCAGTCCCATTTCGATCACAAGAACGATAGCGCTTCGTTCTCATTCAAGTGACTGAGGCTGAGCTGCAATACCAAGTACAGCCACTATACAATGTATGGCGCTGTTCTTGGTTTCGGTGAAGATTCTGCATTGTTCACCTGAACGTCCTGGTCTCTTCAAACAGCTGATCCTTGGAATCCTGAGTGTCGAACCCTACTGATCATATATTGATGGCCTGTCTTGTCTGTCAATGTAGAAATCTCCTTGAGATTAAGATCATAGATTGTGGATGTGTAGCAAGAAACCGCTGCGAAATACGCAGAGGAAGAAATATATTCTTGCATTATTTCTGTAACGAAATGACACACCGTTCTAGTTGACATCGCGCCCAGTGTGCAGCATGTACTCAGTAGTGACACCAGACATATTTCATAAAAAAAAGTCCTAAAAATATTGAAAGAAAACACAAAACACTATTTATGGTAGCCCAACATATGAGAGTTGGGGCTGTTAAACCACAATTTGCTCAGAATCGCTGCAAAGTGTCTGATCATGGGTTGTGAAGGGGTTAAACACGTTCCTAGTGTTGATGGTTTCATTATTGCACTTTATTTACATCATTGTAGGTGCACTATGGAAGAGACTGATGGCCGCTGCGCTCCGTGAGTCACCCACCAGTCTCTGCTCTGAATTACCTTCAAGTGGTTTGTTTTCTCTAGAAAGATGAAAGCCGCAATCATGAGCCGATGGTAGGAGCGAGTAAACAGGAGGTTAGCTGTAAGCGGTCAATACTCTTCACATCTGCTCCTTGTACACACAGGTTTCATATTATGCTCTTGTTTTTATTATTAGTGGTAGTGCGGAGTGGTGAGGGGTCGGACAGCTGCTTATTATTACTGCAAAATAGTGCGCCTGCTTACCTCTCCAAACCTGAAAGCCGTATACTGTACTATATAAAAGTACTAGCAGGAGGACCCGGCTTCGCACGGGTATATTTCAATTTCTTGTTTGTGTAGTGGCTCCATAAGAATTGTCCAGTTTTGCACTGGTGTATTTTGTTTGTGTGTGTGTGTCCCCATAAGTGTCATGTGATCATGTGTATCTCATTTTAGATATCGGTGAAAAACCTATGGATATGGATACCTAGAGTAAAGCTGTGTGTATGTGACCTTGTGTAACAGTGTCATCCACAGCACTCTGCCCCTTTAAAGCTGACATACAGCAGTGAAGAAAAATGGCTGGGTTGCTATGGAAACCTGGAGTAAAACTCTAATGTGTGGTGCTGTGTGCAAACGCGCGTATCTGATCCTCTGGCATGTGGTACTGTGTGCAGTGGTGCATATCTAATCCTCCAGCGTGTGGTTTTGTGTGCAGATGCACATATCTAATCCTCCAGCGTGTGATATTGTGTGCAGACACGCGTATCTAATCCTCAGGCGTGTGGTACTGTGTGCAGACGCCATATCTAATCATTTGGCGTGTGGTAATGTGAGCAGCTGCGCATATTTAATCCTCCGGCATGTGGAACTGTGTGCAGACACGCGTATCTAATCCTCAAATGTGTGGTACTGTGTGCAGATGCACGTATCTAATACTCTGGCGTGTGGAACTGTGTGCAGATGCGTGGATCTAATCCTCTGGAGTGTGATACTGTGTGCCGACCTACGTATCTAATCCTCTGATGCGTGTATCTCAGCTTGGATATCAGTGTTGGATTGTGCATATGCAGTCACCCTGTGTATGGCAGTTGGAATATGAGTGAAAGACTTGCAGGTTTGTATTTACTAAGGGGGATCATTGTTTTGGGAATACTGTATCTCCGGAACGGTACGTCCGAGCAAGTTGAGGCCTCATCTTAAACCTTCCCGGACACCTGAGGTATCCGTATGCCAAATTTGGTGAAGATCGGTCCAGTCGTTTGGTCGCGCATAAAGAACAGACAGACAGACACAAATTCATTTTTATAATATAGAGAGTTAACTGAGTTCTACATAAAGACAATGGGGTGGATTTACTAATACTGTCTGTTATGCCCCATGCACACGACCAAGTGTGCTACCGATGTGGGGCTGTGTTTCCTCTTGTCAAGCAAGAAACAAAAAGTGTTAAAACAATGCGGTATAAGGCAGGTAGGCCAGTTTTTTGGTACAAACTTTGGCAGAATTCTGGTGCATTTTCAATAGTAAATTTGCTCCAGTGTATCCAAATGTGGTTGAATCTGAATCATATCTGTTATGGGGAAAGTAGTTGAGTAGCAACAAGGGCGCGGACCCAACCAGTCAGAGATTGGGCCACAAAAACAGCAAACAGCAAAATAAACAAACCTTCACGTCAGGAACAAACTGAGCCTTAACCTCAGGCCAAAACAGTGTGAAACAAAATCCTGCTCATCCGAGCTAAACAAATAAGTACTAGCTGTGTGTTTGGCTTACTACCAGTCACATGAATCATCCACAAAGAGCACAATACCATCTCAGCAGACTCCATACACTGTGAGATGGTTATGTGCTCACTGTGTTCTTGGTTTAACCTTTCAATAAAGGATTGTTTTTTGGCCACTATATGAGGAGGCCGTGTCTTGAAACTAGATCTTCTTGTCCATCTGTGTGATTGGTTCAGTGATCTAGATTTGATTTTGCTGTACAGCAGCTCAAGAAGCGGTCTGTAGCCTCTAGATCTCTCTTGCACCAGTATACTCTCCTGCCGTCCTCTGGTCGACCAAAGCCTGGGTGAGCAGTGCCAGCTTCTCTATAAGCAGCAAGTTCATCTCACACCTCGGTTGAGGCCTACTCCAGACCCGCCCTGGACTACACATATGTCAGAAATCTGGGGAATATACCATAATTCCAGCATTCTGTCTGTCACCTTCTCACACTATCTACATACATAAGGCTAAATTCAGATCTGCGTTGGGTTTTCTTCTTCCAGTCCATTGGAAGACCAAAAGAAAACTGGACAGCAAAAATAATGGTCATAAATGGAGCCTGAGGGACCCCAATGACTATTATGGGGTCCGTTGGATGTCCATTATTTTTAACCGAAATCACCGGACAAAAAAGTCAGACTCGTGGGACTTATTTCATTTCCGTTTTCTGAATGTCCAAGGCAGATGTGAACCCAGAATAATGTCACCAGAACATGCCACTCGGTTTGGATGACCATCTAAAGTGTATGGAGGCTTTAGATAAGGGTTAGACTGTTGGATTTCGGCATGCCTGATCCTTTGTTATTAAGGGAGATAAGTCATCACCAAAGGAGTCTGGCAGCGCCTTTCAGGACATCCCATGTAAGCAACGTGTGTATGGGGGCGAAACGTAGAGATTAGAAGAGACAAGCGCTCATCCGACAGCTATCTATATGTACTGCCAGCCGTAGCCTTGGAATAGAAGGAATTTAGATGGCTGTGAATGTAAGTGCGTCGGAGGCCACAACGTTTATATGGTTGATGTATTCTTGTATTACTTCCATTCATACTAGAACCCGAAGGAAAAATGAATCTCGAAAAACATTGTCTGGGAAGATTTTGTGAACTTTACACTTGGTCAAAACAGCACAAGTACATGCGGGTAAACCTCTAAGTGTGTCTGAACTAAGTCAAGTCTGCAAAGAAAGACAGCCAATCTTCTTCAGGAGAACATTCTGCCCCAAATTTTCCTCCTATTGTTTTGAATGGGAGGCAGAGATCGCAACTGGATGCTGTAAAAATCAGCGTCCTTCTTGATCTTGTGGATTCCGAGGCTCAAGACTCCATGGTGAGTAGGCCTATTCATCGGGGGCCCAATCAGCAATGCAAAGTCGTAACAGAATGTTGATGACCTGCATTGCGGCTAGACCACAGCCAGATATGGTGGAGGAAAATGAAGCAGATTTAATTTTCACACCCCCAGTGGTATTTTGAATCAGATACATTTTATTAACCAATATTTCTTTACATAAAAACGAACAAACGGCAAAACAACATCAACGTAACATCAATACAAGGTAAATATGGAGACATTACCCGACATGTATAGGGGGACCCCCCACTAAAACTCCCAAACATCCTTCGATTCATAGCAAAGAATAGCACTCTAGGGATCAAGAAGCAGGTAGAGTAGAAATGAGAGATCTATCCTTAATCAGATATGGGGAGGGAAGACCAGGTGTGTCCAACTATGCCCCCCAAATTTTTTGAAATTTAGCTTGGGCTTTTCACTGTATATATATTTCCCTCTCCAGCCTAATAGTATTTTTGACTCTGGATATCAATTCCACTAGAGAAGGAGGGCTTGGGTCCAACCAATGGTAAGCAATCAATTTTCTTGCCTGGTACAATACCCTAGACAACCCTATAAATTCTGGACTTTCTGGGACCCCCCCCCCCCCCCCCCCCAATGACCTAGAAGGCAAACTAACGGTGAGCGCAGAAGGGCAAAAGAGTATACCTGGCCAAGCAAGGACAGTACCTGACTCCAGTAGTTGGTAATGCAGGAGATGTGCGGGTTCTATACTACAGCGGGGACATTTGGCATCAGAATATTCAGCATATTCATCTGGAACAGTCTCTGTGGAGTCCTATAGACCCTATGCAAGACATAAATATGAGACAATCTCTGCGCTTCACTAGGGGACAATACAGGGGTCAGGGCCAACACTTCCCCCTAATAATTCCTCGTCCACCACACCAACATCCCTTTCCCTAGTCTTGTTCGGATAGTCCTCCAAGTGGGCCATTAAAGGGATCCTATCACTCACACACAATTTTTTGTAGGTACCACATCGGAATAGCCTTAAGAAAGGCTATTCGTCTTCTACCTTTCGTCGTCTTCTCCGCGCTGCCGTTCACCTACAATCCCAGTTTCTCTTGGTATGTAAATTAGCTCTCTCGCAGCACTGGGGGCGTCCCCAATGCTGAAAGAGAACTTTCTCCAGCACCGCCTCCTCTTCTTCAGCAGCGTCATCTTCAGCCTCTTCTTCCGGCGGTGGCTTGTGACTTCTAAGGCCTTGGGCAGATCAGACTGCGCATGCCCACAGGCTACGAGAAAATGTCCGCTTGCACAGTATTGTAAGCGGCCATTTTCTCGTCTCCTGTGGGCATGCGCAGTCTACTCTGCCTGAGGCCTAGAAGTTACAAGTCACAGCCGGAAGAAGAGGCTGAAGATGACGCTGCTATTTTGTAATGCAGGGTGCAGTTCAACTATCAGTGGTCTTTTGGGGTATTGCATTGTTGAAGTATCTCCTATATGCAACCCTAACCCACTTGGTTTAACTTGAATAAGCAGGTAGTGGGTTAAGGTTGCATATAGGAGAGACATAGTTAGCATCTACTTCAACAATGCATAGGGTGCATTCGTATGGCAGAAAATTAAATTTTCTTCATTTTCTAATGAACTAATAGTCACAGGAGTTAGGGGGCGTTCACACTACCGTCGGTGTCCGACATGTAGTGTCCGCTCAAAATCTGTCACGGACACTAGGAGCGGACACTAGCTGTGTCCGTGACACCTGTCATTCATCTCAATGGGCATCGGGTGCGTTCTTTTGCACTCCGTGCCCGTCCTTCCCTGTCCGCGAGTGAAGATGTCCAACTTCTCAAGTGGACAGAAGAACCCTGCATGCACCGACGGTAGTGTGAACGCTCCCTTAGCGACACCTACCGGATCCATGGCAGTACCTGATTTTAACCCACTGCATCCATGCATTTACCCTACTGTAATCCTTTCTGTGATGCAAATGAGGTGACTGCTGCAAAAAAAAAAAAAACCTACACAATAGGCAAGTGTCAGTCTATTATTAGGCTTAGTGGTCAAAATAAAAATTGCAGGATATTGTACTTTTTAAAAACTATATTTATATAGATGTGACAAAATTATTAAAAAATATATATATTTAATTTAAAAATTTGGTTTAAAAAATAGATGAAAACTAAAATTATATTGGGCTCTTTTATGTGTTGCCCATTTGTATTCCATACCTCCCAAGTTTTGAAGAGTAGAAAGAGGGACAAAATTTGCTTCCGCCCACTTATATGTTGTCTCCGCCCATTCTCATTCATTTTTCATGTGTTCCCACACAGTATAATCCTCCTACAGTGACCCGTAAATTATATGTCCTCCCTCCATCTCTCCCCCAGTTTCCTATACACCCTTTATCTGCCCCTAGTTTCATGCCCCCCTCCATCTCTGCCCCCAGTTTCATGTCCCCCTCTTCATCTCTGTCCCGTTTCATGTCACCTCAGTTTCATGCCATTCTCCCCCCCTTCATCCCCCACAGTTTCATGTACCCCCGTCTCTGCCCCAGTGTCATGCTGTTCTTCCCCCTTCATCTGCCCCAGTGTCATGCTGTTCTCTCCCCCTTCATCTGCCCCAGTGTCATGCCGTCCCCCCCTTCATTTGCCCCAGTGTCATGCCATTCTCCCCCCCCCTTCATCTACTCCAGTGTCATGCTGTTCTCCCCCCCTTCACCTGCCCCACTGTCATGCCGTTCTCCCCCCCCCCTTCACCTGCCCCCCATTTCATGGCCCCCTACATTATGTTCCACCTTAATGTTTAACACAAAAAAAACACACTCACCTTCCAACGCTCCCTCTCCGCTCTCTCACTCATACACATATTGTAGGCGGGATGTGACGTCATCACATCGCAGCTACAAAGGCCAGAGCGCAGGGTTAAAGCAGGAGCTGAGCTGTGACAGCTCCTGCTTTAAACCCCTATGTATTCAGCTTGAAATCGGGACATACCAACCGGGACCGTGGGACAGGACACCGAAATCTTGAGTGTCCCACGGAAATCGGGACTGTTGAGAGGTATGGCATTCTCCTGGGAAGATTGATTTGGGTGGGACTTTTATTGAGAGCTCTGTCTTGAATTTGTGTCCTGTTTTAACGGGCGATCACCAAAAACAAAAAAAAAAGACGCCTCTCTGCGGCAAGACATAAATCCAGTTGGAGACTACTTGTCATCTCACACCTACGTACAGAAGGACTCCTATCAGTGGACATGGTATGAGCTGGAGTCTATATTTACATTATAAAAACCAGCCAAGCCACATTTTTCGGTTTAGTTTACAGATTAAAATACTTTATCTTCAATCGTCTTTGATCCAAAAACCAGCAGGTAAAAGACGGGTCAAATAACTTTCTCCTGTTATGAGACAGAAGATCAAATGATCAAGAAACACAGAGAGAAGGAATCTACATCTGGTCTGACCACCTGTACAACACTGGCAGATTTAGGAATACAGTGTTGGCCAAAAGTATTGGCACCCCTGCAATTCTGTCAGATAATACTCGTGTTCTTCCAAAAAATGATTGCAATCACAAATTCTTTGGTATTATTATCTTCATTTAATTTGTCTTCAATGGAAAACCACAAAAAGAATTGTCAAAAAGCCACATTGGATATAATTCCACAGCAAACATAAAAATGGGGGTGGACAAAAGTATTGGCACTGTTTGAAAAATCATGTGATGCTTCTCTAATTTGTGTAATTAACAGCACCTGTTACTTACCTGAGGCACCTAACAGGTGGTGGCAATAACTAAATCACACTTGCAGCCAGTTGAAATGGATTAAAGTTGACTCCACCTCTGTCCTGTGTCCTTGTGTGACCAGTTTGAGCATGGAGAAAAGAAAGAAGACCAAAGAACTGTCTGAGGACTTGAGAAGCAAAATTGTGAGGAAGCATGAACAATCTCAAGGCTACAAGTCCATCTCCAAAGGCCTGAATGTTCCTGTGTCTACCGTGCGCAGTGTCATCAAGAAGTGTAAAGCCCATGGCACTGTGGCTAACCTCCCTAGATGTGGACGCAAAAGAAAAACTGACGAGAGATTTCAATGCAAGATTGTGCGGATGGTGGATAAAGAACCTCGACTAACATCCAAACAAGTTCATGCTTCCCTGCAGTCCGAGGGTACAACAGTGTCAACCTGTACTATCCGTCGGCATCTGAATGAAAAGGGACTGTATGGTAGGATATCCAGGAAGACCCCACTTCAAACATGGCGGAGGTTCCCTGATGTTTTGGGGTTGCTTTGCTGCCTCTGGCACTGGACTGCTTGACCGTGTGCATGGCATTATGAAGTCTGAAGAAGACCAACACATTGTGCAGCATAATGTAGGGCCCAGTGTGAGAAAGCTGGGTCTCCCTCAGAGGTCATGGGTCTTCCAGTGGGACAATGACCAAAAACACACTTCAGGTCAGCACTAGAAAATGGTTTGAGAGAAAGCTCTGGAGACTTCTAAAGTGGCAGCAATGAGTCCAGCCCTGAATCCCATAGAACACCTGTGGAGAGATCTCTTGGTGGCAGTTTGGAGAAGGCCTCCTTCACATCTCAGGGGGGACCTGGAGCAGTTTGCCAAAGAAGAATGGTCTAAAATTCCAGCAGAGCCTTGTAAGAAACTCATTGATGGTTACCGGAAGTGGTTGTGTGCAGTTATTTTGTCTAAAGGTTGTGCTACCTAGTATTAGGCTGAGGGTACCAATACTTTTGTGCGGCTCATTTTTGGAGATTTGTGTAAAATGATCAATGATTTGACTTTTTTTTCATTCTCTTTTGTGTTTTTTCATTGCAAGCAAAATAAATGAAGATATTAATACCAAAGAGTTTGTGCTTGCAATCATTTTCTGGAAGACACCGAGGATTATCTGACAGAATTGCAGGGGTGCCAATACTTTTGGCCAACACTGTATATAGTATACACCGACCTTCCGTAACCGTGTAGCGGACATCAATGCAAAGAGATTATAGGGTTTTCTTCGATTCTTACACTGTAGCATGATCATAATTAACATCTTTGCAGATATCCTGTCATTTTAAATGGGCTGAACCATTGGGTTTGTAGTTGACAAGATGGAGCATTCCATGATGTAGAACATTCTAGTTAGCAGGATGAGATAGTTTGTCTTCTGCCTTCTCAGGATGAACAAGGAGGGGTCAAGCTTGAGTGTTAGATTGACTCAGGGTAAGTTCACACAGGGGGGGGGGGGAGGGGGTTTGGCCTGGAACCTGAGGCGGAGGCCGCCTCAGGTTTCGGACCAAAATACAAGTAGCTGTAACTGGATGCTGGTGTAGTATACTGTCATCCAGTCGCACACTCCACTCTGGAGTAGGCCCAAATGAATGGGCTTAGTCGGGAGGGAATGTCTTCAGGCAGATGTCGCGAGGTGAATCCGCCTGAAAGAATGAGCATGTTGCTTCTTTTTTCTGGGAGCCGGAACACACGGCTCCTGGATAAAAGAACTGACCGGCTCCCATTGGTTTCAATGGGAACCGTCTTTTTGGTCAGTATGTTGAGGTGGATACGACCTCAAAATCCTGACCAAAAAAACCCATGTGAACTTACCCTAAACTGGGTCGAGTGTTGGTTGTTCTGCCATCAGGAGATGGGACTTATCCCTGCTCATATAGTGTGTGCAAGATACATACTGTATATGAGTATAAAGTTATATGGACCTCATAGCTACAACCCTGCCTGTAGCCTCTGGTCACAAAGAGTACCCCGTTTTTAGATCTGCACCGTATAGCAAGGGCATTGCAGATATTTTATGGTTTTAGTGGAATCAGTACACTTTTATAGAGGAGACTTCCCTAGCAAGGGAGATGCTGACCAACCTTACATCAACCAGCATCAACTCCAGACTTAACAGTGCCTTAAAGGGGTTGTCTATGTATAGACACTTATCCCCTATCCAAAGCATAGGGAATAAGTGTCTGATTGCTGAGGGCCTGCACATCAGGTTCACCATTGATCAGGAGGTAAGGGGACCGATTGTCCCCCTAAAGCCTCCTTGTGGATAGCGCACCAGTGCACTTGCATGACTGGTACTCCATTTCAATGGGGCTGCCAGGACTGTAATCTCCAATAGTGCCTACAACCCTGTAGAAGTGAATGGAGCATCGGTCACACAAGCCCAATGGCACTCCATTCACGAGGAGGTTTTATGGGGACTTTCGGTCCCCCGTCCTTCTGGTCACTGGGGCACCAGTAATCAGACACGTATCTCTTGTCATGTGGATAGGGATAAGTGTCTATAATGGGAACACCCCTTTAAGGCAAAATTAGGACTAGAGTTGAGGCTGGTTGACAGAACTTCCTGTGGTCGGTCAGCGTCTCCCGTATTAGCGTGTGCGGACAAGAGGTGAGGGAAGGTAAGTAGAACGGTTTGTTATTTTACACCTCTCCTCGTCTAGTATGTTCTAGGGCCGGATCTGGGCTGATCTGAACTGGTTTGCTCATCTCTAGACCGATCTAAATTTTTGCAAACAGCATGTTTAGTGTTTCCTAGTCGAGCACAGGATTCCGCTCAACATGCTCCTACATTGAGCTCATTTTAGTACACCCGTGCACCTTCCAAATGATGTTTATCATATAGACCTTTCTCTTATATTTTAATATTCATCACGTAACGCCTCAGTGATTGTAGCCGGCAGGAGGCTAATGATGAAATTACTGAGACATTATTTTTCCATTTTTGATTAGCGGTCATAGACTCGTCCATGTTCGCAATATTCCCACCCTCGGTGGAGCTCAAGTTGGAGCATGGCTTTGTATGGATTGCCAATTGACACGTGCTGAAGAAGGGAATGGACAATCGTTCTGAAGAAGAGAATGGACAATCATTCTCAAGAAGGGAGTGGACAATCGTTCTGAAGAAGGAAATGGACAATCATTCTGAAGAAGGGAATGGACAATCGTTCTGAAGAAGAGAATGGACAATCGTTCTGAAGAAGGGAATGGACAGTTGTTCTGAAGAAGGGAATGGACAATCGTTCTGAAGAACGGAATGGACAATCGTTCTGAAGAAGGGAATGGACAGTCATTCTGAAGAAGGAAATGGACAATCATTCTGAAGAAGGGAATGGACAATCGTTCTGAAGAAGAGAATGGACAATCGTTCTGAAGAAGGGAAAGGACAATCGTTCTGAAGAAGGGAATGGACAGTCGTTCTGAAGAAGGGAATGGACAATCATTCTGAAGAAGGGAATGGACAATCGTTCTGAAGAAGGGAATGGACAATCGTTCTGAAGAAGGGAATGGACAATCGTTCTGAAGAAGGGAATGGACAGTCGTTCTGAAGAAGGGAATGGACAATCGTTCTGAAGAAGGGAATGGACAGTCGTTCTGAAGAAGGGAATGGACAATCGTTCTGAAGAAGGGAATGGACAATCATTCTGAAGAAGGGAATGGACAATCATTCTGAAGAAGGAAATGGACAATCGTTCTGAGCACCTTGTAGAGTTATAATGTGATTATCATAATTCTAGGGCGTTAAAGACCATTAGCTCATCAAATATAAACAAATATACAAAAAATTTTATTTAATATATATAATAAGGTACAGTGCAGTAACCATAAAATGGTAGAATAAAAAAGACAAATACATACAAACAATGTGAAATAAAAGGGGACTAAAAGTCTGGGACTAGGGTTGAGCCGATCTTGAGATTTCAGGATCGATTTTAAAATCTGGTTTCCGATCATTTTCCAGCCGATCGCGATCGTGAAATTTGCTCGATCACCGATCGGAATCCGATCTTTCCTGATCTCGATCTCTCAACCATAATTGTATATTATATACACAGTAGGGTTGAGCCGATCTTGAGATTTCAGGATCGTTTTTAAAATCCGATTTCCGATCATTTTCCAGCCAATCGCGATCGTGAAATTTGCTAGCTCACCGATCGGGATCTGATCTTTCCTGATCTCGATCTCTCAACCATAATTGTATATTATATACACAGTAGGGTGGAGCCAATCTTGAGATTTCAAAATCCGATTTCCGATCATTTTCCGGCCGATCATGAAATTTGCTCGATCGTCGATCGGGATCCGATCTTTCCCAATCCCAATCACTCAACCTTATCTGGGACTGTGTCTTGTGGCTGTTTATAGACTTTTAGCTTTCCTCACTTCCTTTAACCCCTCACTTGTGATGTCAGATGCTTTTGATCAGCGAGTTCCCACATATTCGGCTGTCGCAATGTCTGTGACAGTCAATAAGAATTTTGTGAGGCTTTACCATCTCTAATTCTACGATATCTGTCGCCCTATCAGTTAAATTCAATTTGAGGGTAAAGTTCTTGACTTATGACTTTTAATTGATGAAGACCCCATTACCGAACAGATCTTGGGTCCAGAACAATTGGCAGAGTCCTCATGTAAATTGTCGTTGTGCTGGCCAGTCATCCAGTCCTCGACACTGCACCAGCATCCAGCTGACATCCTGTCTCCATGTTTCCTATTCGTGTCAGTCAGAACATGGCGTCCTTGGCGTGTAAACAAACAATTTCAGTTTTTCTAACATCCTCAGGAGAAACATCAACATGTCTCTAGAAGGTCAAGAAATTGTCTTCTGCCAGAAAATAACACAGCGTACAATGAATTCACTGTATCCAGGGTTTTCTGGGCAGTAACCAATAAAACAAATAGAAAATACATTTTCATGTAGTTTCCATTCTCATTAACTCGAGGCTTACAGAAGACATTGCGTAGCAGCTGATTGGACCCGTTGACTGCTTAACCTTGTCATGACCAGGGATGGAGATCTCACCACCGCATGCAAAGTTTTTCTGCAATATGAGCAACGCATGAGAATGGCAAAGGACGACCTACTAATTCTTTCCAGTTTTCCCGGCCAGCAACATCACATTCTCATTCTGACATACCTATTTTTGGATGGGTGTGATGTAATGCTAGGGTCATGTGCAGACATTGTATCCAGTCTTGTGGCCAGTTGCCATGTAATCTCATTGTTAAAGGGATGTCCAGGTTACAAAACTCATTTTTGTACACCCTACTAGGAAATTCTCTACTAAAGTTCCTCAACCTGGACCAAGAACGCCTCTCGCTTTGGAGGACCTGTCCTGTCCTGTCGTGCATTGCAAACACAACCCATTGATGTAAATCGGCACAGTGTAATGCTTAAATTGTCCTGTAGTGGCGCTGCCAAATTTGCTTACACATTACAACCTAACAGTTGTCCCAGCAGGAACATATTTTATGATCTACTGACTCTCAAGAGGTCAATATAACAAGTAGGGGTTGTGCACAGCAAAGCCGTAGTCACCATCTTAGTGGTGACTACGGCAGTTCCACCAGTAGTCACAGCAAGATCAACCTTCAATAATCCCAGGTTCTTCTCTTCCATGTATAGTCTCAAAAGAGACTAGCTCATTTACCAGTAGTCATAGAAGGGCCTTCTCCATATATACACAGCATTTCCCCTCTATTACTCCCCTGTATAAATCAGAGCCTCACAACAGAGCTTCCCTCCTCTATAACAACCTTCCCCAAATTCTAGTAATGCGCCCTCTATTGGCATCCTATTCCCATCTTCAATAATTTGTGGGTTCTTTAATCAGTTTATGAGAAAAGTTACCATACATTGGTAACGAAGCCCTCGGATCTGCCATCACAACACCAAAAATCAGCACAACGAAGCAGTCCTGACCTGGACACAGCGCCACTCTCGGTATATGGAGGACTGGCTGTGACAAAGAAAGTAACTGTTACGAACCTGATGCAAAAAATAACTCAATAAGTCCTGGGCAACTAGAATTCCCAAGTGCTGAGGCAAAAACAGTCCTGGAAGTGCCTCGCTCTCCTAACCGGAGCAGAACCAGGCTCCAAAGTTCTTCACCAAAGCTCCTGATGGTGGAGTTGTACTTGGTCATAGTCCGAGGCCCAGATCCGCAACTGCCCAGAGAGCGACGCGAATCACAAGAAGGAGGACCCAGAAGGACCCTGACACTAACCTTAGAGTCAAGTCCAAGAGAGCGGGAAGGAATGGAGTCGCAGATGAGCAGGAGGGTAATCCAGGGAATACACCCAGATTACCGAGGAACCAATCCGTGGTCAAGCAAGTCGGGTCGATAACTTGAGGTCATGTGGTAACAGAAGACAGAGGCAGAAGCGTAGTTCGGGAAGCCGTGTCATACACAGGAGGTCAATAGAGTAGCCAAATCAGGATCCAAAAGGGAGGTCAGGTAAAAGCCAAAGGTCATACACAGAAGGTCAGGAAGGTGCCAAATCAGGATCACGGAGGAGAAGTCTGTAAGGCAAGCCGGGTCAAACAATTCAGGGAATCCAAGAGCAAGGACAGGTGACAGGGAGCAGGAAAGAAGCAGGGAGCTGATACCGTAGTGTGGACGAATAACCGCCCTGACCCCGGAAATGCTGGTCCCGGCGCTAGGGGGAAACCGGAACCTCCATACACTCAAGCAGAGGCCTTCGACCTAACCCAGCGCTGGAACGAGCAGATATCCAGGCGCTGGACAGGCATCGGGCCGGGTGCCCCTGTGCAACACAGTGGGGTCCCGGCCCGTCCATCAGTAACCCCATGCCAAGAACAGTTGATAACCAAATCACCAGAGCCACCAGGATACCAAGATTGGAGTTATTAAAATACAATACCAAACAGGAGAACACTCGGGTACCCCTGGTTGTCACATACAACCCCCACCTGGAGACGCTGAGAGGAATCACACGCAAATTACATCCACTACTGCAAAAAGACAACCTTCTAAAATCCATATTTTCTGACCCCCCTCTCCTATGCTACAGACAGCCACCAAACCTCAGGAATATGATTATTAGCAGCTCTCTGTCACCTCCAACTAACAAAGGAACATTTCCATGTGGACAGAAGAGGTGCAAAACCTGCCCGCACATACTGACCACTGACAAGATAGAGATACCAAACTCTAACAGGGAATATAAAATCCCAGGTACGTTCACCTGTAACACACCTAATGTGGTGTATTTGATCATTTGCACCAAATGTTCCACTGAAAATCTGTATGTTGGAGAGACTGGTCAGAAACTCAGAATGAGAATTAATTCACATCGCCATACAATCAAACAACAGAGAACTGATCTTCCCGTGCCAAATCATTTTTGCCAGGAAGACCACAGCATCATCAATGACATGAAAATCTTGATCTTAAAAGGGAACTTTAAATCAAGGAAACAGCGACTGATTTATGAGTACAAGGCCATGACCCTATTCCAGACGTTGGACAATGGGATGAACATCTCACGTGGGTTTATGTCTTTTTATACACATCATTAAGACAGCCATTAAGATAAGAACTGGGGGATCTGGCAATTGATTGTTTGTTGTTATAAGTATATAGTAATAAGCCTTTTCCCCCTCCCTCCTGTAATCCTATCCCTATGTGTCCTGTTGTACATAAATATGCAGCCTCTAGAAAGTGTTTTTTAGTTATATCTGAAGAAGAAGCTCAGAGGAAAGCTTCGAAACGTCATATTCTGTCATCATTATGAGTTAGCCATTAAAAAAGGTATCACCTACTGAAGACTTGCAAAGTTTTTTTTGTTTTTTATATTTTATAACCACTGGCTAACACGGTACCAAAACAAACATTTTCCTTTAACCCCATGCGAGAAAATATGTCCAACAGGAAGTAGCTTCCTCCTGTGTCGGGTAATAGAAGTCTCTATATGTAGTTTTTGTGTTAATTCCGCTTCTATGCCTATGGCTACAAAGCTGTGTACTTTTCCATGTAGATGCCACTGTATGCTAACACGTAGAGTTCCACAGTGTCCCTAACTATATTGTACAGAAAAAGTGAACTGGATATGAATGATCTCATTATTGTGTATTATTATCCCAAATCTTGGCCAGAATCTCCCAGCATGAAGTCATAGAGAACAGCAGCGGGGGCTGGACTGGAAGAAGTTGAAAGTGTACAAAATCTGAAGTGCTTATCACGGGAAACTTGTCCTCCTTGTTGTTGAGAATGACGGCACTGTGATATCCGCCAAGAGCCAGGCCTGATGTGAAACAGACAGTGATATCAATATGGAAAGCATAAGACAGGAGCGGGGATTGATTAGTCGTCTTACTGTAAGTCACATCAGTCGACTCCAGTTACAACTTACAGCTGCAGAGGAATCTGGTTTTCTTCACTACTTTCCATTTCCGTGTATAATTGGTTCAGTATGGAGCTGCCTGGTATTAGTTTTATTAAACTTCTTTTGTCCACCATATACCTAAGTCCTTATACAGACAAACGTAAGACCTATATTATGGTCACAGGATTGCCCAAAATTTCAAGTGAACTGAACTTAGATCACTGTATAACCATGTAATACCGGCAGTCTGCGCCTGCCATCTTTCCCAACAGACCTGTGCATGGTTCTGTTTCTGTAAGAATTAGTGTTCTGCCTGCTAGCTTTCCTTCTGCCAATCCTCGTCTGCCTGTGTGTATATAATGCAGCTTTTTTAGCCACACCTTGTCTGTTTCTTGATCTTCTGTTTGGACCCATGCTGTCCTTCTGTCTGTACGTCTGAGCTATGTTCTGTGTAATGTTGAAGTCATGTCTGTAATTCCATAGACGCACTAATCCTTCTGCCTTGAATCCCTGTTTGTGTGGACGCATTTGTCCTTCTGCTATGTTAAGCTTTCGGACTTCTAACAAACATCTCGATACCTTTTGAGTTACAAGTTATGTACCTACCTGTGCTACTTGTGGCCTCACATGGAATAAACCATGCGACCAGCTTTTTTTGTGGTTTCTTTGGCATCGTCTAGGTCTATACCTCAATATTACACATGCTTCTGTTATGTAGGTGGCTCTGATAGCTGTAGCCTGCAAGCTTTCTACTGTAAAGGTTTGGCTTGCGAACTCCCGTAATACTTCTACTACCTGGGGCCTTCAGGATCTACTATGAATGTTTGGCCTTTTGGTTTTGCTATGTATGTACCTCTACGACCTGTGGCCTATGGGCTTCTCGTATGTATGTACCTTTGCTACCTGGAGCCGATGGACTTCTGCCATGTATGTTACAGTATCTCTTCTACCTATGGCCTTTGGTCCTTGTACTGTGAACATTGACCTGCAGATTTCTGCTATACCTGTGACCTTCAGCTTCTGCTATGATTGTTTGGCCTACAGGTTTCCATTATATTAGTATCTTTCCTACCTGTCACCTTCGGGCTTCTGCTATAAATGTTTGCCTTTTGGGGTCATGATCATGGAATAATAACACTCCTTAAGGAGTGTGCATCTTTACAAGCCTTTTTCGCTCCACTGGGGGATTATGGGAAAAATATACAAATCTGTTTTCCAGATTTGGGGTCATGTTATGCATGTGCTTCTACTACCTGTCCCACGGTACTGCTTTGGATTCCTGTTTTAGACACGGCCCCCTCTGTTATCTGGTTGTTCCAACCTGTTCCTGATTCCGCATCCTTGTTACCAGTAAAGAACACCTGTCTCTTTTTACTCCGTCCATGTGTATTCTTTCTACTGAATATATTCTGTATTGACACTTGCATTTTGCTTGATCCTGTTGTGGGTTTCATCATAGACCCCTCACCTTCTTGGTCAGCTGCCCTCAAGACCTCAAGAAGTAATGACCTGGTAGACTTCCTGCAGAGTAGGCCAGATCCTTGTATGGTGGTAGAACTGAAGATCAGAGGGTCTGCTTAGACAACGTTTTTAGAGGTGGCCCTAATTCAAAGTGGTTTGGTAGGTCCACAACTTGCTGTATGGTAAAGTCCATTTCACTCATTTATATTGTTATTTTTTCAAAACTTACCTCTCCAAAAACATGAAGAACTTGAAGCCTAAATTTTACACATTGCTGGATGTTACAACACATTAGATATGTTTTCCACAGGCAGTCTGGACACAGAACAGAGGAGATGAGACCTTTGATGCGGTGAACCTAGCTTCAAGAGTGTCCTGTGGTGGCGGCCTGCTGGGACGTTCAGGAATATAGAGCGTTCTGTCTGAAGCTTACACCTTCCTGAGGAGCGATAATAAACACAGCTCAGATCCTTTTCCATCTCAGCCAGAGGTTCGTAAGTGCTCAGTATCCAGCACAGCCTGGGGGCCATCATTGATCTGTCCAAAGCCGACGTCTTACAACTGCTGGTTTATGTCCAGTTCTCACAAGTTTGAAAAATTACAGAAGAAATGTTTATAATAATTTATAATATACCGTAGTTCAGACTATACAGGATGGTCCTGGAGGAGCAATGAGGACGGAGCGAAGGGAATCAATGTAGGTTGTAATTCTTAAGTTATGATTATGTCTGGTCATCAAAAGAGTTTTACGACAATTCCAGACACCAATAATCCGAATGTAACTGGTAGAGTAATCATTCCTTATGTTACATGGTAAAGACATTTGTCAAATCAGGACAAAATATAGTAATACACAATGGTTGAATAAAAAGAAGAGATAGGTCTATAATATCTAATGAAAAGATAGGAGGAGAAGTATGGCAATATAACTACTATAATACTGTCTCTACGTACAAGAATATAACTACTATAATACTACTCCTATGTACAAGAATATAACTAGAAGTATAATCTTGTCAAACCGAAGGTTCGATATAAGGGTCCGCGACTCACAGCTTGTAAAAACTTTTCTTTTTATTTCATCCTTTTAAAATTTCTGTTTGCCACCATAGGCTGGAGTATACATTTAAACACAAAAAAACATAGTGTAGACAAGGTAGACACTGGACATGGTGAGTTAAAAACCGCTAGAAAACTGACGCGTTTCGGGACTATTGAGGCGTCCCTTACTCATAGTGAAACTAGCCTGAACATTGTAAGCAGTGTGAACTTAATATACACTCTGAGAAATTATATAATATAATTTATATATTAAGTTCACACTGCTTACAATGTTCAGGCTAGTTTCACTATGAGTAAGGGACGCCTCAATAGTCCCGAAACGCGTCAGTTTTCTAGCGGTTTTTAACTCACCATGTCCAGTGTCTACCTTGTCTACACTATGTTTTTTTGTGTTTAAATGTATACTCCAGCCTATGGTGGCAAACAGAAATTTTAAAAGGATGAAATAAAAAGAAAAGTTTTTACAAGCTGTGAGTCGCGGACCCTTATATCGAACCTTCGGTTTGACAAGATTATACTTCCATTTATTTACTCCAATGAGTCAAGGAGAATAGGGTCGTGCACCAACAATCATCATTTGAACGACTACAAGGGTGAGCTACTTTATATCTTTTTTTATTTAAGAATATAACTACTATAATACTACTCCTATGGACAAGAATATAACTACTATAATACTGCTCCTATGTACAAGAATATAACTACTATAATACTTCTCCTATGTACAAGAATATAACTACTATAATACTACTCCTATGTACAAGAATATAACTACTATAATACTACTCCTATGTACAAGAATATAACTGCTATAATACTGCTCCTATGTACAAGAATATAACTGCTATAATACTACCTCCTATGTACAAGAATATAACTACTATAATACTACCTCCTATGTACAAGAATATAACTACTATAATACTACTCCTATGTACAAGAATATAACTACTATAATACTACTCCTATGTACAAGAATATAACTACTATAATACTGCTCCTATGTACAAGAATATAACTACTATAATACTACTCCTATGTACAAGAATATAACTACTATAATACTGCTCCTATGTACAAGAATATAACTACTATACTCCTATGTACAAGAATATAACTACTATAATACTACCTCCTATGTACAAGAATATAACTACTATAATACTGCCCCTATGTACAAGAATAAAACTTCTATAATACTGCCCCTATGTACAAGAATATAACTACTATAATACTACAACCTATGTACAAGAATATAACTACTATAATACTACTTCTATGTACAAGAATATACCTACTATAATGCTACCTCCTATGTACAAGAATATAACTACTATAATACTACTCCTATGTACATGAATATAACTACTATAATACTGCTCCTATGTACAAGAATATAACTACTATAATACTACTCCTATGTACAAGAATATAACTACTATAATACTGCCCCTATGTACAAGAATATAACTACTATAATACTGCCCTTATGTACAAGAATATAGCTACTATAATACTGCCCCCTATGTACAAGAATATAACTGCTATAATACTGCTCCTATGTACAAGAATATAACTACTATAATACTACCTCCTATGTGCAAGAATATAACTACTATAATACTGCTCCTATGTACAAGAATATAACTACTATAATACTACAGCTATGTACAAGAATATAACTACTATAATACTATGCCTATGTACAAGAATATAACTACTATAATACTACAGCTATGTACAAGAATATAACTACTATAATACTGCTCCTATGTACAAGATTATAACTACTATAATACTGCTCCTATGTACAAGAATATAACTACTATAATACTGCTCCTATGTACAAGAATATAACTACTATAATACTACCTCCTATGTGCAAGAATATAACTACTATAATACTGCTCCTATGTACAAGAATATAACTACTATAATACTACCTCCTATGTACAAGAATATACCTACTATAATACTGCTCCTATGTACAAGAATATAACTACTATAATACTGCTCCTATGTACAAGAATATAACTACTATAATACTACTCCTATGTACAAGAATATAACTACTATAATACTGCTCCTATGTACAAGAATATAACTACTATAATACTACCTCCTATGTACAAGAATATAACTACTATAATACTGCTCCTATGTACAAGAATATAACTACTATAATACTACCTCCTATGTACAAGAATATAACTACTATAATACTGCTCCTATGTACAAGAATATAACTACTATAATACTGCTCCTATGTACAAGAATATAACTACTATAATACTGCTCCTATGTACAAGAATATAACTACTATAATACTGCTCCTATGTACAAGAATATAACTACTATAATACTGCTCCTATGTACAAGAATATAACTACTATAATACTGCTCCTATGTACAAGAATATAACTACTATAATACTGCTCCTATGTACAAGAATATAACTACTATAATACTGCTCCTATGTACAAGAATATAACTACTATAATACTGCTCCTATGTACAAGAATATAACTACTATAATACTGCTCCTATGTACAAGAATATAACTACTATAATACTGCTCCTATGTACAAGAATATAACTACTATAATACTACTCCAATGTACAAGAATATAACTACTATAATACTGCTCCTATGTACAAGAATATAACTACTATAATACTACCTCCTATGTACAAGAATATAACTACTATAAAAGTAGCTATAGGGGTACAGAGGTAGCAAACACTAGCAGGCCCCTGTACCCTGACATTACAGATTTTGCATTGGGGTCCAGGCGCTCCATATAAGGGTGAGTTCACATGGAGTAAAGTGTGAACTCACCCTTACACCACTGATCTCTAGTATACAGCAGATTATAGTCGTGTGCAGGAATATTTAAGTGAGGAGTCGTGGACTTGCAGTAGAAGCAATATACCGCAGAAGTTTTCGTGACACGCAGTCACATGACATTATTACCGCCTCTCAGGGGACAACTCATGTAATTATAGTTTATTAATGATAGATTAATTAAGAATATATCCTCCTCATTCATACAAAGCAGCTCCTTAGTGAATGTAAGCTATAGGGCCCATTCACACAAATGCTGCAGCAGTCAGAATTACTTCTTAATAAAATCTTGAGAATTTACCCTAAAACACTCTGCGCTGCTGTGCATCCTCTGTATCCCGTATTCGGCACTCTAAAGCTCTAACAGTATCGAACATCCTAAAAGTCATCTCCGGGATGTTGATCCCAGGACACTTCTTAAAACTGACGCCTCTTAGCAGCTGCATGGGACAGCCCTTCAAGACATTCTGTGCAGTGTTCTCAGGGATATTAAAGACCCTTCACTTGTTTTGTTTTGGAAACCCATGTCTCTTAAATTAGACTGAAACAAGTGCACAGAGACCTCGCTGCTCCTGTTAACTTGTCACCTGGTGTGGGGTCCTGGAGACCGTTCCAAATAGACAACCTAAACATCAGCAGAGTGCGGCTGCACAGGAACGAGAGAGAGTATACTTACCTGCAGGACGCCTTGTACGTTTCTTATAGAAGGAGGCTTCATCCGCTTCTCCATCCCAGGTTCTCAGTTCTCCTATAGGTTTGGTATCATCTGCACTCACAGCACCTCCTCAACCAGCTGATCGGTGGGAATCTCAAGTGTTGGACCACCATCAGATAATGATGACTTATCTTATAACTCTTGGAAAACCCATTTATTTTAGGGTCGACCCATCAAGACATGGACTCCACAAAATCTCTTAAGCATTAACCGTTTCTGCAACTTGTGTTTGGATTGGACCAGATGGATTATGGCTGGTAATAGAGTGGAGGAGTTCCTTAAATCTGTGGAGTACGTTATACGGATGAGTGTTGATTATAATGGGTAGAGATGAGCGAGTAGTGAAATGTTCGAGATTCGATATTCGTTTCGAGTAGAGCCTCAATATTCGACTTCTCAATCGAATATCGAATCCCATTATAGTCTATGGGAAAAAATGCTCATTTCAGGGAAACCACTATTCGACTAAAGGAAAGTCACCAAGTCCACGAGTAGCAGGAGGAGAGTGTTTAGGAGGAGCGCTGTGCAGTTAAAGCACACGGACCCCATAGACTATAACAGGTCCATGCGCTTTAACTGCACAGCGCTTGCAGTTGCGCTGATATTCCGTTTGGGTAGGGCGTCCTCCCGCGGAATCCTTCCGGACGGGAAGCAAGCACTAATGTGAACTTACTCGTCCTGCAGAACCAGCATTGATTGGCCGAATGCTATACAGTGTATAGCATTCGGTCATTCAACGCTGGTTCTGCAGCAGGCTCGTCTTTGCTAATCGGGAGAGCTGGCAGCTTGTGGTTATGCGGGAGCTGACTTTTTCTCATTGACCAGCGTTGATTGGCCGAAGCTATACAGTGTACAGCATTCGGCCAATCAACGTTGGTTCTGCCGGAGGCTCGTCTGTGACGAGGCGGAGTCTAAAATCGGACCACAGCAGTCTCCATTGTGGTCCAATCTTAGACTCCGCCTCCTTACAGACGAGCCTCCGGCAGAACCAGCGTTGATTGGCCGAATGCTGTACACTGGCCAATCAACACTGGTCAATGCATTCCTATGAGGAAAAGTCAGCTCCCGCATAACCGCAAGCTGCCAGCTCTCCCAACTAGCAAAGAAGAGCCTGCTGCAGAACCAGCATTGATTTGCCGAATGCTATACAGTGTATAGCATTCGGCCAATCAATGCTGGTTCTGAATCGAATCTTTACTGCGAATCGCAAGTAGTATTCGATCGAGTACGAGTATTTCGAATACCATAATATTCTATCAAATACCTACTTGATCGAATACTACTCGCTCATCTCTAATAATGGGCATTATGCCCTGCTCCTCCATCCATGCAGTGACTGAACTGAGCCTTTAATTCTAACAACACCAAGCGGTGGGACCTTCCCTTTCTTCTCACCATGTTAGTGAAAGTTGGTCTTCTCAATGAAGATTTGTCCACCTCTAAGATTTGTCCTTCTCCATACACCATCGAAAGGCTGAGTTGGTGGGAACAAGGACATTCATAGTTGGAGACCTCCCAGTACTATAAGTTGTCAGTGGAATGAAAAATAATCCCGAGCCCTTGGTTGGGTTCTATCTTCTGTATTATAGAGGAATAGGATTCCTTCAGGACTAAAGGGGTTTTTTTTTGTTGTTTTTTTTTACCATATGCTAAATATATGGTTGTTACATCTTAGACCCTCAAGGATCTTTACAATTTTTGTCATCAACTTCATGGTCGATGTATATGTCCTATCCTTAATGGGATTGTCCAAGATTTGCTTGATATTGATAGCCTATGCTTAGGATAGGGTCATCAATATCAGATTCAAGGGTTCAACACCCTGAATCCCCACCAATCATTTGCTATGGTTGCCAAATCTGCACAGGATATAGAACTTAAAGGAGGCACCTCCATATAATGTGTAATCGCCGTGTCGGGAGACTGCTGCTTAACTCATTCTGGAGTGGTGGGTGTCAGACCTCTACTGATCTGATATTAATGACCAATCCTGTCCATTTGTATATACTCTTGGACCACCCCTTTAAGGTGGACATACACCTTAGATTATTGTCATCCCACCCCATTGATAGTGGGAGAAAGGAAAGTCGTTCATGTTGGATTTCAACATTTCCAGTCATTTGGTTGTCACAGGAGATAAACCGCTACCAAGGACGTCTGGCCTTAGTAACTCCCTTCGAGAACATAAACATGCTTAGGTTGGCCATGTCTCCTCAATGGGTCAATGGACATCCGTATGGATGGGTGAGGATGAATAGCTGTTGACTAAACAATCTTACTCCCTTCGAGAACATAACCATGCTTAGGTTGACCATGTCTCCTCAATGGATCGATGGACATCCGTATGGATGGTTGAAGATGAATATCTGTTGACCAAACCATCTAACGTGTATGGCCAGCATAGGAAAGCAGACAGCTAGTGTAGTGGTATCTCCTCTTCCAAGTACCTCCATAGAACATATGACTGTACAGTCCACGAGCCCTTTAAACACTGACTCCATGATGTGGAAATTGATTGGTCCTTTGCAATTTCTTTTGATCTTTTGCATTTCTAAAGTTTCCAGGACTGAGATGTGTAAAGAACATGGTTAACATACCGCGGTATGAATAAAAGATGGGCACACCTCAGGCAAAACGCCCCGGGCTAGAGCATACTTTGAGTTACGATTATGAAGGGAGACGTCTGATTTGTGTAAAACGGGTCTTTCTCCTCAAGGAAAGAGCATCCTGGTGTCCCAAGGGAGATCTTAAATGGTGCAGGATTCCTACAAAGAAATGTATAGTTATGTAACATTATAGGCCCTCCTCATCGTATTAGGTAGACCGTATTGTTTACTGGCCTGACATCAAGGACGTTACTGCATATTGGTTGGTGGGATATACAAGAGTATCTTACACAGGAACTTGTCTCCTTTAGACTACTACCATACATCCATACTGCCCTGGCCCCATGAGGCCACTATGGGGGCTTACTATGACCAGGAGCATGGATCCAGGTTCTTCTAGATAAGAGACTATCCACTGGAGGTCCTTTATCGTGTCAGGGAAGCCATTTTGAAGAGCTAGCATGTCCCCAGATATGTACGACTTCACCAAGGGTACTGGTGAGCATGGCCATGGAGCAAATCTTCAGAAGCCCAGCAAGGGAGCCTCTTCAGCCTTCCTTTGTGGGTGGGACATGGAGACAACTTCTAGGTCAATGAATCTGACTTTAGGGCTGTGAGACCATGAAGCCATTGGAATCCAGTCACAGCGCTTCCCGGAGGAGTAGGTTCCCAGAAGTAGTCCTGGAAGAGGATTTCATGTTAGTACCTGGCATGTTGTAGTGCGGTGCGAACCTCTGACTGAACAACAATGGGTCCAATGTCCCCAGTCTGCATTACTTGAGATCTTGTGGAGTGGTCCAGCTGGAGGGTCCCATAAAGAGAGGGTCATGGCTGATAGTCAACCTGAGAAGACAAATGTGCTAAGAGAGTGGAGTCATTCTTGGAGGTACAAGTTCTCAGAAGGGTGCGATCCACCTAGAACTGGGAAGGAAGAACTGATGGAGGATTAGAAAGAGAATGATCCTTGAGACTCGTTCTGCGCAAGTTCTCCAAGGTGGATTGCAAGGATTACTTGCGGATGGTGTGCTCTCTGTGATCGATCCGTTTTTCACACCTATGAAAAGATCAACTTTTTTGTCACATTTCCTATACTTTGTATCCGTGATGATGACGTCATCCGTTACAGACCCATAGACTGTTATGAATCTATAGTACATCAGCACCCGTTGATGAAAAAGTACGTGCGTCCATTGTGTTTTTGTGGGGAAAAACAGGATCTAATGGATACTTATGTCATCCGCCAAAAATTCAGACAATACACGTATGAGTGAGCGATCGGGATTGGGAAAGATCAGATTCCGATCAGCGATTGAGCAAATTTAACGATCGGGATTGGCTGGAAAATGATCGTAAATCGGATTTTAAAATCAAGATCGGCTCAACCCTACCGTATATATAATATACAATTGGGGTTGAGCGATCGGGATCGGGAAAGATCAGATCCCGATCGACGATCGAGCAAATTTCACGATCGGGATTGGCTGGAAAATGATCGTAAATCGGATTTTAAAATCAAGATTGGCTCAACCCTACCTTATATATAATATACAATTAGGGTTGAGCGATCGGGATCGGGAAAGATCCCGATCGACGATCGAGCAATTTTCACGATTGGAATCGGGATTGGCTGGAAAATGATCGGAAATCGGATTTTAAAATCGCCTATATTCAACAGCGATAGGGGCTCAAGTGGGGTCATCATTACGGCCCCCACAAGAATTATCACCCAGCTTTCCAAGTCTCCGGAATGGCAGGCTCCCACTTGACAGCCCATAAGCGTGGTTTTTTTATACAATCGGCTCTAAGTCTGTATTTACACATGGCTGCCTGGGTGAATACCTGCCGGGGGGGTTCTGCACTATAACTAATGAATATTTCAGGCCTGGCTGTGTACTTAGTTATATAGATCAGCCCGGCGCGCTGTAACCACCCACTACAGGTCAGGAGGTCCCCGCCATTAACACCGCACATGTCTTGTCTTGTTTATCCTTCCTTTCAGGTGAGGAGCAGATTGACGGGAGGAGAAAAGCGCGTTGTGCGAGTGAAGGTGAAGAGGTGACATGAAGTAGCGGCGGCGGCTGTACACGGACTGCATGTAAATCTGAATATTACATTTATATATGCATCATCTCCAGCTCTGGGGGGGATACCTGCACCGCTACGGGGTATACCCCAAAAAAACACAGCATCAATATCCATATGCATGACGCAGCATATGATGGGTGTTTAGGGAAATTATCGCTGTCATGCAAAATAGTGTGCAGAAATTTTAGGCAAAAATTGCTGCAAAGTAAGATTGCTTTCAGCAATAGAAGGGTTAATCGTTTATTTTTGTCAATTATCAAATAAAGGGACAAAGACAAGAAATATATCTATCCCATCAATATTTGATGTGACCTTTGCCTTCCATCAGTTCTTCTCGGTACTTGCAGACAGTTTTTGAAGGAGCTCGGCAGGGGTCTCGCCATCTTGGAGAACTAAGCACAGATCTTCTTTGGATGTAGGCTTGCTACAATCCGTCTGTCTTTTTATGTCATCCCAGACAGACTGGACAATGTTAACATCAGGGCTATGGGGGATGTATCATCAGTTCCAGGACTCTTCCTCCGAAGGTCACACCAAATATTGATGGGGTTTACATTTATCTTTTCTTCATTCATTTCCTTTTGTTAATTCACAAAAATATACTATTAACCCTTTTGTGAGGAACACCCCTCCTAACAGTAGAGTCCATAGCTCTGTACTGTCAGAGGGGGCGTTCACCCAGCGATGACGCTGATGGGTCAGGACTGTCAGGAGGCAGGGGGGCGTTCTTCACCTATCAGCATCATCGCTGAGCGGTAAGGAACACCCTCTCTGACATTACAGCTCTATGGACTCTACTGTTAGGAGGGGCGTTCCTCACAAACGCCTTTCTGACAGTGAAGAGCTATGGTAATGGCACCAATAGCTCTTCACCAGGGGCACAGAATGGGAAAGCCCTGAATTCAGCGCACTGTCGGCTTTCTAGCAGTATATAAAAGCGTAGGTGCCCGAAGACTAGAAAGGTCTTCTTTAATATTGTAATATTTCTATAAAGAGTCGAATTCGTATCCATTCTAATCCATTTATTGCCCATAGGGAATAATAGGGGTTCATAGCAGATGAGTATCTGGCAGGGATGGGGAGAACTATGCAGCTCTGAACCACTACACAGTTCTCTCTTTGACTGCTTTTTGAATGCTCTGCCGTAAAGGAGTATTTTTCTTTTATAAAGTGATGGGGTGAGTGTTATGGCAATAATTGGGGGGCAGTAGGCTCTGTTTTTAGTGGGGTTTACTTTTGCGTTCTTCACAGCTCTGTGACTATTATCACTGTCGGAAATTGGCTGGACCGAGTAGCAATATCCGGCAACATGATCCCGACACGGCTTCTGTCTTTTCTGCCTGATTGCTCCAGCAGCCATTGGCAATGGTTTAGGGACCCTAGGGGTTAACCGCACCGTAATGACTGTCACCATTGTATTGACAGCTCTGGTACCTTTCCCACCATTCTGTAGGTTTCAGATATTCACAAAATTCTTACTAGCTTGCTATTATCTGCGCT